>NC_142705.1:15918727-16251131 GCF_029339155.1 Prunus mume
TCTTGAGCCATGAATGTTAGACATTCAAAACAAAATCTGCTTAAAAGTATAAATTATTATTATACATAAATACATGCGCCAAAAAACAATGCAAAGTCACCTCAACCATAATGTTTGAATGTGCTTTGTCGTCCTAAAATGTTCCACATTTGATGTAAGCGAAGGTTGTATTTTAATTCACCGACTCAATTTTGTGAAAAGATTTACCATAGTGAACACAATATTCTTTGATATTATATGGTCAGTAGTGTCAACCAGGGATGACCTTGACATGGTGCAAGTGGCATCACTTCACAAGGCCCCTGAATTTTTTTTGTTTGTTTTATATTATATATATATATATATATATATTAATATTATAAAACCGGTATATATACTCAAGCATGAAGCACTTTGATATAAAAGTGTATTTGGTGAAGTAGGTTTTCTAGCGCTTTCTCCTATGTATAAATAATAATAATAATAATAATAAAAATTCTTCCACTCAAAACAAAACTAAAAAAACAATTCATGCCTTCTTATTTTGCTTGAACTCTAATTTTGTTGTTGTTATCAAATATACTAATATTTAATTTTATCAAATGAAAATATTAAAAAAAATTTATGAATTTGTTTGTGATTGTTATTACATGCTAATTGATGATGAATTTTAGTTATAAAAAAATTGTTTAATGACATTAAGTCATGGCAAAAAAAAAAATAGTATTTTCATATTAGATTATGTAAGGGCTCTAGTTTAAGTTTCACACAGGACCCTCAAAATGTCAAGACCTGCTCTGATATCAACTTATTGCATTAATAAACGCATTGACTCTCACATAGTATGATTAGTTAAATTTGACAGAATATGAGATCCCTCTTGCAATATCCTTTTTTTTTTTTAAAAAAAAAAAAAGTTTGGAATGCCATAAAACAAACAAGAGGCTTCCAACATATGTAATCTGCATGATTTATTAAGGGATCACAAATTGTTTATTTATTTATAGTTTATTTTTTCCGAGAATCACATCGATTATCAAATGACAACTTACAAAAGCATGTTACACACAAACTTCAACTAAAATCAAACAAAAAATTCCACCAAATTAAGAAAAAAAACACACATGTTCAACTTGCCTTATTTTAGTCACATCTGTTGACTGTAAATTACCAAATGGAGAGAGGACCCTTGAGAAGCTATGACTTGTGAAAACCTCTAGAAGAAGTAGTATGGGGGGCCTTACAGAACCACGCAGCACACAAACTGCAAAGCAGCAAATGTATTTTTAGTACCTGAAAAAGTCTGGAGGGATTACAACAAAGTTGCGTGCAGCAGTTGATGTGTACTTACTACATTATAATTATCATGTTCGTATATGTTAATTACCACATCATGCTGCCAGACTATGCTTTAGCTAAAGTACGTAGTCCTTTTAGTACCCGCGCGCTTTCAGGTACTCAAGTAAGGCCTTGCATGGAGATGAAGGGTTATCAGAATTGGCAGAGTACCACGTCTGAAAAGCGCTCAGCCCAAGCCCTGAGAGAACACCAATGAAAGCCAAAATCCAGGGCTTGCTGAAATGGTCGTAAAAGAATTGAGCCATCCATTTCTTCCACCTGGTCTGGTAGTGATCTCTTCTATCTTGCGTTTAACATTGCTGTAAATTGCATCGTTAGGCACCAAGTAAGTGCCTATCTCATTGAAGAGTTGAGCCACCTCCTCGTCACTCCCAAGTAAGTTTCGAAGTATGTGGTTTTTCCTCAGATGCTTCACATCAACCGCATAATTGATGAGCGAGTCGAGGAAGCCTATGTAAGAGGTGATCTCGAAATGTTCTGGAAATCGGGACACATTTCGTAGGCTATCAAGTTCATGAACTTATGCCACATCGAGTCGTCTACTTTTATTTTGGGAAGATAAAGGAACCCAAGCCATAGAAAGCTCTTAAAATATATGTGGCCCAATATGCTTGGTTCCCTTACTGGCCTAAACTGGATCCCGGCTGCCTGAAGCTCTTGTACATTGTGAAAAGATTGGGGACGAATGTTAACTCTTGGCTCACTTTTTTTAGGTGGATATCCTAGTATTCCTGTCCGAAGAAGCTCAAGAAGATGAGTTGGCTCTGGTTCTGTGCTTATTCTTATTATTACGCCTTCAGGACGTGCTGCGCCTGCTACCCGTTGTGGCTGATATGGTGCAACATTACTGTGCATCTGAACAAACCTCTCGATTGAGTCCTTCAAGTCCTCATGTTTGCTGCTTGAGCTTGTCAACAGCTTGAGGAGTTGATAAGGAAGTTGGTTCTCGAGCAAGAAAATGTCCTGTTCTGCAAAAGGCCACCTGGTCGCTCTTGATCTCAAAACATTCTAAGTCATCATATTTGTACATGAATTCCAGCGTCGAACACCCATCAACGAACAACATCGACGCGAGGTATTCGTCGTCATAGTCCACTGTTGCTTCCCGGTCATAGCACTCCCTTAGTTCCTTGATGTTCACGTCAACCTTCTTGAGCAAATCTGCTTCATTCTGCTAACTGTCTCTGACAAAATTTACCGCTAATTGAAGCTTGAGTTTCTCTCCCTGCTGGCAGATTGGATTCAAATGGTGGAAAGGACCGATGGCAGTTACCCTTGGCTCGTAGTATCTTTGGAGATATTTGTGATCTCCTCGGAACATGACGGGAACCCTTTGGATCTTTGGTTTGGCATTAATATTTTGATACCCAGATGACCTTGCTTCTTCTGCTGCTGCTGCTACTTTCCTGAATCTTCGGAGTCTCCTCTCCACGGAAACTTCATATGCATATGTTTGGGCCATGTAAGTTCAAAGTGCTGCTAGTCGAAATGAAGATATGTGGCTATTCTTTTTTTTTTCTTTTTTTTTTTTCGTGGTTTGCCCTGAATGATCAGTGGCTATTATGGCATGCATAGATATACAGCAACATGCCACAGAAATTCATCACTTGAGCTTCAAGAAAATAGAAGCTTAATTCAGAAGAGAGATCCTTGATATATACTTGGATGACACAATATTTATGGTGTTCGTGAAGGAATAAGTACACTTGCATGACTTTATATGAATCGGAAGTTTGGTATATATTTTATTAGTAAGTACACCAATCATAAGGAAGAAGCTTTTTGTCTCCATCAGATAAAATAAAAATTCTGTTTGCCTGTAACTTTAATCATGCAGTGGCATATATGTTATCTTGGACCACACTCTTGAAAAAAGCGAGGGTTTTGCTCATCATGAATATTGCCTTGGCATAAATATTACGACTTGCTAAAATACTTACCCGGGATCGTTTCTTTCACTAAAAAAGAAAGAAAAAGCTAGCAAATGTTTTACGATAAGAATCAATAATGTGATGCACGTGTAAAGTAGAGTTTGCATCCGTGAAGGGAAATTTTCAAATAAAATATCAAGAACGCGAGTCACGCAGTTCATTAGGATTTAGATGGAGTAATTCTAATATAGCGATTTGGATAAAATTATGATATCAAATTGTTTGTTTAGACTACTACAATCCATGCATGCTACAATTTGAATAAAAAGAAAACGACGAAAACAAATGGACTCCAAATAACTCATGACGGTCGGCCTTAGGCCTAGGCTTCGAGGGCGGTCACCAAAGGCCTCGAATCAAGGGTCTTCAAAACTTTATATATATATATATATATATATATATATATATATTTATTGAGGACTCTTGATTCGATAAATATCTTTTAGGCCCTACAAGATATTTATTGAAAGTTTAAAAATAGAAGGGCCAAATAAACATACTTCCAAGTCTTTAAAAACGGAAATGCTATAATGTATGTGACTTGAAAGAATTCTAGGAAAACTCTGGATCTTCAATAAGTTACTAGTTGAACAGACATAATGGGTATCGGATCCACTGCCTTTGTGTCCCCTCCATTTGCCCTCGTGTCCTACTATTTAACAAAGAATTAAATCTAGGAAGATTCACTATTATATCCAATATAGGGGCCTAAATTATAAAAATACCATATATGAAATGGACTTTAGAAACACACCCAAAGCCCATTTACAATATAATAAAGAGACTTTTAACTTCTTGTAAATTACAAGACTGCCATTAATTTCTTAACAAGCCCAACCTCAAAATCTCATAAAAATACCCAAAACACTCAATAGGGCATCAAAGAATTTAATAATCAATATTAAATTCAATAAAGCCAGCTGTCATTTTTTAGGTTTTTTTTGAGTTTGTTCATAGAAATTCAATGGTGTAAGGTTTATTTATAATATTAGTGCTAAGAATGGGTATATCACTAAATATCTCTTAAATATGTTAACTTCTTTTATTTTGCTTTTAAAAAATTTAAAAATTAAAAACTCCAAAATAGTCTGGAGCATCCTCTGGCTCTGGCCTGTCAACTCTCAAGCCCCACCCAACCACGTCTCTGAATTCTCGAGCCCTAAGTTTCAATGCAACACCACTTCTGGTGCTCTATCTCTATTCGCTGACTATCTCCTAGGACGAATACCATGGCCTATTTTGAGGACTTAAGAATTCAATATTGGGACTTCCCACCAAGGCTTTCATGGAGACCATGACCCAATCATGAAAAGGTTCACATGCAAATGCATAATTAAGAATTTAAATTGATCATTGATGTGATTATGTGGTTCGTTGTTGGAGATATCTCCTGGTGTTGTACTGAATTTTGGAATGATAAGGTTTGTATGACAAGTGTGAGATAGTTGAATGCATATTACTTGTTCGACAAAATGTGCAGCTGGTGGCTTGTGGATTTCCTGCTCTGTTTTTCTGCTTGTTGGCTTTGATGAAATATTTGATTGAACAAAGGTATACTCAAGAATTTAAATTGTTCATTTGATTAACTGGGTTTGAAGGAAACAGAGGATAAAAAAATGTATACTAGATTGGTTTTATTCTTGTAGAGATTAGAAGGGAGGAGAAATCCTAAACCTTAAAATGACGTTGTCTTTGCCACAAACACATCATTAGGATTGAAAATGTAAATAGGGAAACCTATTTCTGATAAAAACTGCCGACTGTGTACCTAGTCTGGATGCCGCTTAAGACAAGCGCTGTTAGAGCTCCAATGAAAGCAAGCATGACCCAGGGGCTACTGAAATGATCTTCGAAAAATTGAGCGATCCATGCCTTCCACTTGGTCTTGTAGTGTTTTTCTAATTTGGCATTGATAGAGCTGTACATGGGATGGGCAAGAACCAAATCAGGGCCTATCTCATGAAAGAGGTCGGCGAGGGCTTGGTCGCTCCCACGCAAGTTGCAAAGTATGCGGGCTGACCGTAGCTGCTTAGCATCGTCAGGATGAGCAATGAGTGAACTGAGGAAGCTGAAGTAAGAGGTGACACCAAAATTATTTAGGAAATCAGGACACATTTCGTAGGCTATCAAATTCAAGAACAAAGACATTGCGTCTTCGTTAATTGGAGGAAGATTAAGAAATCCAACAAGGCCTAGAGAAGTAAAAGATATGTCCCACAAGGAGCTAGTTTTGCTGCGCCTAAAATGAAACCCCGCTGCCTTAAGCTCCTGTGCATTGCGAAAAGATGGTGAATTGTCTTCTTTGCGATGATCAGCATTGGGAACCTTTGGTGGTGGACCTAGCATTCTTTCCCGAAGAAAATCAAGAAGATGATAAGTGGGGTGACCATAATCAGGAAGATGATGAGTGGGCCGAGGATTATGAGAAGGAAGATGAGTGTTTCCTGCTTCTTTAAATAAATAGGCTGCCCTTATGGCACGCGCGTGATTATTATTCAACTTCAATTGCATGTCCAGTGGCATTTCTGCTGCAATAATCTGCAGTTCAACAAAACTCTGTATACTTCTGAACAGCTGCCTTTTTTCTGGGTTTGAGCTCATCAACAGCTCGAGGAGTTGATAAGGGAGTTGGTTCTCTAGCAGGAACAAGTCGAGCTGCGCAAAGGCAGCTTGGGTTCTGTTCATCCCAAACTCTTCCAAGCGGTCAATTTTGTGCATGAATTGCAAGGTTGAACATCCATCTATGAACAACATCCAGGCCAGTGTCTCATCATCATCGTAGCACTTTGTTGCTTCGTTATCGTAGCAGTCCTTTATTTCAGTGATGCGGTCCAAAATCTGCTTGTACAACTGGTCGTAGGTGCAGCCGAAATCCGTGACAAAGTCTGCTGCCAATGTGTATTTGAGTTTCTCTGCTTCAATGCACTTATCATGATGGATAGGACCCATTGCTAATACTCTTGGCTCGAAGTATTTATCCAAATTACTGTGACTTCGGAGAATTCTTGGAACACTTTGGATCTTCGATCTTGAGCTTCTAGCTGAATTGTCATCGGGAGCTGGAACAAGTCTTCTTTCTGCGTCGCTCAGTTTATTTACTCCCTACTCCACAGAATCGGGCATTTTAATGCTCTACTTAGTTAAATGTAAAGCTTTGCTTAAAGGAATTTGAATACCTAGTGGGCTTAATGTTTACAAGGTGAAAACCCATCTTGCAGATGCATCTACTAAAATCATAAAATAGTATCACTTAGATGAGACTAGCTTATTATCATTCCATTTGGTTTCGGGAGTTTCTTTATTTAAACGGTATCTATGGTCTATGAACTTGTGCTCGAGTTTTATATTGGTCCTCCAACACATTTTTGAATCATTTTGATACTCCAATTATCGCACATGTTCTAATTTTTACTTTTCCATCAAATGCTAAAATATGAAAACTATGAGAGAATATTTGTTTGTGGGAATTTTCTGTGTATAATTCTGCTTGTAGGAGGTCATATTTATAATACAACGAAACCTGAATGGGCAAGTAAATAATAAATTCCTAAATCTATTTACAATAGGAAATCAAGAATTAAAGTAAATCAATTATAATTATAATAGGAATTCTTGGTGTGTAAGGAAAGTAAGTCAATATCCACAAGTCACGCCTAATACTCCTCACGCTGGTGCATAGATGTCGCCAATGCCCAACCGATCCAAAGAATTGTGGAATGCTTTATCGAAATCGCTTTGTCAAAATATCCGCCAACCGATCCTCAAATTTCACAAAAGGAAATCAAACACTTTAGCCTCAAGCTTCTGTTTGATGAAGTGTCGATCCACCTCAACATGTTTAGTACGATCATGCTGAACCGGATTCTGTGCAATGGCTATAGCAGCCTTTGTTGTCACAAAAGAGATTCATTGCAGATGTAGGTTTATACCCAAGTTCAAGAAGCAACTTTCTTAACCAAAGAAGTTCACAAATCCCTTTAGTCATGCCTCCAACTCGCTTCGTGACCGGATAAAGCTACTACATTCTCGCTTTTGCTCCTCCATGTCACTAAATTACCTCCCTACGAATGTGAAGTAACCCGATGTGGATTTTCTATCTCTTACATTACCTGCCCAATCTGCATCTGAATAACCATCAATATTTAGATGACCATGCTTTGAGAACATAAGTCCTTTTCCAGGTGCACTTCAAATATCTAAGTATCCGAAGAACTGCATTCATGTGGTCTTCACTTGGAGAGTGCATAAATTGACTGACAACGCTCATCGCATAAGCAATGTCTGGTCGAGTATGTGACAAATAGATCAATCTTCCCACTAACCTTTGGTATCTTTCTTTGTTAGTTGGAACTTGATCCGGATATTCTCCAAGATGATGATTCTGAATAATAGGAGTGTCCGTAGGTTTGCAATCTAGCATTCCTGTGTCTGTCAACAAGTCCAAGACATATTTCCTTTGAGAGAGAAATATGCCTTGCTGCGATCGAGCCACCTCAATTCCTAAGAAATACTTGAGTCCACCTAAATCCTTCATTTCAAACTCTGTAGCCAGATAGTCTTGTAGCTGTGATATTTCCTGTTTATCATTCCTAGTAATAATCATATCATCAACATAAATTATTAATGTTGTTACCTTCCCTTTCCGATGTTTCAAGAACAGAGTATGATCGGAGTTGCACTGTTTGAAACCATTGTTCTTCATTGCCATGGTGAACCGTCCAAACCATGCACGTGGTGACTGTTTCAACCCATATAATGCTTTTCGTAACCTCGCAAACTGTTCCACTGAGTAGTATTATAACCAGTGAGGAATGTCCATGTACACCTCCTCCGTGAGTTCGCCATGTAGAAAAGCATTCTTTACGCTGTGTAAGGACAATAAGACTCGACGGTGTTTAACTTTGCAATCGGAGCAAAGGTTTCTTCATAGTCTATACCATAGGTCTGTGTACCCTTTTGCCACAAGTCTTGCCTTGTATCGCTCGATAGATCCATCTGCATTGTGTTTTATAGTAAACACACATCTACATCCGATAGTCTTTTTTCCTCGTGGTATAATCTCCAATGTCCAAGTCTGATTTTTCTCAAGAGCTTTCATCTTCTCTTTTATAGCTTGGACCCACTTAGGATCTTTCAATGCTTCAGAGACCTTGGTTGGAATATGGATAGTGCATAACCGATGCACAAAAGCCTTGAGTGGTTCGCATAGCTTCTCAAAGGATACATGATTTGCAATTGGATACTTGGATGTTTTGCCAATATCGTGAATAGCGGTTTGGTGGCTTCCCAATGATTTTGCCTGAAAGGTAATTGATATCCATAGTTTTATCCTCTAAATGCACAAGTCTAGTAGGAGTAGTTACCTCAAGGATATTCTCGTGAGATTGGTCCTGGTACCATGTTGAGTTAGAGGGGGTCTTCATCTTGTTGTTCTGTATTGTCCGTAGGTGTGAGACTCGGATCGAAATATCTTCGTGATGGACAGTGGGTCAGGTAATTGATCGCTATGAATGGGTGATTGGTCGCTTTTCGGCATAGAGTAATCTTGTGCTCTAGACTCAGGATGATCAATCATTTCTCAGACATAGGAGAATTTCTTCGCTTTCCAAGTTGCTCCAACTCGCTCTTCACTTCAGATCTCCCCCTGCGTAGAATTGGATGATGGGTCATGGAAGAACAGCTCAGATTCTAGAAAGGTCACATCCAAAGTGACATAGGTACGTCAGGTAAGAGGGTGATAACAACGGTAGCCTTTCTGATGAATGGCATAACCCACAAAAACACAACGAAGCGCACAGGATCAAGTTTGCTACGTTGATTTTTGTGAAGATGAACAAAAGCCACACATCCAAAGATTCGGGGTGTGAGTACCAAAACAGAGGGCAGAGGTCTGTGTTGCGCAAGCACCTGTAAGGGAGTTTTAAAGGTCAATACACCAGAAGGCATGCGGTTGATTAGGTGAACTGCAGTGACAATAGCATCATCCCAGTGATGGCGAGGAACATGAGCGCCAATCAGAAGTGCTCGAGCGGTTTCAAGAAGATGTCGATTCTTTCGTTCAGCAACACCATTTTGTTGCGGTGTCTGAGGACAAGTCGCCTCATGGATAATTCCATGTTGTTGGAAGTAAGTCCGAAAGTCATTATTGACAAATTCTCCACCATTGTCGGAGTGAAGAACTGGATTTGAGCATTAAACTGAAGCTTTCATCTGCTTGTGGAAGGATGAAACTGGAAAACACTTCGCTTTTATTCTTCAGCAAATAAAGCCATGTCATCCGTGTACAATCATCTATGAACGTGACAAACCATCGAACACCGTAAGGAGCAAAGTGATAGGTGAAGGTCCCCGACATCGAGTGAATTAACGTAAATGGAGTAGTACACTTGTTCGTGACTCAACGGGTAGGGCACACGGTGACTCTTGGCCAAAATACAAGTATCACATGTGAAGTCGGAGTCCTTGAAACCGAGAATAAATCTGGTATAAGATGCTTCATATAACTAAAAGACGGATGTCCCAATCAACGGTGCCACAACCAGATTTGCTTTTGTTTGCTATCAAAGGGATGCGTCACACTGTTAGCCATACCAGACTGAAGTCATCGACATAATATAGCCCTCTCTTAGTACCACGACCAAGAATCTCCTTAGTGTGAATATCCTGAAGCAAACAAAAACTCGGGTAAATGAGTACACAACAATTCAATTGTTCAAGAAGTCGACTAACGGACAACAATTTAGTGGATAAAGATGGAACAAGTAAAGTATTAGACAAAGTGTGAGAGAGGATGAGAGTGCAATACAGCCTACCGCCACAGGATAAGTAACACCATTGGCATTTGCAATACAGTTCGTTGAGGTTGTGTAGTATTCAGAAAATCATCAGGATCAAACGTCATATGATCAGTTGCACCGAATCAATTATCCAACTCCTAGAATCAATCTTAGCGGAAGTATGGAATCCATAACCAGTACCATTACATCGTCGATTATTGTCCTCGATCTTTAAGAGTAGTGTACCAATTGGGATAGCCATGCAATTTAAAACAAGTTTCACGAGTGTGTCTTGGATCACCACAATATTCGCAATCTGGTCCATGTGTCGGGGTCGTTAGTGGAGAAGTCATAATCTGTGCAGCGAAGATGTATAGGATACAGTTTAGTAGGAATTCGGATCGGGATCTGAGCCCGAGCCTGGCCGGAGTCGGATTCAAGTCGGGATCGGGCCCAAATCAAAGATAAATTCGGGTCGGATCGGAGTCATCATCGGGTGGGGTCGAGGTCGTTGTCGGAGTCGGAGTTAGAGTCGAGGTCGCCGCCGCTGCCATAGTCGGGCCGTGGTCAAGGTCGCCAAAAGAGGATCCCGACTTAGGATTAGATTCGGGGCCAAAGTCCTGATCGTGTAGGAGCTGAGCCTATCCGGGCACTCAACTCACTATGGTTGGTTGAGAAGGAGAGAAGGAGTCGGTGGTGCTACCTCCATGAGGGATGAAAAAATCACCAACCCCCATAGCGGTGGCGGGGGTGTGAAACCAGAGTCAGCAATTCCAAGATCGCCGCTCTGATACCATGCTAAAATATGAAAACTATGAGAGAATATTTGTTTGTGGGAATTTTCTGTGTATAATTCTGCTTGTAGGAGGTCATATTTATAATACAACGAAACCTGAATGGGCAAGTAAATAATAAATTCCTAAATCTATTTACAATAGGAAATCAAGAATTAAAGTAAATCAATTATAATTATAATAGGAATTCTTGGTGTGTAAGGAAAGTAAGTCAATATCCACAAGTCACGCCAACATCAAATTCCATAAATTTTCTATCTAGTGGTTTTGTAAAATCATCAATTGGGATATAATTATCCTCTAAAAACCACCAGATAACTAAACTAGATTCCTGAGCCATGAATGCTAGACATTCAAAACAAAATAAATACGTGCGCCAAAAAGCAAAGTGAAGTCACCTAAGTCAAAATGTTTGAATGTGCTTTGTCGTCCTAAAAAGTTCCAAAATTGATGTAAGCGAAGGTTGTATTTAACTCACCTAACTCAATTTTGTGAAAAGATTTATCAAAGTAAACACAATATTCTTTGATATTATATGATTAATAGTGTCAACTTGTTGCATTAATAGTCACATTGACTCTCACATAATATTATTAGTTAAATTTGACAGAATTTGAGATCCCACTTGCAATATCTTTTTTATTTTTTTTAAAGTTTGGAGATGCTATAAAACAAACAAGAGGCTTCCAACATGTAATTTGCATGATTAGTTTAGGGATTAATTACAGCAAAGGCCACACATGATCACAAATTGTTTATTTATTTATTGTTTTTTTTTCGGAGAATAACATCGATTATGAAATGACAGCTTACAATAAGCATGTTACACACAAACTTCAACTAAAATAAAAGAAAAAGTTCCACCAAATTAAGAGAAAAGCACACAAGTTCAACTTGCCTTATTTTAGTCACATCTGCTGATAGTCAGTGGCGGATCCAGGAAATTTTCAAGGGATGTGCAATATTTGAAGGGCTAAAAATTCGCAAAAGACTCAAGCAAGGTCCTGGGTTCAAGTACTAACATCCGTGTAGTGTGTTAAAAAAAATGCTAAAAATTCAAAAAATAATTTAGACAACCAACACTACTACATTTTACTATTTGTGCGACGAAGGAAAATTCGTTGCTCAAAAGGCACTACAATGATTTAAAAACTTATTCACACGCAAAATCTGGAAACTTGCGCGACGAATATCTCAGCCAAGAAAGATCGCTCGCGTGACAAAAATGAGTCGCCGCGCAAAGTGGGAAGAAAGCGCTGGTTTTTTTTTGCGCCAAAACTTTGCGTGACAATGAGTTGGTCGCACTAAGAACCTTTGCGCTATAAATTAATGTCTTCGCATCGCGCAAAGCATGGAACGGAAGACAAGGTTGATTTTTTTGCCAAATATTTGATCGACGAGGCAATCGTCGCGAAAGACGTCATTGCGCAACGATTTTACTTTTGTCGCGCAAAGAAGGAGAGAAAATGGCGCCAAATACTTGCGCGACGGACGTTTTATTCGTCGCGCAAGGTTTGATGTCGGCACTATCTTGTGCGACGGAAAGTTTTGCTTGCGCGACACCTTTACGAGTTTGCGCGACGACACATTTTTTCCGTCGCGCAAAAACCTGATTTCTTGCGCGATTTAAAACGTTATTCGCCGCTCAAAATCCTTCTTCTACATATCTGCAATCGCCATTGCAGAGGCGATTGCTCCATTTTTCTGCCACCAATTTGTCCTCCGTCTGTACTGCTGCCTCTGCTAAGAATTTAATACGCTCATTGGGTAAGTATTATTTGTCATTTGTTTAAAAGTATAAATGTGAATTCGTACTAACGGTATTATTATTATTTTTATTATAGATATTTGTAAATTCCGATTGTGGAGAACGATTGAGAATGTATTTCATTCATTTTATATTAAATTCATTACATTATGTTGAACTTAGTTTGTTATATTTATATATTTTGTTCTTGAATTATATTTATATTATGTTGTTAAATTGTGTATGACGTAGAACAATGTGTTGTGATGTACGAAGTTAATTGAAATTAACTTCGTACTTTTATTATAATTTTTTAGTAACACTTAGTTTCCCGTTCGAGATTAGTTGGATTTCGTGCATGGATGCGTAAAGCATGACTGCGGTCCAATTAATTCTTGAATTGTCCCATTATTTGGACAGTTTGGTAATGATAGTGTTGTCACGAATCTACGGCTACAAGATTAGATTTCGATTGTGGAGATTTCGATGTCATCTCGGTATGTTCTTCGAGTGGTACGTAGGTATTTATACCTATGCCCACCTCAAGAACTGTACGAGATGCTGCCAAAATTTATCCACGTCGAAATCTAATCTCATGTAGCCGTAGGTTACGTGACAAGACTATGCATTCCCGAATGGGATAGGGCCCTTACCGGAGGCATAAGGTGACATTATAACTTCGTATGAAGTTGTTGTGATACAATGTTGTGATTGTGGTTTCAGGAATCATGAGCAGAAGGTGGATACAGAACCCGAATAGATGCGCAGACGAATACTTGGATGGAATCAAGATTTTATTGAGTTTGCATGTAGACACAACCCGGGTGCAACTAGAATCCGTTGTCCTTGTAGAAGGTGTAATAACACATTGTGGGAGACAATTGAAAATGTTGGCTTTCATTTAGTAATGAATGGAATGATTGAGACATATAGCATTTGGAACCTTCACGGGGAACAATTAGACAATGTTTCATCTTCAAATGCCACAAGGGTAGACAATATTGAACCTATTATGGATCCTAATGAACAAGTCATGGATATTATAAATGATGTTTTTCCATTTGCATCGACCAACATTAATCAGGAAGGGGAAGATGACGTGCCTACCCCAATGGACAGCAGAGTTCGAATAAAGATGAACAATCATAAAAAGTGCCAACCAAGAGTTATACCCAGGGTGCGAGAGCTTTTCCGTTCTTACGGCCATTGTGGAGCTAATGCATGGAAAAATAAAGTATCGTATGTCGAACCTGTGTTTCGATTACTTTTTGAGCATTTTCAAGAGAATGCTTTCGACGGACAATTATTTGCCGAAAGACCATAGACAAGCGCAAAAGGTGTTGAATGGTCTTGGATTGGGTTATGAAAAAATTCATGCTTGCAAAAACAATTGCATGTTATTCTACAAAGAATATGAAACATTGGATACATGCCTTATATGCAAAGAGTCGAGGTTTAAGATGACATCTCAGAATAGGACGACTAAGATCCCACAGAAAGTCATGTGTTATCTGCCCTTGAAACCTATGCTACATCGATTGTATATGTCGACTCATACTGCCACAGACATGAGATGACATAAGGAGAAACGGGTAGACGACGATGTGATGCGGCATCCTGCAGATGGGGAAGCATGGAAAGAGTTCGATCGAACGTTCCCCGACTTTGCTGCTGATCCTCGAAATGTTAGATTGGGACTTGACACTGACGGATTCAATCCATATGGGGTTCTAAACCAACACCACAACACTTGGCCGATTTTCGTATTTCCATATAATTTGCCGCCTTGGAAATGCATGAAAAAAGAGTACATGATGATGACTGTTTTGATAACTGAGGATCCTGGCAGTTAATCGATGTTTACTTACGGCCATTGGTTGATGAGCTCAAGGATTTATGGACAAACGGTGTGCGCACGCATTTATAAAGCCACTGGAAGATGTTCACTTTGGCGGCAAAGTGATGTGGATTGTAAATGATTTTTCCAGTATATGCAATGGCATGCCCTGTATACAAGGAAAATGTAACTTCTGGTTGGCACGCGGGAAAAGTTTGTTATCTTAGTCATCGAAGATGGTTGTCATGGGACCACGAGTGGCGGCAAAAGGATAAAGAGTTTGACGGGAACATAGAGCATCGCTCAGACCTAGAGAATGGTCCGTGATGAAATCTTGGAACAAAGCTAAACCGCTTGGATTTTTCTCTGCTCGGGAAAACAGCATCTTACTCGGACCAGACCTTCTACACATTTGAACCTGGACGCACAAGTCTATGTTTTTTGAGCTCTCATATTGGTTGAAACTAAAATTGAGGCACAATCTCGACGTTATGCATGTTGAGAAAAATGTCTTTGACACATTGTCTGGGCACGATTCTAGATATCGAGGGTAAGACAAAGGACACGATCAAAGCTCATCTTGATTTGGAAAGAATGGGCATACGAAGAGGTTTATGAATGAACAGGGACGGTGATAAAGCTAGAAGGGATCTGACATTTTTTGCCATGAAACCGAATGACAAAAAGATTTTCTACAGCTTTGTATCGCGGTAAAGTTTCGATGGGTATGCTTTAACATCGCGCGCGTGAATGTTGACGGGTAAATTTACTCGGATCAAGAGCCATGACTGCCATGTGTTTATGCAACGCCTACTTCCTGTGGGTATTCGACACCTTTTGCCAGAAGATGTAGTGAAACCAATCATGTTGTTGTCCAGATTTTTTTCCCAACTGACGACAAAAACATTGCAAAAGATAGACATTAATCAGTTGCGCCATGACATTGTCCAAGTCCTATGCAAGTTTGAGATGATATTCCCTCCAGCTTTCTTCACAAGTATGATCCACGTGATGGTTCATTTGCCAGAAGAGGCATTGCTCGCTGGTCCTGTAAACTATCGCTGGATGTATCCAATAGAAAGGTATATAATCCTCATAATTTGTTTATGCATCCTTATCTCATGGTCGCTAATTTGTATCATTTGTTTTTATTTTGCCAAGCTTTTCGGAGAGTTGAAAAACTGTACGCAACAGGGCGAAACCCGAAGGATCAATTATAGAGGCTTGGGTTCAATATGAGTCGCTTACTTTCTGTGGAATGTATTTAAAAGATGTGGACACAGCTTTCAATCGTCCTCAGCGCAATAATGACGAAGGTCTGAGAAATGAGAAACTTTCTGTTTTCGCCAAAGCACACGACCCTTTGGAGATCCGGTACGAGGAGAGTCGTTTTCCAGAAATGACATGGAGGTAGCTCATTGGTTTGTACTTAACAATTGTGATGAGATAATGTCATACTTAGATGAGCATGAAGAGATGATGAAGCGAGAACATCCATCACATTTGTATGCCCAAGAAACACCGTGATTTGTTTCCAAAATGGTTTTTGGAATATGTAAGTTATAAGTGTTTTGTATTTGTTATATATATATATTGTGTATTATTTAATGTTATCAAACTAACATGTGAATTCATTTGTATAATATTAGGTGAATAAATTGAAATCATCGAATTCACCCTCTTACAGTGAAGAGTTATATAACTTGGCGTTCGCCCGATTCGCACCGAATTATTCTCGAGTTGCCATGTTAATGGCGTCAAGTTTTTGGGGACTGCACGAGATGACAAGTTGTGTACGCAAAACAGCGGTGTCCATGTCCAGGTGGTGGCGAAACTACTGACATTGATTTCTATGGCAAACTCACAACTGTCGTGCAATTGCTTTACAAAGACCGATACCAAGTGATCATGTTTAAGTGTCGATGGTTTGATACAAACCCAAATAGGCAGGGAAGTGTTAAAATAGACCATGGCTTACTATCAGTGAACATTAACAGAACTTGGTATGATGACGACCCTTACATTTTGGCAAACATGGCAAGACAGATTGTGTATCTAGATGACCCTAAAGCCGGAAGCGGTTGGAAGGTTGCTCAGCCAGATGGATCAGAGGAACGTGTATGCTATACTGAACTAGACCCAACTGACAACGACGTCGACAACGTCATTGACCAACGGTTGGAATCTTCCATGGAAACTGATGCAGAAACACTTCGAGATACAGATGTTATACAAGAACCGTTTCAGCTTCAAGGAGTGTCTTCAATCGAAATACCGATTCAGCCAATTACAATTGACCTCGGTGATCTTCCGTGCTATGAAGTTCTAGTGGGCCCGAACAACGAAAGTGATGAGGAGGAGGATTGGGAGACCGAAACTGATGATAGCGAGGATAACAAAAGTTACTATAGTTCAGATGATGAATAATGCAATTCATTAGCGACTACCCATGTAAAACATAGGAAATGAAATTTGTTGTAATTTAATTATGGTAGTGTAAATATGGCAATCACAAATTAAAATGAAGTTGCACACAAAATTTGCAATCACAAATTAAATTACAACATATAATATATAAATTAAAATTTAGACATATACCTAAATTTGAAAACATATTTGAATATAACACATATATACCTATGTTTGAATATACCTATATTTGATTTTCAATTGCCGTTTATGAATATAAGAATTACGGTTTTCTCTTTTTTGTGTTTAAAATCTTCAAATTGAATGAATACCACATGTAGATGATTTTTTCATTTTTGGTTTTGTTTGAAGGATATTATAATATTAAACACTATTGTTATAAATTTATTGTAGAACCATGTATATATATATATATATATATATATATATCCATATAATTTAATCACATAAATTATGTTAAATTTATTTTATCATAATTGATGTTAACATTTTAATCTAACTTACACCTTTCACCCAAAGAAGAATATATATTTTTTGCCAATAGTCTTAAATTAATATACTCCTCTGTTAAAATTAATCTATTGGAAAAAATTTGAGATTTTTGTAGAGAATAACATGTTAACATTTTCTTTTCCTTTTTCAAATAGTCTTAAATTAGTATACTCCTATGTTTAGCATATGAATATAATGTAATTATAATTAAATTAAAACATATATAACATATATAACACCTATAAACAAAAAATAATGTAGAGAATACTGACATAAAACATATATAACACCTATAAACAAAAAATAATGTAATTATAATTAAATTTTTGGAATTTTCAAAATTTCTGACGGAATTACAATCTTGCGCGACGAAACAAAAACTTATTCGTCACAAGTTAAAGTTCATTAGAACTTTGCGCGACGAAACAATGGTATATTCGTCGCGCATAATCTCATTCAAAGCCCTTTTACAAATAGGGAACACTTAGCATAAATTTTTGCGAGAGGTTTGCACAAAACAAAGACTTGGGCGACGAAACAGTGGTATATTCGCGCAAGAATCTCATTCAGCCCTTTACAAATAGGAACACTTAGCATAAATTTTTGTAGAGGTTTGCACAGAACAAAGACTTGAGCGACAAATACTATGTTCGTCGCGCACTCTAAACCCTAAACCCTAAACCCCACGGTACACATGGTTGAGATTTATTATCTTGCACGACGAATATACTACCTCTTCATATGCAAGTCGAGCTCAAGACATTTGCGATTTAAAACTTCATTATTTCGTCGCGCAATGTCATTCAATTCTTTTAAAATTGTGCAAAATGTGTATAAAGTGATCAAAATATAGTACCATGTTTGTTCCATTTAATTATAGTCTTAGATGAGATTGCTAATACCGGGCCCACCAAATTATTACCATATTATTACTACATACACATATACTATAATGTACATATATACACGTATATACACATATATACATATATAATATATATAAATACATATAGATACATACACGTATATTATAATAATAGCATACATGTATATATGTAATATATATATTATATTATAATACATATATACGTATATATACATATATGTGTATATATATATATATTATACCCATGTATGTGTTATAATATACATATACACATGTATATACACATATATATATATATATTATATTATAATATACATGTATATTATTTTTATTATTATTATAACATACCCATATATATTATCTATTATAATATATACATATATATATGTATATGTATTATACCTATGTATATATTATAATATACATATATACACCTATATACACATATATATATGTTTATATTATTTATAATATATAATATACATGTACACATGTATATACACATATATGTTATATATATATATATTATATGTATGTATATATACATATATATTATTATATATTTTATAAAATACATATATACATATATATATTTTTTTGAAAAAACAAAAAAAATATAGTCCTAGTCCAAGCATGCACCAAACGCAAGATAAGTGTTATCCAACTTAGACCAAGCCAAGATAGTCCCGAAGCATAGTCCATGCCAAGACAGCCTTGACAAACGAGCCCTGTAAATTTCTGGCAGCATAATAATCTTGCGCGATTTAATATGTTATTTTTCACACGCAAGGTTGTCATACCTTTCAATAAACCCTAAAATTTCTGGCGGATAACAAGCTTTTGCGCGACGGTTTTACACATCGTCGCGCAAGGTCTTCAAAATTTGGCAGAAAACAACCTTACGCGACGCTTTTTTATTTTTCGTCGCGCAAGGTTCATTAAAACGGAGTATGCACGACGATCTTTCGTCGCCGCAAGGTCTTCAAAATTTGGGCGGAATGTAGTAAAAATTTGGGCGGAAAACAACATTGCGCGACGGTTTTTTTATTTTTTCGTCACGCAAGGTTCATTAAAACGGAGTATGCATGACGCATTGTGTCCTTCGTCGCAAGATCCGTGAAATTTTAGAAAAATCGCGACAGCCTCCTTTCTTCCTCACTTCCTCTCTCTGCCCTAAACACCCTCTCTCTCCGCCATCACCCCAGCCTAGTGCTCCGCCGAAAAAGGACCGGCTGCCACCATTGTCGGCCCTGCAGGTTCCTCGCCGCCACCGGCCAAGATTCCGCGGAAAAAGCTTGCTATGATTCTCACTACTGTTGTCTCTCTCCTCCAGCCACCAATTCCGACGCCTGAGGTATGGTTTCTGGACTACTTCTTGTGCTCTAGCTGATGGTTGATTAGGATTTGGATAATTGTGTGAATAGGTGTCTCGAATTTAAACCCTAGGTTTTGGCCGGTTTTTGAATTTAAATTCCGGCCACTTCCGGCCATTTTTTGGGGTAGGTCCGAGAACAAAAATGCCTCTAAATGATGTTTTGAACCTAGGGTAGGAACCTTGGCCCTTAGTTTTTAGAAATTTTCGGCGATTGTTATCTTTGACACCCACGCTGCGGGCGCTTGTGGTGGCGTGGGGACTATGGTAGTGGGGCATTGGGTCCCAGAGCAATCCCCTTTTTGTCACGAGCACGTAGGTGTGCTCGGATTTTGATTTGGTTATCGTTTCAGTCTCGAACGGATTTCGCCTATTGTGCGATTTCCAGGTTTGATATGTTCGGACCGTTGGATCGAACTCAAACTCACATATGATGTACCTTGTATTTCTAGTATCATGTAGGATTCGGCCGATTGTGGATCAGAGTCCCGGATACTCCGAAATTGCAAACCCTAGGTTATTCTTGTAATTAATTATTTAAAATTGTTAATGAAATTTTATAACTTATATATTCTAAATTCCATTAATGTGTGTGTGTACCCTTTGGAAATTGTGCAAATGTCAGATCTGATTAGACGTCGTAGGTCGGTGACGACTACATCGAGTTTAGAGACCCGGCTCGGTCGGCATCCCGCCACCGCTCCAAGATCGATGGACCAACCGCTGTGGGTGTCCGGCGCCGCGCTATCGCCTTCATCGAGTGGCGCAGCTCGTTAGCGCTAGGCGGCGGCACCGCCCGCAAGCACCACCGGCATGACGTCGACCGATGGTATCGCTGTGCCTCGGGGTCACAGCCTGTATAGATATCCCTTCAATCGTAGTTCTTTTTAATTTTTATATTTTGAATTTTATAGTTACATTTGTTATTTATTCAACATTATTGTCATATCTCATTGCAGCCAAGAAGAACACCCGAGGGCCGTGTCGGCACCGAAGACGGCGAAGGTCACCCGGGTGACCAACAGCCGTATTAGCATCGGATATGACGAGCACCATCGGGCTGCACCGACAGCGGAGTTGCATAGCTCCTGGCCCACGACATTGGCCACGCCGTTCGCACCCATTGCCCGATGCACTGGAAGTCTTGGAAGGTCATGCCTGACGAGATCAAGATGGAGGTTCGCGGCCAGTTGTCGGTATGTATCCTACCTTGTAATTATTTTTCTTTCAAATTTTATATATTTCTATTACTTAATGTATGTAAGTAATTTATTGCAGACGAACTATAACTTAGAGGACCTCAACGAGGAGTCGCATGGCGACGCAACAGACTCTTCGGTGAGAGGTACAAGCGTGGAAGAGCGACTTGCACCACCATTTTCAGCGCTTGATGATCCTAAGTCGCTCTTCGGAGGGTTGAGAGGTACAAGCAGTGGAAGAGCGACTTGCACCACCATTTTCAGGCATTTGATGATCCGGAAGTCGCTCTTCGGGAGGGTTGCCCGAAGGAGCTTGAGGGGTGGGAGGATAGTTGGGCATGGCTCTGCACTCATTTTCAGGCGCCCGATTATGTGGTATTTGTTTAATTATTTCATATTTTTTATTAATGTTTATTTCATTTTTTATATTTCATTATTATTTAATTGTTTATATTTAAACTAATATGTTTTATTTTTTGTATAACATAATAAAACCCAAGTGAATAAGGGCAATAGGAAGAAGAAGACTCTTCTCCACCATTCCGGCTCCAGACCCTTCTCATATAGGGATGCACGGCGGCGGGTAATAATAATATCATTTCTATTTAATTTTTAATATGTCAAACTTATTAATTTATTTTGTTCATACTAATATTTTTCTTCTCTTATTCAATTTAGGGGGGGTCAAAATTCCCAAAGATCGACGTCTTTGGTACGTTTATGTTCGACCTGGGAATGAGTTGGCCGAGTCCCTTAATGTAAGTATTATTTTTTTTTAATTTTTATGTTACACATTCAATTTATATACAATGTTTTAATTTATATTTTATGTTATGTTAAACAGACGACGATGGTGGAGAGGAGCCAGTTGGTTCTTCAGGAGTCGCCTCCCAACTTCCTCCCGAGACTCCGATCGAGTCTGTGGATCCTCCACAGGATGTTGGATTTCAGATCTTGACGGAGACGTTGGATCAGACTCTCGAGAGGAGGCCGGGAACATATTGTAGAGGGATGGGGAATGCTTGGAGGGAACCTCGACCCGGTCATCATCGCAGCAAACAAAGTGTTGTTTTGACATCGCGGTTGCCGAGCTTGAGGGTCGATGTTAATGATTCTGCAGTCCCTCGCGCGATCAGCATTCCAATCCCGAATTTTGTGCGCCGACATCCGAGACTGCCCACCCGAGCATCCCAGCAGATCACGGCCCTCGTAGACCCCAGATCCCCGAGCCGCATATGCCCGACCATGTAGATTTTGGAACATTATTTGATTAGTTTATAATTTTCATAATTATTTTTTAAATATTTCTCTTGTAATCTACATTTATTTTATTTTATATAATAAATGTATTCTTTACAATTCATTTTTGGATTGCAATTTCATTTTATTACCAAAAAAAAAAAAAAACGTAATATTAAATTTAAATAATCAGTATAAATTTTGCGACGAAATGTTTCTCGTAGCGCAAACTCACGTAAAAAAAAACCGTGAAAATAATAATTTATACACTTTAATTTATTCTTGCGCGACGAATGTTTTCGCGCAAGAAGATATGTATGCGCGATGATTCTTTTCGTCACGCAATACTTTCGCCCCTGTGTTTGCACGACGAAGAACCCTTCGCGCCAATTTAGCGCGACAAAATACTTCGTCGCGCAAAATAGTGCGATACTAATCTTGCGCGACGAAAAGCCTTTCGTCGCGCAAAAATCGTGACGTCGCCCCATCGCTTCGTCCCTACAAATTTTCTGCAACGAAGGTGCTACGTCGCACCGTTTTGCACGACGAAGTCAATTATTTCGTCGTGCAAAGTCTTTCTTCACGATCTTTGCGCGACGAATATTCCTGTCGCGCGTAATTATGTGCGACGAAATGTTACTTTGCGCGACGAAAGTCCCTTCGTCGCGCAAAGTGTAAAATGTAGTAGTGCAAATGCGCTTTGAATTTAAACAAAACTAATGTCATTCATAATTAAAATAGTGAGAGTTTTACATCTATAATAATTGATTATAGTCTATATGGAATATCAATTAATATGAACAAAATCCTTGTCAGTGACACAATTAGTTTACCAAAATTCATATCAAATATGAACAAAATCCATGTCAATTACATAATTAATCTAACAAAAGTCAATACCAATTAATCTAACCAAAATCAATGCCAATTAATCTAACCAAAAGCACAAGTGATTTGGAGGTCACGAGATAAAAGTACAAGTGATTAAAAGTTTGGGGTAATTTTCGGTGAATTTTTCGAAACACATATAAGTTTTTAAGGAATTTTTTAAGTTAGGCCAATTAGAAATAGACATATTTCAGCTTGCTATTGGACCATTTAAAAACAAAAAAAACAAAAAAAAGAGAAGCGCTGACGCGAGTCTTTTTCTTCCTCGAACTGTGGCTCTGCAACTTAACTTCACATATTCCATAAAAACTTAGAAAATTCATAACTTTGGTTGTGGAGCTCCGATTGATGAACCCTTTTCTCCTACATGCTCTTGAGATCGAGCCTAACAATCTAAGGTAAATATTCAGGGTCTCACTTAGCAGCAAACAAAACAACGTTTTTGAGGCATTTAGTCGAACAATTGGTGGTCACTAGCGAAGGGGCAAATTTCGACATCCCCAAGGAAGCTTTCGGCGAGGGGAGGTGCACCTTGAGAAGCTATGACTTGTGAAAACCTCTAGAAGAAGTCGTAATTGGGGGGACGTGCAGAACCATGCAGCACACAAATTGCAAAGCAGCAAATGTATTTTTAGTACCAAAGGAAGTACGTAGTGCTTTTAGTACCAGGTCTTCGGTACTCAAGTAAGGCCTCACATGGAGCGGTACCAGAATTGGCGGCGTACCAAACGGTAGGACAACATTCCCTTCCGATGACGAAGGATTTGCGGGACCAAACGGTAGGGCCAAAGTTGAGCCCCTTTCCCCAACTGGATTACCAAACGGTAGGACAACATTCCCTTCCGATGACGACTTCAAATCCCCTTCGAGAACTCTCGCAAGAGGACTTGGGGGACTCCTGTTTATACCGAAATGAACAGCCAATGAATATCGGACACGTGGACCAAACCAGAGCTTTGGGTGCCTTCGGCACCTACCTTCGGTATCATTCCTACCGGTCGCATCATTAGGGCAACCTCACCCCCTTCGACACGTGGCAGTCCCACAATTGATGTCCACACGGTCCCACATCGAAACTCTAAACTAATTGCACACCTCCCAAGGCCTATAAAAGAGGACAACCATCCCAGCTTGGAGGTGATCAATCAGAACTCACGGCATACGCCTATTGATCGTAGTTCAAACTTACTAAATCCGTACTTACTTAAGCATCGGAGAGCCTTCGGCCGGTATCACACCGGTACCTAGGACTTACCGAGCGTTTGCTGTCTTCTGGTATAATACCCTACCGAGGCCATAGCATACCGAAGGTAAACAAAACCATTAAGTTACGCGGGAAAGTGCCGAACCATTTTTCTGCGTCAACAAATTTAACTAATAATATTATGTGAGAGTCAATGTGTCTATTAATGCAACAAGTTGACACTATTGGCCATATAATATCAAAGAATATTGTGTTCATTCTGGTAAATATTTTCACAAAATTGAGTCGGTGAGTTAAATACAACATTCGGTTACATCAAATTTGGAACTTTTTAGGACGATAAAGCACATTCAAACATTGTGGTGGCTTAGGTGACTTTACTTTGCTTTTTGAAACACGTAAATTTGTATAATAATAAATTATACTTTTCAGCAGATTTTGTTTTGAATGTCTAACATTCGTGGTTCATGAATCTAGTTTAGTTATCTGGTGATTTTTAGAGGATAATTGTGTCCAACTTGATGACTTTACCAGTACAATACATGAAAAATTGATGAAATTTAACGGAAAAAGTAAAAATTTGAACATGTGCGATAGTTTTACGGGTCCAGTCCTCGAGCTGTTGATGAGATCAACCACAAAAAATAAAAATAAAATGAAAAAGAGGAGCTGTTCAGCAGTATACAGAGTTTTGTTGAAATGCAGATTGTTGCAGCAGAAAAGCCACTGGACACGCTAGAAAGGGAGAAGCAAGAGAAGCTATTGAAGATTAGAGTTCACGCGCAAGCCATTAGGGCATCCTATTTATATTCAGCAAAAGAAGGCATTCATTATCCTTCTGATTATCTTCGGCCAACTCATCTTCCTGATTATGGTCACCTCACTTATCATCTTCTTGATAAATAATTTTGGTGACACCTCTTACTTCAGCTTCCTCAGTTCACTTATTGCTCATCCCGACGATGCTTAGTATCTACGGTCAGCCCGCCTACTTTGCAACTTGCGTGGGAGCGACCAAGCCCTCGCCGACCTCTTTCACGAGATAGGCCCTGATTTGGTGCTTACCAAATTAGAAAAACACTACAAGACCAAGTGGAAGGCATGGTTCGCTCAATTCAGTAGCCCCTGGGTCATGCTTGCTTTCATTGGAGCTCTAACAGCGCTTGTCTTAAGCAACATCCAGACTTGGTACACAGTCCTCAGTTTTTATCAGAAATAGGTTTCCCTATTTACATTTTCAATCCTAACGATGTGTTCATGGCAAAGACAATATCATTTTAAGGTTTAGGATTTCTCCTCCCATCTAATCTTTGTTTCTTTCAAGCCCAGTTAATCAAATGAACAATTTAAATTATACCTTTGTTCAATCAAATATTTCATCAAAGCCAACAAGCAGCAAAACAGAGCAGGAAATCCACAAGCCACAAGCTGCACATTTTGTCGAACAAGTAATATGCATTCAACTATGTCACACTTCTCATACAAACCTTATCATTCCAAAATTCAGTACAACACCAGGAGATATCTCCAACAACGAACCACATAATCACATCAATGAACAACTTAAATTCTTAATTATGCATTTGCATATGAACCTTTTCATGATTGGGTCATGGTCTCCATGAAAGCCTTGGTGGGAAGTCCCAATGTTGAATTCTTAAGTCCTCAAAATGGGCTATGGTATTCGTCCTAGGAGATAGTCAGCGAATAGAGATAGAGCACCAGAAGTGGTGTTGCATTGAAACTTAGGGCTCGAGAGTTCAGAGACGTGGTTGGGTGGGGCTTGAGAGTTGATAGGCCAGAGCCAGAGGATGCTCCAGAATATTTTGGAGTTTTTAATTTTTAATTTTTTTTAAAGCAAAATAAAAGAAGTTAACAGATTTAATTCCCTGTTAAATGGTAGGACACGTGTCAAACATTTAAAAAGGGCAAATGGAGGGGACACAAAGGCAGTGGATCCGCTACCCATTGTGTTTGTTCAACTAGAAACTTACTGAAGATCCAGAGTGTTCCTAGAATTCTCTCAAGTCACATACATTATAGCATTTCCGTTGTTAAAGACAAAGTATTTTTATTTTATTTGGCCCTTCTATTTTTAAACTTTCAATAAATATCGTGCAGGCGTAAATAATTATATCTAGTTTTGAGGCTCCTTGATTGAGGCCTTTGGGGATCGCCCTCGGAGTCCAGGCCTAACGCCAAAGAGTTATTTGGAGTTGATTTGTTTTCGTTATTTTCTTTTTATAGTAAATTGAGCTTAAACCCATCAAATTCATTTTAAAACACTTACAACCCTTTTCTTTTGTTTTCTATTTAAAATACTCAAATTTTTTCAAATAATACCCGATGACTAGGATCCAACTAAGTAAGTTACCTAATATAACTTAAAATATGATTTATTGTATTTCTCAAATTCCAAAACTATCCCTATTTATAACTTAATGTGTTATAGCGAGGTGTAACTAATGACACACATTGAATTTGGAAAGATCTCCAAATGGTTGTAATGGATGTAGGAATTAATTTAGAAACTTATTTGAAATTAAATATTAAATTCAACATTAACTTATTAGTAATATATTTTTGAATTAATGTTGTTTTCCTTTTATGAATTATGACTAGTAATCTATTTAATGTATTAGTAATTTAAATGCAATATTAAATTTAGGAATTAATGTTGTTTTCCTTTTATGAATTATACGACTAGTAATCTATTTTATTATAGTTTTATGAATAATAGTGTACATTTTAATTATGTTGAAAAATAATTTGATAATCAATTTATTGTTTTTTTAACATTTTTTAAATGAACCTATTTTTTCTCTAAATAATGTAATATTTTTCTCTCTAAATAATATACCTTTTTTCTCTCTAAATAATGTACCTTTTTTCTCTAAATAAAGCACCTATTAGTTGTTTTATTAAAAATAATTTGATCATCTTTTTACTTTTTGTTTTATGAAAACAATTTTTTTTTAAATGAACCTATTTTTTCTCTCCAAATAATGTACCTATTTTTTTTTTCTCTAATAATGTACCTTGTATAATTAACCTTTTTTTTTTTTTGCTAAATTTTGTATCTATTTTTTTCTCTAAAAAATGTGCATAAATTTCAATTATACAACGCACCAATTTTCTATAAATTATTGTGTAGACTAAACAAACATTTTAATATTATAACTTTATCCAAATCCTTATACTGGAATTACTCCATCTAAATCCTAATGAATTACGTGACTCGCGTTCTTGATCATTTTATTTGAAAATTTCTCTTCACGGACACAAACTCTACTTTACGTGGGCATCACATTATTGATTCTTATTGTCCGACACTAGCTAGCTGTTTCATTCTTTTTCGTACTTAATGTGCATCTGCAAGATGGGTTTTCACCTTGTAAACATTAAGCCCAATAGGTATTCAAATTCCATTAAACAAAGCTTTACATTTAACTAACCCTAAAGTCCCACTACAAGAAAAAAAGGCTAATGTGACCAAATAAAAAGTGAGGCTTGTAAAGTCGTCACATATAATAGGTATTTGTGACGAATTTATCAAGTCGTCACTCATAAGACAACGAAGACATCTGCAATTTTGGAGGAAGGCCAAATCCCTCACAAATAGTCTGGCGGTTTTGGGCGGGAGAGACTACCAGTTATTTGTGAGGCTTGGGGGGTCACAAATAATATTTTAGGGCATCACAAATGTTTTCCCTCAATTTTTTTGCGTGCCGCTCTTTTTTTTTTTTCACCAAATTTAAGTTTGGTGCATGTTAACCCTCAGATACTCTCTCCAACCCTAACCCACAATTAACCCCAAATCCTCTCTCATCTCTTCTCAGACTGCGTCTCTCTCTCTCTCTCTCTCTCTCTCTCTCATATTACTCTTGTTTCTCTGGCTCTTTCTCACCAAATTCTCCATTAACCATCCCTCTGTTCTTAGCTTTCTTTTCAATTGGGGGAAGTAAAAAAGGAGAAAGATTGAAGAAGGTATGCCTTTACAGGTTTAAACCCCAATTTCTCACACTTCTATTATCACAGATGACAAGACAACAAGTGTTTGATGATGAGAAACCCCAATTTCTTTCATTCAGTTAGCACAAAATTGCAAATACATTCTTGTTGGCACTTTAGATGATACTTTGGTAAGCCCAATTCGCCATTTTTTTCCTTTTTCTTTCTAATTATGTTTATTGGGTTGTATTTGAGTAGCTTTCACTGCGTTATGAATGCTCACTTCAAATTGGGCACTTAAAAATGTCATGGGTTGGTGAAAGCTAAAAGGAATAAATTTAAGTTTTAAGATTTTAGGTTCAAGACACTACTACAAAAAGTGAAAAAGACGACCAGAAAAAAACGACGGTCTAAGTGAAAACTGTCGTTGTTTTTTAAAAGACGACGGTGTTATAAAACCACCGTGTAATAACACCTTAGACAACTAAAAAATGAAGATTCAAATGGCTGTTCCTAAAACACGACGTACTTAATTAAAAAACCGACGTCTTATTGAAATATGATTTTCAAGTGGTAAAATCATAGCCAACAAATAACGGCGGAAGTTATGAACCGACCGACGTAGAAAGTAAAGACGACGATTTCAAAAAAAGCCGCCGTTTTTACCCAGAAATTAACACGACCAAGTTTTCGTATAAGGCGCCGTATAATTACAAATAAATCCACAGCGGTAAAATACAAAATACCGCCGTATTAAATTAATGTACAACTATGGCAAAGATAAATATAACGACGTGTTTCTCGTATTTCTACGACGATATCTTTAAATCTCACCAAGTTGGGGTTTTCATTTAACGTCGTATTTATCCACTTTATACGTCATACATTATATTTAAACCGTCGTCTGAATAAGAATTTTTTTTAACAATTTATTTCTTGGATTTTGTTATCCTACGTCGGTAGATCTACTTAATGACAAGAATTGAAATAACCACGACGGTTTATATAGAAAACCGCCGACATAATCAGATTTTTCTGAGATCACAAGGGTTAGGAAATCTTACAAGATGGAACTCTGTTGCTCATCATAATCTTACCAGAAAGACAATATTTTAGAGGTTAATGATGCATGTGTATTTGTGTCTTTGAGATACACAAACGCACATATACATTAACATCCAAAAAATTGAAATTTGACGGCAGACCTCAGATTTACAATCGAGAGGCAATTTTTTCGAAGTGGATGATGTGTGTGCGTTTGTGTATCTACACAAAACACACACACATCAACATCCAAACAATTGCCTCCTAAAACTTCACGACGGCAGCCACAGATTTGCAATCAGAGAGACAATTTGTTGAAAATTGGTGATGTGTGTATGTTTGTGAATCAGATACACAAACATACACACAAACCAACATTCAAACAATTGTCTCCCAAGAGATGAGGTGAGACAGAGAAAGGGGCAAGAAGAAGTTGAAACCCTAATCGAATACTAAAACTGAAAGCACCCGTGAAAAAAAACCCTATTTATAATTAAAAAACCAAATCCACTTCGGTTATATTACACAAAACGACGTTTAACAAAAATAATCCTCGTCGGTTAACAAATACATTACGTCGTTTTAGTCTTACTTAAGACGACAAGAAAAGACGACGGTATAACAAAAAACAGTCGTTGTTTTTATATTCGTATTTGATTTAAATCAGTCACCCAGAAAAGAAACTTTACAAATTCTAGAACATTAATTTCCTCGGGAAAAAAAACTCTATTTATAAGGCACTTGTTTTTGAAAAATAAACTGAAAGAAAAAGGGGAAAAAAATTATATTTATAATTATAAAAATAAAATTCACGTCGGTTATATTACACATAACGACGTTTGAAAAACGAATCCACGTCGCGAAAAAAATATTGCGTCGTTTTAGTTTAAAAAAGACGACGGTATAACAACAAACAGTCGTTGTTTTTATATTGGTATTTGATTTAAATAAGTCCCCCAGAAAAGAAACTTTACAAATTCTAGAACATTAATTTCCTTGGCGTGAGAAATAACTAACGCACAAATTAAACCCTATAATTTATGCAATCGTAGTACGAGTAAGTAGGGATCGTTCTATTCCGGGGATTAGGAGGGATGCTAATCAACACAAATTAGACTTATTAAATTGGAAACTAAGTTAAGGGAACAATGATTGGGGGGAAATTGGATGATTTAGAATAAAGTAAAACTGACAGCAGCAAACAACTAAGTTGTGAATGAAATATGGATTAAGGGATAGCTAGAGGATTCTTCTCCACACATGGAACATATGCACACAAATCGATCTCCAGTTACTCTGTCTATAAAGTATGAGTGACAAAGCCCCAAATTAATTGTGAATGCACTAATTAACTCTCAGATTTTCCTAAGTTCATTGAATTGGACTCAGCGACGCAATCAAATTATCCTTATCAAGTGCCCTATATGAACGACATGATAGAGATACATATCAAAGATCATTAAGTTCTATGAAAATCATAAGCCTTGACAAGGCAATTGTAACTATGAAAAGCATGATACTCCTGCCAAGAATTTACTTAATGCAACCATGACTAGTGACTTTTACTACTTATGAATATAAGTTCATAGCGATTAGGTGAAATTCCCTTATATTCTAGCATCAAATCCCTGCATACAAACTAAGTATGCATCCTTAATAAACATTCAAGAATAAGTTCTCAATAAAACAGAAAAGTAAATCACATTCATACTTTATGAAACCATAACTGGAAGTAATCAATTCATGTAAAACATATGTCCATGGCTTCGAATTCACCTCTAACTAAGAAGAAATTCAGTTACACATGTTCATAATAATTGAAAAGCAATCTAGAATTAACATTTGAACTAATCAAGGGAATAACTCTGAAAAACCCAATGGATGCAGCAGGTTCCGGCACCAAGTTCTTCTTCTCCCTTTCTCCTTTCTTGCTACGGCACCAAAAAAACTCCCTTCTCCTGCGGCAACCCCTCCTTTATATATGTGGTAGATCTAGGGTAAAAGGGCCCAGCAGAAACCCACAAAATTAGCGTTTTATTTGGCAAATTTCTTTAGGCATTATAGGGCCCAATAGAAACCTACGAAATTAGGGTTTTAAGGTTTCCTAATATGAAATTAATCCCCCCCTTTTCCAGCTGGAATTTAGGTCGAATAGGATTAGGATAAGGTAAAATAAAATAAAATCAGTTAGGGTTTTTACTTGCTGATTCTTGAATTAATTTCCCCATCTTTTTAGCACATTCCTAGCCTATTCGAACTTCAAAAACGTCCATCCATCTCGGCCCATGCATATGCTATCCATTCCAAGTCCAAAACTGCTCTAAAATGCTCCAAAATGCCCTTTCTTGCCAATCTTGCCATTTGGACCTACAATAGTACGAAAATAAGCTAAATCACTCTAATAAATGGGAATTAACTAAGTAAATGCAAAGAAATAAGATAGCAAAGTCGCATAAATATGCTCCTATCATTCCTCGGGAAAAAAAAAACTCTATTTATAAGGCACTGTTTTTGAAAAATAAAATGAAAGAACAAGGGAAAAAAAATTATATTTATAATTATAAAAATAAAATCCACATCTGTTATACTACACATAACGACGTTTGAAAAACGAATCCACGTCGCGAAAAAAATATTGCGTCGTTTTAGTTTAAAAAAAGATTTACGGTATAACAACAAACAGTTGTTGTTTTTATATTGGTATTTGATTTAAATCAGTCCCTCAGAAAAGAAACTTTATAAATTCTAGAACATTAATTTCCTCGGGAAAAAAAACTCTATTTATAAGGCATCGCTGTTTTTGAAAAATAATGAAAGAACAAGGGAAAAAATTATATTTATAATTATAAAAATAAAATCCACGTCGGTTATATTACACATAAGACGTTTTAAAAACGAATGCATGTCGCGAAAAAAAATATTACGTCGTCTTAGTTTACAAAAAGACGTCGGTAGAACATAAAACCGTCGTTGTTTCAATTTCTTTAACCGTTCTCTTTCTGAAGCCATTTCTATTCTTTATCACATTCTTGAAAACCCATCTTCTTCTTCAGAAGCTCTACGGATAACCCATCTTCTTCACTAATGCCGATAACCCATCTTCTTCTATCACAAACTTGACGGATCTTCTTAGCCAAGAAAATCGAGCGAACTTTCCTTCGACAGCGAGTGGAGGCCAGGCTTGCATCTCTTTTGATGGAAAGCAAGGAGTATTCAGAAGCACTAAGTCTCCTATCAAGATTGACAAATTATTGGAAAGTAAGCTCCATTTCTCTTTGAGAAAGACATCCAAATTATTGTCTTCGAGATGTGAGAGAGAGTGTCTTTAAGAGAGGAAGAACTTGGAAACCTAAATGAAAAGCTGCTGAAAGAAAGCGACAAATTTATACAATAAATTTTTAAAACCCACGGCGGTCCTTACACAAAACCGCCGTCTATTTACAAAATTCCACGTTGGTATATTACAACAAAATGACATATATTATAAAAATAAACGTCGCTAAATTACAAAAAACCGTCGTGTTAAATATTTCTACCAAGACGCGAGATATTGATTTATCGACTTTTATTTAGGAGTTTACTACGGCGGTACCTACAACACTACTGTCGTATTTATTTACCACGTCCTAAGTTCAAATTATCGTCGTAGTTTGTCTATTAATACGTTGTCGTTCTATTTAAACTGCCGTCTTATTACTATGAAACGGTTTGTATATATATATAACTTTTTGTCTACCTGACTTACACATGCACTTGTTTCCAAACCCGAGAAAAAATTTCAATCTCCCAGAGAAAACTTTTCATCTTTTTCCTTGTCAGAGCAAGTATCTCATCGCCTTCCTCTCGCCTTAAATCGTCTCGAACTTAAACACCAAACTCCGAGAAAGCTTTCATTGCACGCAAAGGTAAGCTTTCTTTGTCAGAGCACTATTTTTGTTGCTTTTTTGCATGCTCATACGGTTTTTGTTTTGAAAATCTTTTTACCTTTTTTTTGGCGAAAATCATTTTTATTCTTTCCAAGTTTGATAAAATACACAGATAGAGAGGAAAGTTTCCAACTTTGAACACAACTACTTCAACTAAATAAGAGGCGGTAGCTTCTTATTTACGTGGTTAAATATGTAGACCACGACGGTTCGTCAGTCGTCCTAAGCGTCGTCTTAAAATTGATCTAAGTTGTTTTTAAAATGACAATAATTTTTATTTGCTTGTTTAATTGCAGTTTGATTTTCTGAACCATGGTTTTCGTTTTTCCTAATTTGATAAAATACAAAGACAAAGAAAGTAGGGTTTGGTATCTTATATAGACGACGGTATCTTATTATTGACGCCGTGTGAATGTTCATACCACGACGTTATACTAAGATACCGTCGTCTATAAAAGATGCCAAACCTTTCTTTCTTTTTCTTTGTATTTTATCAAATTAGGAAAAACAAAAACCATGTTTCAGAGAAATTAAACCTGCAATCAAACATTCACAGAGAAAGAAAAAGGTTTTTGGTTTCTTATAAAGACGACGGTAGCTTATTATTTACGTCGTGTGAATATCCATAACACGACGTTATATTAATATTTACGTCATGTGAATTTGAATATCAAGATGTCGTGTAAATATCGCCGTAATAAGTTCTTATTACGTCTTCTTTAATATTGTTTCGTCGTTGTTTAAGTACTCTCGTTTTAAACATTTATTACGTCTGATGTTATGTTATTACGTCGTGTAAAATCTTATCATACGTCGTATTTTATAAATAACCGTCGTTTGTGTTCTAATTTTTTTCCTGAAATATTTTCACTTGCAGGTTTGTTTTTTCAACCATGGTTTCTCAAGACCAAAGTAAGGACTCGCTCCAAAAAAAATGGAGGTAAGGAGCTTGGAATGGTAACTCCTCAAGACAAGCCCTTGAAGAAGATGAACTTTGTTTCATCTGCCTGAGACAAACCAACCAGCACGACAACAATTTCGAGGATTCAAAGTCAGGTCGAGGTATGAGCACAATGCCTCGTGTTGTGAAGAGAAAATTGCAGAAAATCAAACCAGTTGTTGAGTACAATAAAGAGGGAAAGGATGTGGCCCTGCACATACCTGAGATGCAGTCCTACATTGGTGTGTTGGCACGCTCCAGAGTCCCACTTGTGGACAAGAAATGGGCTGAAATCCCCAAGGATATAAAGGAGCAGATTTGGGAAGCCGTTGACATGGCTTTGTGGTAGGTCAAGGCCAAGACCTCGGTGTTATCTTCTGCTGCCAAGAAATGGAAGGATTTCAAGTCTACAGCGAGGCATTATATCCTTCCATACATCAAGGAGAGGAGAAATTAAGCCAACCTTCTGAATTATATAAATTAGTAGAGAAAGCAGAATGGGATGCCTTTGTAGCTTCAAGGTTATCCAAAGAATTTGAGTCTGTGCATTCTCAACATTCACAGATTAGGGAGAAACTTGAGTACAATCATCGATTGTCTCGAAAAGGATATGTTGGTTTGGAGGATCAATTGGAGGAAACCATGCCTGGGGTAGAAATTGATCGATCTACCTTATGGAAGAAAGCTAGACAGGACAAACATGGTAACATCCGGATCCAAAGGTGGCAGAGAAAGCAAAATTAATTGTAAGCCTACACACTCTGTTTTAAATTTTTATTAAACTGTGTATAATTCTTATTACGTCTTATGTTATATTTTTCCGTCGTGTGAATGATATTACTACGTCGAAATGTTTTAAAAAACGTCGTGAAAGATCTAAATCTGGAATTACAACTCTGTTTTCTGTAATTATAGCATAAGACGTCGGTGGTTAATTTTTCGTCATGTGAATGATATTACTACGTCGAAATGTTTTCAAAAACGTCGTGAAAGATCTAAATCTGGAATCACAACTCTATTTTCGTAATTATAGCATAAGACATCGGTGGTTTATTTATTGCGTCGTTTGAAACAACTAACCACGTCGTTATTTAAGTAACGTCGTTATAAATATATTATAACGTCGATTTCTATGTTGTTGCGTCGTGTGAAATTATATAATGCGTCGTTTGTTTATAAATAACCGTCGTGTGTTTTCTTGTGCTGACTTTTTTATATGTCTTTGTTTTAGGATGAATTGCAAAAACAAGTGGCTGAAAGGCGTCTTAGTGTAACGCAATGATGTGTTGACTTGGTTTTGGGTCCCGAGCATCCAGGGAGAGTAAGAGGGGTAGGTGCTGGGATTTCCCCTAGGCAATTCTTCAATTTACCTAGACAACAGAGGGTAAAGTTTGCCGATCAATTGAAGGAAAGTGTAAGAATTGTCCTTCAAGAAGAGACTAAGAAGATGGAAGCTAGATCAAGGGAAGAGACTTTAGGGATGGAGGCTAGAACCAAGCAATTGGTAGAGGCTGAGAGGGAACATTTACTAAGTCAGCTTTCCCAACTCATCCCCAATTTTGATCCAAGCATGCTTAAACCGAAAACTAGCCCCTGTCAAAACCAAGGTCTAGAGCAAAGTCCCAAAAATCCAATGTCTAATAAAGCAAGTTGTTCTGGGGCTGATGTGAGATCCCTACATTTAGAGGATGATACTGCCAAAAATGGGGAACAGCAGGAAGAAATGGTAACATATCTGAACTTTGAATTCTCTGTTTTTTTAAAAACCATTAGACGTCGTTATTATAAAGAAACCCGTCGTTTTAAAACCATACCACGACGATTTTATAAATAAACCGTCGTTTTATTTAAATACCACGTCGTATTTAGTTTACTTGTTTTACACGGCATTAGACGTCGTACTTTGTGGTTTTTAGACGACGGTTTTAGTCCTTACCGACGTAATAGACAATTCCCACGACGTTTATTATTTACCATCGTTTAATAATTTTAAGACGTCCATAATTCTTACATACCGTCTTATGTTATGCCTTACCACGACGTTTTGATTTAATTTTTTTACTTTCTGTACAATCTGTCTTATATATATATATATATATATTTCTTTATTACTTAAAACAGAAATCTGGGGCTTTAGAAAATCAAGATGAAGAGAAGAAAGAAGAAAAAAAAGATGAAGAGAAGAAGGGAGAAAAAAAAAGATGAAGAGAAGAAAGAAGAAAAAAAAGAGAAAAAAGATGAAGACAAAAAGGAAGACAAAAATGATGAAGAGAAGAAAGAAGAAAAACAAGATGAAGAAAAGCATGATGAAGAGGTATATTCTCATAACTTTGCCTTTTTTATTTGTTTTTCAAATTTCAGACGTCGATATTTTTCTTTAAACCGTCGTTTGTTTTCAAATTAGACGTCGGAATTTATTTTCTATGACGTAATAAATTATTTAAAACGACGGTTTTTTATTACCGTCGTTTAAATTATTATCAGACGACGTTTTTTAATTTAAACCGTCGTTTTTATTGAATTACCATGTCATTTTATTTTGCTTTATTTCTTTAAACAGGGTAGTGAAGTAGTTGATTATTCAAATGTGGATGTGCCATCTTCCTTACAATCCCTTTGTCGTTAGGTGGAAACGACACTAAAACCTCAGGAGAAGATCATGACCTTCACAATTGAGAAGGAGGTGTTTGGTGCAGATCGTAGTACCTTCGTCTTGCATGAAGATATTACACAGTTAGCAGGCATGGAAGAAATTGGGGCTACTGTGGTTGCAGTATATATGAGGTTTGTCCTTATCAAATATCAAACATTATAGCATAAGACGTCGGTAGTTTATTATTGCGTCGTTTTAAACCACTAACCACGTCGTTCTTTTTTTACCGTCGTGATAAATTAGTTATAACGTCTGTTTCTATTTCGGTTCGTCGTGTGAAATTGTATAATAAGTCGTTTGTTTATAAATAACCATCGTTTGTTTTATATATTTAGGTGCTTATATGATCATTTGAGAGAAGCAAATATGTGCAGCATGGTTGGCTTTATCAACCCTACTCAAGTTAGTGCCAACGCTGGGTCACTAATCGATGTATCACGAATTGTAGCGATCGACTTCAAAAACTGATGGTGAACAGATTTTCATGATGCCTTACAATCCAGGTTAGTCTCCTTAAAAGGATTTTGTTTGTATGATTTTCACTAACTGACCCCTTATAAAACTGTTTAACTAATTTTGTGTCGTTTGAAACATCTAACCACGTCGGTTCTTTATTTATTGAGTTGTTTGAAACAACTAACCACGTCGGTAGTTAATTACCGTCGTGATAAATTTATAATGACGTCGATGGCTACGTTATTACGTCGTGTGAAACTCTATAATACGTTGGTTTTTATAAATAACCGTCGTTTGTTTTCTTGTGCTGACTTTTTATATTAACCGTCGTTTTTTATTTTAATTTTCTGCAGTCGTCATTGGGTCTTCTGATTGTGAGAGCAAAGAGGGAAACCATCTATTTTCTGGATCCTCTGCACTCGAAATCATGTGGTTGATGAGTACGGCAAAACATCGTGAAAGTGCTTTAAAAATTTATAATTCCACATATGCAGACTAGGCCGTAAAGCACCAATTTGGAAAACTCGCCAGGCACACCAAAGCAACCCAAAGAAAGTTGTCGAATGTGGGTATTATGTGATGCGCTTCATGAGGGACATCATCATGGATCCTTCCTTGGAGTTTGAGAAGAAGGTAAGAAGAAAATTTTCAGAAACATTTTATGTGGTTTTTTGTATTATCAACGACGGTCCTTTTAAAATACCGTAGTTGAATCGATAGACTACGTCGGTTATGAAAAAGCGTTGTCTGTGACTGAATTTCTTTTTATTTTGTAAAGCTTAATAATCATTGTTTATGGATTGTAGTTTGCCAAGGGAAAAGAGCAAGGGCCATACCCCCAAGCAGCCATTGATGAAGTTCGGAATGAATGGGCAGAGTTTGTTTGCTTTCATATGGAATAGAGGATTTTTGGAACACTTGATATTTTTATATGTACAAATTTTGTCTATAATATATCATGTACAAATTTTGTCTCTAATATATATCCTTTTTTTCCCTGAAAATTTGTTGAGGTTTTCATAATATAAAAGAAAAAACAAATTGCGTAACCGACGTGTAATAACTTTTCAACGACATAATTATGTTAAAAACCGATGTAAAATGATATTTAGACGTGATATACCGTTTGTACGTACATGGGAAGTCGTTTTAGTGAAAATTTCGCCATGGTTTCGCTTTTAAACAACGTCCTTTGAACAAGTAAGTCGTTTATTATATAATTTAGAGTTTAGGGTTTAGGTTATTACTTTTTAACGACGGTGATTGAGTCGTTGAATATTTAGTTTACGTCGGATAGTGAAACATCAGCCATGGTTTCTCTTTTAAACGACGTCCTTTTTACAAGTGAGTCGTTTATTATTATTTATAACGTCGTGGTTTGTTGTTGATAAAAGAATATTTTATTATTTTTAATTCAAAATATTCAAAATAAATTTAAAATAAATCCAAAAAATGCAATGTCAACTCCTATGAAGTCATTGATATATTTTCTTCCCCCTAAACCTCAAAAAAATGCAGTTTGAGTAATAAAAGTTTAAAATGACCACCCAAAATTAAATTGTTTTGATGAGTCATAACATCACTTATATAGTTTGATGGTTTAGGGTTTAGGGTTTAGGGTTTGGGGTTTAGGGTTGTTATTTATTAGGTTTAGGTTAAAGTATAATTTTTGAGGTTTAGGGTTTATGTTTGTTATATATTAGGCTGTAAAATAATAAAAAACTTTATAAAATTAAATTTTACAAATATATAATTTAGGGTTTTAAAGTTTAGGGTATTACTTTTAACGACGGTGATTAAGTCGTGGAATATTGAGTTTACGCGGATGCTGAAAATCCGACATGGTTTCTCTTTAAACGACGCTTTGTTTACACGTGAGTCGTTTATTATAATTTACAACGTCGTCAGTTACTTAACCCCGACGTGGTTTGTTGTTGATATAAGACTATTTTATTATTTTTAATTCAAAATATTAAAAATAAATTTAAAATAAATCCAAAAAATGCAACTTCAACTCCTATGAAGTCATTGATATATTTTCTTCCCCCTAAACCCCAAAAAAATGCAGTTTGAGTAATAAAAGTTTAAAATGAGCACCCAAAATAAAATTGTTTTGATGAGTCATAAGATCACTTATATAGTTTGATGGTTTAGGGTTTAGGGTTTGGGGTTTAGGGTTGTTATTTATTAGGGTTTAGGGTTAAAGTATAATTTTTGGGGTTTAGGGTTTATGTTTGTTATATATTAGGCTGTAAAACCATAAACAATTTTATAAAATTAAATTTTACAAATATATAATTTAGGGTTTTAAAGTTTAGGGTATTACTTTTAACGACGGTGATTGAGTCGTGGAATATTGAATTTACGTCGTATGGTGAAAAATCCGTCATGGTTTCTCTTTTAAATGACCTTTTTTTTACACGTGAGTCGTTTATTGTTATTTACAACGTCGTTAATTACTTAACCCCGACGTGGTTTTTTATAGTTTTGACGACTTCTGTTTGATTTTACGTCGTACATAGTTTTACCACGACGTCCTTAATGTAATAAGCATCATGTTTAATGTTAAATTTTAACGACGGTTGTTTTTTCGGTCGATGTTTTAAAGAGCGCGCTTTCTAAAAATATTCGCGGGACCTAAAATTTTCAGATTTAGCTCTTAGTTTTATACTTCTAACCCTGAACCCTAAAATTTTTCATATTTCGCGCAACATAACATTTCGCTCTCTCACTTCATCTCTAATTCAAAGTTGGGCTCTCAGTGTGTCGAATCCAATCGCCATAACTGTGAGCTCTGCCAACTGTAAGTACAAACCCTCTCTTCCCCTTGTAAATTCATTGAATGATATTACGTTGTTTTGTTAAAGGGTTTTAGATATATGTTTTGCGATATGTTAATAATGTTGTTGGAGGTATGGGTTCATGGATTTTCTGTTTAATGTTTTCTTGATCACTCTCTGTTATGTTGAATAGGGAATGGATAGGGAATGAATTTCATTTTGTCGGATCTTTTAATCACTCTCTATTATGTTGAATTGGGAATGGATTTATTGTTTTCATGCTTAGTATATGTTGGTTTCATGTATATGTTGGTTTCATACTTGGTTTCATGTATATGTTGTGTTCTTAATAGGGTTTTGGGATCTTGAAAATAAACTGGATATCGACGCATTTTTAAGCATACGACGACGGTTTTTACTTTAAACCGTCGTTTGTATTACTTATACACGACGGTGATATTTAACTACCGTCGTGGTTATAATTAGACGACGTTTGTTGAAAATCCGTCGTCTATATATGTCAAATACGTCTGTTTTTGTTTAAAAACCGTCGTCTCAGTTGTATATTACTTGCTATTAGAACTTTATATAATCTGCTATAGTGATGGTCATTGCATGTTTTTTCAATTTATTATATATAATAGGGTATAGTGTCGGAGATGGATAAGTCATGGATGCACTCGGATAGAAGATCGAAGGCATATGAGTTAGGGGTGGAAGCATTTTTGAACTTTTCTGTAGAAAATCTTCTAACTACAACATATATCCGTTGTCCATGTGTTAAATGTGTTAATTTGAAATTGTTTGGGGTTGGAATTATAAGGGATCACTTATACTTTAATGGAGTTGACTAAAGCTATAAGAATTGGACATTTCACGGAGAACCTTGGGAAGCAACTACTAATGCTAGTAGAAATGTTGAAGAAGATGATGAGCATAGTAGGTACAGTTTTGTGTCCGAAGAAATAGAGATAGATGATAATGATTTTGATGATTTTGGATTTGATCCTTATGAGTTTGCCAATGTGATTGGGAATGGAGATCAACCATTGTACCCTGGTTGTAGAAAGTACACGAAGTTATCGGCATTAGTGAAGTTGTATAATTTGAAGGTAAAACATGGGATGAGTGATGTCTGTTTTATAGAATTATTGATACTTCAAGACGATTTGCTTCCAGAAGGAAATACACTACCGGCCTCTATGTATGAGGCAAAAAAGACTTTGTGTGCATTGGGGCTGAGTTATGAGAAAATGCACGCATGCCCCAATGATTGCATCTTGTATAGGAAGGAGTATGAGGATTCAACTCATTGTCCTATTTGTGGTATCTCAAGGTGGAAGGAAGGCAAAGATTCAATCTTGAAAGAGGGTGTGCCAGTGAAGGTGGTGTGGTATTTTCCTCCAATTCCAAGGTTTAAAAGGATGTTTCGATCACATGAGACAGCTAAGAGTTTGACTTGGCATGCTGCTAGAAAATCAATTGATTTATCATATGTCTCATCCGGCAGATTCCCCGTCTTGGAAACTTCTTGATGATAAATGGCCCGAGTTTGGTAATGAGCGGAGAAACTTGAGATTGGCTCTTTCATCGATGGATTCAATCCTCACAGTTCTCTAAGTAGCAGATATAGTTGATGGCCAGTTATCTTAGTTACATATAATCTCCCTCCATGGCTGTGCATGAAACGAAAGTTCATGATGTTGACCTTATTGATTTCAGTCCTAAACAGCCCGAAAATGATATAGACGTCTACTTGGAGCCTTTGATTGATGATTTAACATCTTTGTGGGATGGGATTGGAGGAGTGTATGATGCACATAATGGAGAATACTTTACACTCAGAGCTGCATTAATGTGGACAATTAATGATTTCCCCGCCTATGGAAACTTATCTGGTTGTGTTGTTAAAGGATATAAAGCTTGTCCAATATGCGGCGATGATACACCTAGTCACAGGTTGAAAAATGGCCACAAAATTTGTTACATTGGGCATAGAAAATGGTTACCAATCAATCATCCATATAGGAGGCAATGTGCAGCTTTTAATGGGAAACTGAATATGGCACGCCTCCTGAGCCATTAACCGGAGAAGAAGTGCTGCATATGGTTGAAGATGGTGACATAGTTTGTTGGAAGAAGAAATCAATATTCTTTGATCTCGAGTATTGGAAATACCTTCCTGTGAGGCATGTCCTAGATGTTATGCACATTGAGAAGAATGTTTGCGATAGTATCATTGGTACATTGCTGGAGATCCCTAGAAAAAATAAAGATGGAATTGCTGCTCGATTAGATTTATTGAACATGGGGGTCAAAACTGATTTGCAACCCGAGTATGGAGAAAGACGTACTCGTTTGCCTCCCGGGCCTTGGAATTTGTCAAGAGCAGAGAAGAGAGAGGTTTGCAATTCTTTCTATGGTATGAAGGTCCCTGAAGGTTATTCTTCAAATATAAAAAATCTTGTATCTTTACAAGATTCAAGACTTCTTGGTCTTAAATCACATGATTGTCATACCTTAATGCAACAATTGCTCCCTGTGGCAATTGCGTTCTGTTTTGGAGAAGCCTGCAAGGTATGCAATAACTCGTTTGTGCTTCTTCTTCAATGCTATATGTGCAAAGATTGATGTTTCCAAGCTAGATAAGTTGGAAGAAGATGTAGTAGTTACTTTGTGTTTGCTTGAGAAGTACTTTCCTCCTTCATTCTTTGATATCATGGTTCATCTAGTAGTACATCTTGTCAGAGAAGTTCGTCTATGTGGGCCAGATATTTTAGATGGATGTATCCGTTTGAAATATATATGAAAGTGTTAAAGGGTATGTTGAATCGTACTCGTCCCGAAGGTTGCATTGTTGAGCGGTGTATAGTGAAGAAGCTATAGAGTTTTGTACCGAGCATTTATCGATGTTAGTACAGTTGGAGTGCCTTCAATCCAAAATATGGGAGTTTCAAAGCCATTATCAGGTTGCACAGTGAGCGTAGTTTATCGGGACTTGTTGAACCAAGCACATCTATATGTCTTGGAGAATACGGAGGAAGTCCTACCTTATATCTAGTACGTATGAGTTTTATTCTTTAAGTTTCCATTTTAAATTATTTCTTATGTTTATCTTATATGTTTGGGACCGTAATACTTGAATTTTGTGTGTCCTGTAGGCAACATATGATCCACATCAAGACCGCTTATCCAAAATTTAGAAAGAGAACAAAGTGGCTGCAGGATAAGCACAATAGCACTTTCATTCAATGGCTACGCTTCAAGGTATATGTTATTGAATAACATATTGGACTTTTAATTTTCTTCTTTCTATGTTAGATTGAATTAAGTTATGATTAATTTGTAGGTTCAAAGTGAACTTAATGAGGAAGACAATCATGGCGTATCAGAAAATTTAAGGTGGCTAGCATTTGGTCCAAACATGGCAAAGTGCCATTATATAGGAGCTATCTTATTAAAGGTATTAAATTCAACATCAAGGCACAAGATGATGTGCGGACAACTCAAAATAGTGGAGTTTATTTACTTGCACATACTATGCAAGTTGCTAGTGTTAGGATAAAACCCAATTCTCTCAAATATGGGTTTTATGGTGTCATTCAAGAAATTTGGGACCTTGACTACCAAAAGTTTACAATCTCAGTCTTTAGGTGTGATTGGATTGATAATACTTCTGGTCTTATAGTGGACGAACTTGGATTTACCCTTGTAGATTTGAGTAAAATTGGACATAGGAATGACCAATTTGTTTTGGCTTCTCAAGTCAAACAAGTATTTTTGTTGACGACCGATGCGTCGTGGTTGGTCGGTAGTGTTATCAATGCCTAATAGAGAATATAATGATGTTATTGGTGATGATGTCTTAGGTGATGTGAGAATTGAGTGTGAGCCATTTACTAGAGAGATGCCAAATGTTGACACATTTGATGAAGTGGTGGTTGAGTTAGGGAGTCAAAATATTCGAGATGGGTGTGAAGATATATGGGTTGAATGATGCTTTATTTAATTGGTAGTGTATGACATTAATTTTGTAATATATTGTAATGTGATTTCTTCACTTTCATTATACAGGTTTTGGCCCCAAAACAATCAGTACAAAAATTACTGGTTCCAGATTACAAACACGACGGTTTTGATAAAAATGTGAAAAACAAACGTCTGTTCTAATAAATAACGACGTTTTGGAGCATTCAACGACCGCAATATATTTACCGACGTCTTAAAGCAACGTAACTATGAAGAACCACGATGCTATTGTGAAACAGTTATCCAGGATAACACGTCGGACAAGCATAAAGAACCGCCATGTAATTCAAAATAACACGACTCCAATCCCATAATACCGACGTCTAAAAGATGAGAACTTTAACCTGAACATTACAAAAGATGACGTCGTCATGAATTTACCACGTCGTATGTTCTTTCATAAACGAAGTGGAAAAGGATGAATTCACGACGGTATTTGAAGTTCATTAAATTTGTCGACGTTAAGATATATGAATTAGACGACGTTAATTTTTTTAATGAAGACGTATAAATTATTAAACACGCGGTCTTTTTCATGGTAACGACGTTGTATATAGACGACAACGTCGTCCTTATAAATTACTGTGTCATAATTAATGACCCCATCATTTTTTCCACGTCGTTTATTTTCAAAATATGACGTATAAATTCTGTAATACGGCTCTTATTTATTTGGAACCGACGTTGTTTATTCATTTCAGCATCATCTCTGTAAATACATGCGTCGTAAGTAATGACCCTGAGATCTATTTCCACGTCATAATTCATAGAAAAATCGAAGTGGAAAATTTATTTTACGACGGTTGTTGGAAATGTTGTGACGTAGTAGGTGTCAATAACGTCGTCTATTATGATTGTAAAGACGTCATATTTATATTTGTCATTAAATATTTATTTAACAGCGTTAAGTTTTAGTTCTCGTCGCTGTATGTTTATCCGCGCCATGTTCGTTAATATATGTCATATGTTTCCTTTTTAGCGACGCTTTTGTTGGAGTTGGTCGCCTATTCTCATCCTCGATCGCTTTTTTATGTCTTTTGCAATACAAAGACGTCGGTTTTATTTTTGATGACGCGTTTTTGTTTTAACAACGACGGTTATTCACCGTCGTGGTTTTGTTATGGAAAAGATGTCGGTGGATTCCACGACCATTTGAAAACAGAATACACGATGGTGAATTCCCGTCGTATTTTTCCTTTTTTGTAGTAGTGAGAGGAAAGTAAACGTTGAGTAATTGCGTATTTTTTCAACTATTTTGATTAGCTTCACATAAACGTCTTGTCCAGATTCTGGATATTTGTAACTCTTGAACTCTGTAAGTTGGGACTGAAAAACTGATATTGGAATGGGATCTTACCAATTTGATTATTTTGAATGTTTAAAGCAAGCACTATTAAAAAAAATTGATTATTTGCATCAGATTTGTTGTTGCAAGCAAGCGCTATAGAAATTTTATTATTATTATTGCTTTTTGTTGTTAGTGTAATGAAAATGATCCAATCATTGATCCAATCACCAGGTATATCTCTACTTTGGCCAAATCCCACATTCTGTCATTTTTATTATTTTAGGTTCTTCATATTTTATGTTATTATAATGTTGGATAATCCTGTTGTCTTCAGAATCTTGACTCTCAACGTATGAATCTCATATGGGTTTCATTCTTTCATATATCTCAAGTTGTTTTTCTGATTGGATATTGTGGGTGCTGTTATGGACTCTTATTTTGCCATTAATTTCAGTTATTTCTATGAACCATATGATTTTCATTTTTGAGACTTGAATATAGGACAGTTTCTGGTTTGGTTTGCCTTTGTATCTCTTACACTAGATGCTGATAAAGCCTCCTTCCAAGGAAAATTTCATTTAGATTTAGTTAGAATTTTATTGCCTTTTATTTTTTATTCTGATAACTCAGTACTCTAGTTTTTTCACAGGATTTAGATAACAAGGATGATGAAGTGTGAGTCAGCAGAACAAGTGTGACCCTATTGTCACTCTTAAAACTTCAGTAAACCAAAAAGTAGGTAGACTCTGTTTTCATCCCTTTCAAGCTTGTTCTGGTGCTTTGGATTTTGGAATGCCATATATAATTTAATAAGTTAATTTATTTACTTTCCTTTTGGTCTTGGCAGTTGTTGTGGTGGGATAGTGTAAATTTTAAATCCAAAGCTTTTGACTTTGATAATGGTAATAAATTTGCTCATTTTATTAAAATAATCATGAATCATCATTTACAACATAGGTCAGATTACAAATGTTGGTACTAATTTATCTACTTGCTTTTGTAATTAGTGGGGCTAATCCTGATGGAAATCAATTTGGTGTTGCATAAGTCCTTCATCCTGATGATGTCCTTGCCTTTTTTTTTTTCTTCTCATTATTGATTCCTTAGAATGTATAATGCTTTTGTGTAATATATATTTATGCATTAAATTTGTTTGCAGGTTAGGGATACCAATTTTCGTAGAGAAGGTGCTGACATTCATGTAGATGTTGGTTCGTGTATCACTCAGGTATTGGTTAAATATTCATGTTAATGACTTTGCTTGAGAAATCTTGTACTTGATAATTTCTAATTTTCTGTTTACATGTTAGAAGAAGATATTTTATCTATTTATATATTCTTCCTTCTGGATGGTGCTTATGACTTATAAGTTTTGGGAAGTACTCATAATTGTACTTTCGACTTAGTAGGAATTTTTTTCCCATTTCGTAAGAATTGTCCATCAAATTTATGAGTTTGTAGATGGCACAAGCATGCATCTTTAGACACTTTTGAAAGATACAACAAGCAGCACATATGCGATTCTCTTCCAACCAATTCCATTGTAGAAGATGATCTGATTACTTGCTCGTTATCAATTGTTGTAGGTTTTGATAACTCATTGATCCATATATATGTTAATGTTTTGACAGATTGGTATAACTAGGGAGGCTCCAACCAAAGCAAGACTAGGGAGGCTCCAACCAAAGTGTGCAGGAAGATTATTCAAATTTAAGGGCTAATTTGGTGGCAGGTAGAGGCATCCAACAATGGTGGGCTGGATAATGCACAGTTGATGTCAATGTTGCGTGCAGCTTTGATGCCGTCAGCAACAACCTAGGATGAGATTTACATGTTTATATTATGTTATTTTGGATATTAAGTGTGTTTAGAACCTTGGATATATGATTAACTTGGATATGCTATTTTGGATATTATTCATCTATGATATGAAGCTTCTGTATTCTTGATGCAGAGTATTATATTTATTAAGATCACTGTCATGAAATCATTCACACGTATTATCAATTGTGATGAGTTTTTTAGGCATAACAAATTATACAATATGACAATTTGTTATATTGGTCATATTTTAAATAAAGTGACAATTTATAAAGCATCACAAATTGAACGTTGTGACAACTTGTCTATCGTCATATTAGATACCATGTGACCACTTGCCAATCATCAAAAAATGAATTAGGTGACCTATTGTTACGTGTCACAAAAGAAACAATGTGACAAAACATGAGAAGTCACATATTGTAAACAGTGAAAAATTCATACATCGTCATAGTGTACTATATGTGACACCACTACTACAAAAAGTGAAAAAGACGACAGTAGAAGAAAAAACCGTCGTGAATAAGTGACTTAAACAACAAAAAAACGGAGGTACTGTTGAATATTTTTTTATAACGACGCACACAAATAAAAAGTGTCGTCTTATTAAAAAGGTTTTCTTTAGAGTTAAAATCTAATAAAAAAACAACAACAGTAGGTATGGCAAGCGTCGTCTTTTAAAAATCAAGTGTCCGTTTTTTGGTAAAGACATGGTTGTTTTGAAAGAACCATCGTCTATTATATGTAAAGATGACCTTTTTATAAAAAATTGTCGTCTATTATATGTAAAGATGACGCTTTTTATAAAACGGTCGTCTATTATATATAAACATGACGCTTTTTATAAAAAAACCGCCGTCTATTAAGAAGTAAAGATGACGGTTTTTTTTTAACCGGTCGCCTATTATATATAAAGATGACGCTTTATAAAAAATGGTCTATTATATGTAAAAATGACGCTTTTTATAAATAAAAAAAAGGTCGTCTATTATATGTAAAGATGATGGTTTGCTAAAATAACCGTTAAATCATGATTTTTCATTTATAACCGTCGAAATTTTTTGTCCCGTTACTTGATCTCTGAATGTTTATTTTTTTCGATTTTTGGTGTATATGATCTTGAAGTATAAACAAACAAGTTTGACAGTTGGATCGTTGAAACTAGTTTCTTAGAATGCATATGCCATCAAAACAATATATTCACTAACAATTAAGAGTTTATTTAAATATAACATAAGATTTTGTTGTATCCACTAGTGTAAATATTTTAAATTGAAGATCAAATTTAGTAATTGCATTCATATAGGGTCAAGGAGTGTAGCAGTAAAAAATCATTAAAATCGGAGTTAAAATAACCGTTAAATCATGATTTTTCATTTACAACCGTCGAAATTTTTTGTCCCGTTACTTGATCTCTGAATGTTTATTTTTTTCGATTTTTGGCGTCTATGATCTCGAAGTATAAACAAACAAGTTTGACGGTTGGATCATTGAAACTAGTTCCTTAGAATGCGTATGCCATCAAAACAATATATTCACTAACAATTAAGAGTTTATTTATACTTCCGTTAAATATAATATAAGATTTTGTGGTATCCACTAGTGTAAATATTTTAAATTGAAGATCAAATTCAATCATTGTATTCATATAAGGTCAAGGAGTGTAGCGGTAAAAAATCATCAAAATCGGGGTTAAAATAACCGTTAAATCATGATTTTCAATTATAACCGTCGAAAATTTTTGTCCCATTACTTGATCTCTGAATGTTTTTTTTTTCGATTTTTGGCATATATGATCTCGAAGTATAAACAAACAAGTTTGACGGTTGGATCGTTGAAACTAGTTTCTTAAAATGCGTATGCCATTACAAAAATATATTCACTAACAATTAACAGTTTATTTATACTTTCGTTAAATATAACATAAGATTTTGTGGTATCCACTAGTGTAAATATTTTAAAGTGAAGATCAAATACAGTCATTGTATTCATATAGGGCCAAGGAGTGTAGCGGTAAAAAATCATCAAAATCGGAGTTAAAATAACCGTTTAATCATGATTTTTCATTTGTAACCGTCGAAATTTTTTGTCCTGTTACTTGATCTCTGAATGTTTATTTTTTCCGATTTTTGGCGTATATGATCTCGAAGTATAAACAAACAAGTTTGACGGTTGGATCATTGAAACTAGTTTCTTAGAATGCGTATGCCATCAAAACAATATATTCACTAACAATTAAGAGTTTATTTATACTTTCGTTAAATATAACATAAGATTTTGTGGTATCCACTAGTGTCGTCTATTATATGTAAAGATGATGATTTGTTAAAAAAGGGTCGTCTATTATGAAATAAAGATGACGCTTTTTATATAAAAACCGTCGCCTATTATGTAAAGATGACGCTTTTTATAAAAACTGACTCTATTATATGTAAAGATGACGATTTTTATACAAACCGTCGTCTATTATATGTAAAGATGACGCTTTTTATAAAACCGTCGTCTATTATATGTAAAGATGACGCTGTTTATAAAAACCGCTGCTCTTATATGAAAAGATGATGCTTTTATAAAAACCGCCGCCTATTATGTGTAAAGTCGACAATTTTTTATTTTAAAAGCGCCATTTTTTAAAACACGCTAAAAATGGGCACTTATGAATTCGCGCTCGACAAATTTTCAAATTTTCACCCGTCTTTGAAAACCTTATCTCTCATTAACAAGCGTCGTCTTTTAAAACACGCTAAAAAAAGGCTACTTAAGTGAATTCGACTCGAAAAATTTTCAGATTTTCCTCCGTCTCTGAAAACCTTATCTCTCCCTCCTTGAAACCTTCTTGCACTCTCTAAAACACCCTCATGAAACTCTCTACAAAATCATCAAAAAGTCGATATCAATGAAGGAGTTGAGAGATTGAGGTCTTCGCAGATCCATAAAATGTAGAGAGATGTTCTGTATTTGAGAATCAAAGCTGGTTGAAAGGTTTTATTTGAAAGTCACCTAATCTCTTAATACCCTTCTATATCTTGCTAGTGAATTCTAGATTAGTCTCTTTGCATTTTTGGTATGTTCTTTGTCTCCCTAATTTCAGATTTTGTCTCTCTTGATTTGTCTGATTTGTTTACATATTTTTTTTTTTTTTTAGTTTATTTTTAGATTTTCTGATTTGGTTATCAGGAGATGAGGAGGAAGCTTGCAGATTTATAACCTTTTCTTTTGCAGGTTTTCTATGTGAGTCGTATGTTTTTTTGTTGTTGAAAATTTGCAGGTTCTCGATGGTCTTTTTTATGCTCATTTTACAAGTTTTCTATGGAAATATGGACCAATGGTAAAATTTCTCTTCCACCTAATTTTTTATGTTTATAATCTTAGCTTCTTTTTTTTTTTCTCTTTGTCATTTTGATTTATTTACAGGGATGATGGAGGAGACTTCAGTTGTGCATCATTTGTATGTTTGGATAAGGAATGCTTGGATTAGGAGTACGTAGATCTTGTTAGGAATTATGTTTGTTGTAGAATAAAGATTGGTTAACTATGTAATAACTATTGAATCTTCAAGTTTTATGAAAGAAACTATTTTTGAGTGTATATATTCATTAAATATGTAAAGATGACGCTTTAGAACCGTCGTCTATTATATGTAAATATGACAATTTTTATATATTCACTAAGTTATAGTCGTCACATTTGACATCGGGTGAAGGGCCTAATGTGACGACCCTTGTGACGCCAGAATATGGTCACTTTAACGTAACTGCGAGGAAATTTTGCCTAATGTGAGGAATTTTTTTGTCACATTAGCCTATTTTTCTTGTAGTGTCCAACTAAGAGTATCCACATTTGGGGCGGTGTATTTTTGGGGGTGTAAAGCCACTTTTACATCCCCTGTACACCTCCAGGGTTGTAAATGTGATTTTTGCTCCAATGGGGAAGATGTAAATCTAAAAATGTCCATGTGCTCCCGACAAAATGGTGTGTCGGCACATTTCTATTTTATCCCGACAAAATGGTTTGTCGGCTCATGTCTATTTTCTCCCAACGAAATGGTATGTCGGCATATTTCAATTTTCTCCCAATGAAATGGTTTGTCGGCACATGTCTATGTTCTCCCGACGATATAGTTTGTCACCACATGTCTATTTTCTCCGACTCAATGGTTTGTCGCCACAAATGCATCATCTATTTCAGATTTCAGATTTATATTTATATTTTATGTTTGTTTTATCATTAATTGAATTGAATTTATACCTCTATTTTGTGATATATATGATAGCAAAATATCAAAATTCATTATCACCAAAACAAAACACGGGTACATCAACACGATATGTTTTTGTCTGGTCTCCTTAAAACCCTCCTTAAAAAAATTTAGTGGGACAAAACTTCAGAGTAGGAAAGTGATGCAGGAGCATAGTGGTGGATCAAGATAGATATTTATCATTTAATTAGTTATTTCATGATATATTGTTATTTTCTTATTTAGGTAGTTTTAGGATATCTTTTATTATTTATGTGTGATTTTATAATTAATTAGTTTACTTTTGGACCAAGCAGTCTTGGTGCCCAAGTCTTGTAAAGCCTATAAATAAGGCTATTGTAATAGTTGTAGAAGATGGAATATTGATGATTAATGAAATAGTTTATTTGTGGCATGGATTTGCTACGATATATGTGAGTTTGCACTAGCCCTAGATTTCGGTGCTCGTGTATGTGGTTGGTGACCTGTGTCCTGACCTCGCTCCCCATCAGAAAGAGTACCACATGTACAAAATTCAAAACAAGCATACAAATACAAAAACAGACTAATCCAACAAACAATCATCTTGCACGCTGTAGCCATTAGGCTGGATTCCAGCCAGAAAGCAAGACAACTGTTGTGAAGACTAAATGAACCGGTGGGCCGCCATATAAAATTCGTGTACCCAAAATACAGTAAAATAAATAAGGAATCCAAATATATAAGAGGCATCCAGACTTGGTACTCAGTCCACAGTTTTTATAAGGAATATAATTGATTTACATTTTCAATGATAATACTATGTTTATGTCTATAACAACGTTTTAGGTTTAGGACAACTTTTCAGTTCTCACAAATTTGACTGAATAAATCAAGGAGTGTTGCTAAACGAACCCTAAAATTAACTGAGTACACCTTATGATCTAAGTACACCTTAAGATAAGTTGATTTTAGGGGTGGTGGTGGTGGGGTTGGGTTGGATCCGAAACTTGGGTTGGGGGAACTAAAGTATGTCTCGATCTCTTTACAATTCGCAGATTGTTCTGTGAAGTACCCAAGAGGCATTGTTTAAGATGTACTTATCCATGTTGATCAACTTATCCTCCCTGCTGACTTCGTCGTCTTGGATATGGAGGAAGCTGAAATTTCGGGTCGTGAACTCCCCCTCATCCTATTGGTAGACCCTTCATGGCCACTGCAGGTACGAAAATTGATGTTAAATCTGGTTTATTGACCATGAATGTGCAACATACTACTATAAATTTTCAGGTCTTTGAAGGTTCGAAAAGGCCCTTGGATCCTTATGATTGTTTTCACATCGAAGTTGTGGATCAAATTATAGAGAAGACATTCATTGAATCAAACTGCACAGATCCTATAGAGAATATTGATACTTTGACGGCACAAACCAAGACTATTGAGGTGATGTACCACGATGATCCCCCAGATATGTGAAGATCGTTGAGTCTGGCTGAAGACTTTAAATTTAGTGCTTCTTGGGAGGCAACCCTTGTTTTGGATGCATGATGATGATGAGAGGATCTTGGAGTTTGCAGCACTTCCTACTCAAGATTATATGCCCAGGGAGCTCTAAACCTTACTCTTTACTCTTTATTTTCTTGTTTTAATTCTTTTCTCCCTTTGCTTGATTCATTGCATGCATTTTAATTCTTTGTACATTGAGGACAATGTTTCATTTAAGTTTGGGGGGAATGATTTGCTTTATTGCTTGCTCTTGTGTTTTGCAAATTTCTAATGTCTGAAAACGTAGGGTTTATTTTTGCTTAAAACTGTTTTAATTGGTAACTATTCTGACAATTTGGTCTGCATTGTGTTCGTTGTTTTTTCGTGCTGAATCTAACCATATAAAGAACATTGAAATCAGACCAGTGGTTTGAAAGTTATGAGCTAAAATCTGAACAGAGGTCGAAACTGCCAAAAACTGCATTTTGAAACTCTTTGTTTTTTCTTGGTTTGTTTAAATCTTATTTTATTTCTTTTGTGTTGTTATGTATTTCAATAGTTAAGTTGTTGTTTTTTAAAAGTCACAAAACCCATAAAACTTAAAAATTTACAAAAAAAAATTAAAAAGATTTTCGTTTTCCTTTTATTGAGTCATTTTAGTTAAACTTTCCACAAGTCAATGATAACACTTGAATTCTACTTGTTATATAGCTTTTGAGGATTGGTAATCATTATGTGAATTTAAAGTGTGATTCTTTAGTTAACTTTTTCTTACATGATTATTCTCATATTTTTCAATGCACATAGCCAATTGAATGCAATTTGCTTTTGATTTAGAGAATTATATGTGGATTTTAGTGTAGACTTGTATAACCCTTGTGAGTTTTTTGAGCCTCATGCATATTCTTTTCTTGAGAGTTATATATTCTTTTCATGAGTGCATTATCATCTACTAGAACTTGCTTTAATATCTTTCAAGGCTTTGTATTGATTCACATGATTCTATCTGGGAAGTGATTAAGGCACCTAGGATCACCACCATGGCCAAACAAGCTTTTGTCCCTACTACATTATCCCTTAGATAGCCCCCTTGAGCCTAAATAAGCCTTTTCTTTCATGAACCACACTATTCTTTACCATAAACTTAAACACTTTATCCTACCTTTGTTCTATGAAAATTGGTGGAGCTTTAAGTTTGGGGGAATTGCACCTTACCTTGTGAGTATCAAAGTTGTTGTGAAAAGAAAAAAAAATAGAAACAACGATGAGTTTGAGGTTGGTGATTGTTTATATAAATAATAAAAAAAGAGAAATAAAAAAAGAAGAGAAAAAGAATGAAAAGAAAGAAAGAAGAAAAGAGAAAACAAAAACAAAAACAAAATAGTTTTGCTACCTCAATGTTGTCAAGATTGAAGAAGTTTGAGAAATATGTTAATCAAAATGAAGTTGAAGCCCAACAATGAATTTGGCTTCCAATGAAGTGCATAATTGGTGATACCGCAAGAGATACAAGAGAATTTGAAATCCTTCATGGTCATCATGTGCTCTACTAATTCTCATAGAATATTTTTTGTTTTCCATACCCTTTCTTTCTTTTAACCTCAACCCATAACCCCATTACAACCGTATTTTAAGACCTTTTGATCCTAGAAATTGTGTGAATTTAATTTGTGGAGATGTGATATGAAGAGCAAACTTATAGGATTTGATTTTGTTTTCATGCATTCATTTTTCTTGAGTGAAACACTTAACCCAAACTTTGAGCGTTTTCTTGTGAGTGACATTCTTGGTGAGATTTGGAGTTGAAGCTTTGATTTGCATATACCTATCCGGGTTGAGTGAGTTGTATTGATATTGGCTATTTCACACACTACACTTGAGAATGTTATGTATGGTTTTGTTAACTTTTGAATCATGCTTGCGGTTTATATGATGGTTATTTGATTCTTTAGAGTTATATACCTTGTGCGATTTATTGAGACTAATATGTGGAGGCCTAACATTCTTTTGAGTCTTTGTTTTGTTTTTGTTTTGCTTGAGGGCAAGCAAAGTCTAAGTTTGGGGGTATTTGATATAACCATTATTTCATACATTTTTATTATCTTTCTCTTAAATTCTTGTTATGTTCTTGAGTGAGTTTAGTCCATTTTTACTTAGTTTTGTGTTTTACTAGGTTTGAAGAGTAAAGATGGAAAAGCAAGCAAAAGGAGCAATTTTGGGATTGAAATATAATGTGAAATTCTAGGAGCAGAATGTGCTGTGCAGAATAGTCAACTTTACAGAATATACTGTACTTCCTCAGAGTGAACCAGATTTTGAGCCTTATATCATTGGAAAGATACGGATGTTAGCTTTCTGTAGAATTTTACGGTTCGTGATTCGGACGTGTGTGAAGAGAGTTGTGGCCGTTTTAGTACAGACAGTTCGGGCAGAATGTGTTCTGCGGGTTTTGCAAAATAATCCATTTGAAGTCCAATCCTTGGAGTTTAATTTGTGTCAATTACATTTGGGAAGTGTCTACAAGGATGTGGAGTTATTTTCTGAAGTTTGATCCTATATTTAGTAGGATTTTGGATGCCAATACATCAAAGACAATTGAAGCCAAACTAGGAAAGCATAGTTACCAAGTCAAAAGAGGATTTGTTCCTTATTTAAAGAAGACCAGAAAATAGGGTTCTTTTATGCTGGAATTTGAAGGAGAGTCAAAGAGTCGCTGCCATCATCAAGTTCTCAAGCATTGTCACAATCCATAAGTTTTATTCTATGTTTCCTAGTTTTTCAATTATGTTTTCTTTGAACATGAGTAACTAAATTATTCTCTAGGGCGAGGATGATGCCCGAGCATGGATAGTTATGATTTTTAATGATATTTAATGGATTCTAAGTTTCTTTTAGATGAATGTTTAATCACTATTTTAATTGTTGCTATTTGTTTAAGTTCTTTGATTGATCACCTTAGGGCTTTGCATCTAGTAAATTGGAAGATGAATTTGAGGCAGAACTCACAATATAATTCAATTAGCTTCTTGTGATTAAGTGTGGTGAATTACATTATTGCTTGACGAAGAATAATGGTTTGCTTGGTTCTCTCGTTTTCTAGAACATAATGAATTCAACTTGTTAAATTTATACCTTAACCAGGATAGATTACAGGATTGGGATATATGATCTTTGTTTGAACTAGAAAAGAATCTTACACTTAAGGAAAACTATGGTCTGAGTGCCTGAAAAGGACTTAGATACGGGAATTATCATCTAAAGAATCGAAAGAATCTGTTGAATGCATTGAAATCTAACTTGGATTGCTTGTAGTTGATTCCGAAACCCTAGACCTTTGTCATTCTTTTTCAATCTTTAAAAGTGAACGTTTTAATCTTAATTGTCTTGATTAATTTCTTGTTTGTTTCATAAACTTTCACAACAACAATCTCTACAAATTTACTTGCGTATCAGTTATATTTAATTTAGGTATTTGAATATTAGATTAATTTGGAATCCTTGTGGGAACGATACTTGGACTTGTCAAATGCTATACTACATCAATCTTGTGCACTTGCAAGGACAGACCAGATAGAGTGATTCCAAATTTAGGAATTTGAATAACATTATAAGGTTAAATTGTTTGTTTAGACTATTACAATCTATGTACCCTCAAATTTGAATAAAAAGGAAATGACGAAAACAAAATAGATTCCAAATAACTCATCATGTATATGTGTTATCTGAGCTGGGTTGTAATGGTTGTGAGAAAACAATAAACCATTTGATCTTCTGTTAATCAATAAGGAATGCATTCGAATCCTGTGGGATTCACACTTTGATTTGTGGATTAATTTTTTATTATTATCCACTTTCATGTCAATTTCCTTTACTTTCTGTTGATTTCTATTGAGTTTCATTTTTTTTTTAAAAAGAATTGTCGTGGGTTAGTTCTAGGACTCACTAATCTGCAACAAATAGAGAATGAGTTTGTATAAATTCATGTCATTTACTTATTGTTGTTGAGGTAACAGATATAACTATTTGAATTTGTTATGGAATGCATAAAAGTGGTCTAAATAATCCTTCTAAGTCTGTAAATAATCTTTTTTATTTTCAAAACCAGAATGCACACAGCCAAACGATATATATGTTAGTTAAAATTTGTATGTTATCCAGTGAAAGTAGGTGATTTTAGTAAGCCTAAAGAATTGTAAGCCAAGTACAAAATACTATAAAAGTGGCTTTAGCACCTTAAATAAAGTGTAACTATTTGTTATGGTAAACAAAAGGAAAAAGGTCACTTTCCTTCCTCGTCTCTGAGGCATATGTTTTTATGTATGCCAGTGAAGCCTTAGGATTTAATATTTTTGTTCTGCAATAAGCCTTGTTGCTTACCATGTTGCTTCCTCTCCAATTTCCATGATAGTTCTTTTGTTGGAAATACAAAGTGTTCAAGTTTTTATATATGTCCATTATAGTTCTAACTTCTGATGTAGAATTGGATTAGATTGGATGCAAGAGATAATAGAATTCTGTTCTTTTCTTTTTTCTTTTTTCTTTTTTGAATATGAAGATAATACAATTCTATTCGGTTCAGGAACTTGCTTCTTTTACTGCAATAAAGATAAATACAATAGAATTGCTTAATTGAATTTGTGATGTTCGTAATACTTATTTCGCTTATGAATGTGTTAAGATTTTATCTAGTTACATCAGTTGTTCTTTAATTAAATAAACTGATTATCCTATTCTGTAGGAAGTCATGTTGCACGTTGTTATGTTTACCAAGTCTTTACATGTCTCCCAGTAGTGGAGCAATTTGTTAGTAGTGTTAGTAATGGATTAAGTTAGTAGGAGTTTAGAGCTATTCATTTGTTAGCCTTACAACTTCAGATTTCTGCATAATTCATGAAAGCCACACATGGTAATGATCCTTCCCATTACCCTATTTCCCATACTTTCTTTATCAACCCAAGAATTTCAGTCATCACTGATAACATATGATCATGTCAATATTAATAAAATGATATAATGATAATTAACAACACTTAAACATTCAATATCAATAATAATCAAATAATAATATCATGCATAATATATTGCTCACGAAATTTAATTAGATCAATCTTTGTAAAAGGTCATCAAGAAACCCCTACCTCGTTTCCAAAGCTAGCTCCAAGTTAAGAAAACACAAGCTAAGTCCTATATATATTCCTCCTCCAAGAATTCCTCACTACTCTCTCCCTCTACGTTTTTCTCTCTTTCCATGAACTTTCATGCAAGGTTAAATGCTTTCAAAAACAAAGGAAGTGTCCTATTTATGGTAATACTCATGAGGATTCCATTTTTTCTAATTGGTGGGGAGGTGATGACCACGTGGGAACTTGGTCTCCAAGATTAGGATAGCTATCATCAAATTGCCAACACCTCATGCTAAATAAAGCTTAGTCACCTCAGTAGAATGACACTTGGAGTCTAAAGTGTGTTTGTAAAAAATATATAGGCCATTGAACTTGGTCAGCAAGAAACAAAGAGATAAAGTTGTTAAAAGCAATACATATACTTATTTATAATAGTATTACTATTTTTTAATAACTAATAAGAAAATCTAAAAATATAACACGTACCAAAACAATTATATATATATAAGTTATAAACTAAATATGTTACAAAACATTTAATTTCCCAAAATATAATATATATATATATATATATATTAAAAATACAGGGTTTCACAAAAACCCAATTTCAAACTTAAATTACCAGTAGGATATAAGAGGTCATAGTATTCCTATGTTTTTACATCCTTGCCATCGGACTTTATATTTTATTTATAATTTATTTCAAGCATTTCATTATTAACTGCCATAATTGTAATTAAAACTCCCTATTAATAGTATATCAATCACGCCATTTCTTTTGGTTGTCATTCCCTCTAACATATCGCCCCCTAAAATTGCAAACTACAAAAAAAAAGAAGTAAATTACATATCCAATAATGTACATATGAAAAATATAAATATAAATATATATGTATAAAAGTATAGGTGTATTATTTACCAACAAAAAAAAAAAGGTCAGTTACTTTGTAATTGAAATTTCCGTACATTTTTCATAAATTAAAAATAGGTACATTATTTAGAAGAAAAAAATAAGTTCATTATACTAGGTAAATTGTTTTACTAGGTATACGTTATTAGAGAAAAAAATAGGTGCATTATTTAGCGAAAAAAATGGATACAAAATATAGCGAAAAAATAGGTTCATTATACTAGGTAAATTGTTTTACTAGGTATATTATTAGAGGAAAAAAAAAATAGGTACATTATTTGGAGAGGAAAAGTAGGTTCATTTAAAACAAAAAAATTATTTTCATAAAACAAACAATAAATAGATTATCAAATTATTTTTCAACATAATTAAAATGTACACTATTATTCATAAAACTATAATAAAATAGATTGCTAGTCGTATAATTCATAAAAGGAAAACAAAAATTAATTCCTAAATTTAATATTGAATTTAAATTACTAATACATACGTTAAATAGATTACTAGTAGTAATTCATAAAAGGAAAACAACATTAATTCAAAAATAGATTACTAATAAGTTAATGTTGAATTTAATATTTAATTTCAAATAAGTTTCTAAATTAATTCCTACATCTATTACAACCATTTGGAGATCTTTCCAAATTTAACGTGTCATTAGCTACACCCTCTCATAACATATTAAACCATAAATAGGGATAGTTTTGGAATCCGAAAAATATAATAAATCAAATTTTAACCTTGTTTAGTTAAATCCTAGTCACCGGGTATTATTTGAAAAAATTAGGTATTTTAAATAGAAAAAGAAAGAAATGTTATAAAACTAGAGGGAGAAAATGTAGAGAGAAGTGATATGCTAAAGATAAAGTATCACCATGTTTATTCTTCTCTTAATCTTTGGTAGAACCACCTATTTATAGGCTTACAAGATAGGAGATTGAATACCATCATTTACAATATACCTATAAGTTACAAGCACTAATTACAAATACTTAGTGCATAGATTACATAAAATCCAACGGTGGAATACTAAGAGGTATGGTGGTCATCCACCAACTCACGCATTTACAACACTCCCCCTTGGATGTCCACCATACAATGACATAGTTCCCTCATTAAAAACCTTGCTTGGAAAACCCAGTGGGACAAAACCAAAGCGAAGGGAAAAAGAGTGAAACTTTCTTCTGGATCATTGATATGGTGTTGGATATGCTTATGTTGCCTCGTTAAAACCTTGTTAGGAAAAACCCAGTGGGACAAAAACCTAGTCGAAGGGAAAAAGAGTACAACGCGCAAATGTCCTGTATGTAGTAGAATTGGGATGCTCCCCCTGATTGATATCTCCCCCTGATTAATATCTCCCCTTCTCTGATTTGAGCAATACAAGCAACATTGTCTTCATACATGATCATCTATCACACTATTTGACCCGCTTTTCACTTTTCAAATGATTGAAATCTTTAAGAGCATCAACAACTAATTTAATAGTTAGAATATGTTACAACAATATCAAATTTGAATTCAAAATACTCAAACTCTTAGTGTTAACTCTTAATTAAGAATATTGTGGTACTTTATATCCTTCAAAGGGTCACTTCATCCGATGTATCTCAAATATTTCATGAGCTTTGAGGATTTCCATGTACCATATAGTCCTAATAAATATGAATTTAACACATGCTACAAGTTTCGCGTTAAAATAACAACTGCACTTATAGAAATGTGGATGCATCTACGATGAGATGGGAGACTAAAACCATGTCTCTACCAGGAAACATTATGTCATATTAGTGATCTTATTTTACTTCACAAACACCAATTCGTAACCTTCATACTTAACATTTGTAATTCGGTGTTTGAGCTATAGGTTCAATATCCCACACTTCATATTTAGTGACAAATGGAATTGCCTATTTCCATTTTGGCCAATCACTTAACTTGTCGACATTCATAAGGTGATTTAATATAATCATAGCCCTTGATGATTGTAGTAGCTACTAATAAACCAAATGTATCATCCATTCGTGATCCCACAATTCTCATGTGCATGCGCATGCATAATTTGTAAGCATCTCATTGCTTTGGGGTACCAATGCCTCTTCAGGGGCTGATGTTGTCACTTATGAAATAAACATCTCTTTTACGATGAATTAATTAGAATATGTGGATCATAACCTCATATAGAGCGTTATTTTTTATAGGGCTTGAATTTTTCAAATAATCTCCACTTCTAGGTTTTTAGAACCTATATTTTTGTCATGCTCATAGTCACTTATTGTCATGTTAATGGATTGTGATACATGAATATCAATCCATGCTTGCATATGCATTATCTTGATGAGACAAAAGCGGACTGATTCAACACTATTTTATGACGTTCTTTAGGAACTATCATTTCTCCCCCTAATGGCGGGAAAATTGTCTCAAAATGTAGGAAAATAAACTCACCATATTGGATTGGATAATGTGGGAGTAGTGCTCGTAAGCGTCTTGACAAGAGACAAATATGTAACCATTTTAGTAGGCACATTCAATAAAACTGGTGAAGTGATCCATAATTAAATGTTGTATAGGCTCACAAGTATCCCCTTGAATTATTTCAGGAAAGAGGGCTCAAAGTCAATTTTTGACTGAGATGATCTTATGACAACTTTTATTTGTGAGCATTATTTGTAATGATATTTTTTGGACAAGACAATATTTTGAGTCTTTAAATGATGTCCTTACAAATTTATAAAAATCTTATGTATCATTGAGGAACATGGATTGCCAAGACAGTCATACCACAACATAAAAGTTATTCGGTCAATGAACTTCTGGTCCATAATATCATAATCTTCAACTACTTTAATAGTTGTGTAATATTGGGGCCTCATAAACTTCTGGTTCATGACATCATAAACTTCCTATCCACAAAAGAAAGTATGAATTTTCTCCAATTGACTCCTCTGGCTGTCAATATTGGGGCGGTAATACAAAATATTACCATTGTAAAACGAAATTAACTGATAACCCAACATAAATAAAATAAAATAAAATAAAATGAGTAAAGTGGTATAAACGAGGAATAAATTAAATACTATAAATTTCTAAGATAATCCAATATTAATGTGGATTCAATATGTAGATAAAACTACAAGTTTAAGAATTGGATTTCCAACCAATTTAAGTTCATATAGGCACAAATAAGTAATGAACTTTAGGTTCATATATAGTATTAAGATCCATGAAAAACTATGAACTTTAGGTTCATATCAACATATATTCGAAACTTCAGGTTCGAATATGTAGATCTAAATAAAATAAATTAATAGTTCGGCTTTGAACTTCATACTCAAACCGATGTATATGCACTCGAAACTTCTAGTTCGGGTTCTTGGCATATGTAGGCCTCATGGAATTTTGATTTTGATTCATACAAAATCAATGAGTTTCATGTGCTTATGTGCTCTTTAAATTCGTGGAACTTCATGCGCTCAATTATTTGGAATCAAAGAACTTCGGGTTCTAATTCAATAAAAAAAAAAACTCCAAGTCTTAATCTAGTTATATGATGAGGATCGAGGAACTTCGGGCTCTGATCTTTTGTATAATACAAACTCATCATAATAATTACGATCATACTTAAAATTAAATATACAAACAAATAAAAAAAAACATGGCATTATATTAATATGTAATAAGAATAAGAATTTTTTTCTTAAACGAGCATGATGAAGTCTAATGGTGAGTACAAAGAAACTCTATACCATGTGATGACTCTAGCTCATATAAGAAGAATGAAAATTCAGAGAAAGAAAACATACCAAGAGCAATGTCGTGCTGATAACGTGTTATAAAACTAGAGGGAGAAAATGTAGAGAGAAGTGATATGCTAAAGATAAAGTATCACCATGTTTATTCTTCTCTTAATCTTTGGTAGAACCACCTATTTATAGGCTTACAAGATAGGAGATTGAATACCATCATTTACAATATACCTATAAGTTACAAGTACTAATTACAAATACTTAGTGCATAGGTTACATAAAATCCAACGGTGGAATACTAAGAGGTATAGTGGTCATCCACCAACTCACGCATTTACAACAAGAAAATGATTGTAAATAATTTAAAATGAATTTTATGGGTCTAAGCTCAATTAGAAAATGACGAAAACAAATAGACTCCAAATAACTCCTTGGCCTTAGGCCTGGGCTCTAAGGGCGATCACCAAAGACCTCGAATCAAGGGGCCTCAAAACTTTATATATAATTATTTATGACTGCACGATATTTATTTAAAGTTAAAAAATAGAAGGGCCAAATAAAAAAACTTGGCCTTTAACAACAGAAATGGTATAGTGTATATTAGGAACGCTCTGGATCTTCAATAAGTTTCTAGTTGAACAGACATAAGAGCAACTCCATCGGGTAGCGTAGCCCAAGGTCGGGTCAAAGAAACGAGCTTCAGCGGTGAGCCCGGCCTAGGCAACGAGTGGGTCCCATGAACTCGGTTTGGCCCGAAGGCCGTTCAGCCCGAGGTCGAGCCCGCGAGTTGGGTGAAGACATGCGCGATGTCAGCGCGATGCAGCTCCAACGGTAGTAGCCACGTGTCACGCCCCTAGCGCTCCGACCGCTTCTCGAGTCTAATCCAACGGTTGGCCTTTTTGGCAATAAAATAATGAAAAAAAATCAAAATTTTTTTAAAAAAATACTAAAAAATTAGAATTTTTTTTCTTCTATAAATATCTATAAATACCCTTCACTTTCAACATCAATCCTCATACATTTTATTATACTTCTACTATTACTCAACATTTTATTTACTCTTTACTCAACATTTTCCTCTCTTTCACCTTGTATTTTTATTTCTTATTTTTATGGCTTCTTCTATCGAAACCGGAGGGGCGTGGAGCACCATGGAAGATGTTTCTTTGTGTGAGGCTTGGCTCCAAGTTTGTCATTATCTCGTGACAGGCAATGAGATGAAATTTTTTCATATGTGGAAAAAAATTCATGCCGAATTTTGCGAAAAAATTCTGGGGTCGACTCGTACGGAAATGACATTGTCTAGTAGGTGGAAAATGCTCAATAAAGAGTTGGGAAAATGGAGAGATGCCTTGGCAAAAGCAATGGACAACTATAGAAGCGGGGAAAATCGTACTAATGAGGTAAGTATTTTGTAATTTTCATTTTATTAAGTTTAATGTCCTAATATATATATGTTGTTAATATTTATTGCATTTTCAATATTTTGTTAATATTTCTTGCATTTTAAATATTTTGTTAATATTTCTTGCATTTCCAATTGTTTCTTAATATTTCTTGCATTTTCAATATGTTCTTAATATTTCTTGCATTTCCAATTGTTTCTTAATATTTCTTGCACTTCCAATTTATTTGTAAGGTTAATTGCATTTCCATTTTTTTTTTGGTTACTTGCATATCCAATATATTTTAAATATTTCTTGCATTTCCATTTTTTTTGTTAAATAGATGATTCAAGCACAGATGTGGTTCGGTGCAACCTGGGTGGCAAAAAAAGTTTCAACCATCATGAATGTTGGGAGGTGGTGAAATATTGCAAACGCTTCATAATTATTCACACAGGTCCCATTGTTGTGTTAAACGAGACGCCACTCCATGATTCAACGACATCTGATTCACCTCTCGATTCCCTTATGAGTCAAGACTCACCCATCGAAAAGGAGCTGAGGCCCATTGGCCGAAAGGCTGCAAAGGCAAAGAAAGCGGGTAATTCAAGCAATAATAATTCAAAGTTTTTGGAGGAAATTGTAAGGCAGAACGCTGTAAGAATTGAAATGGAGCAGAAACGCCAAGATATGGAGGTGGCAATTCAAGTCGAGTGTGCACGAGAAAAGGAGTATTTGCACAAAAAAGATATGGAGAAGACGGATTGGGAAACTGCCATGGCGATGGATACAAGCCATATGTCCCCTGAAACAAAACAATATTGGAAGCTAGAATGAAGGGATGTTATGAGAAGAAGACTTTTCCAGGATGATGGGCCTAGCAACACGGATTGGTTAAATGATCAAAACCATTAAATTAGTTGGCATACCTTCTATGTATTTTTATTTTTCATGTTTTCTAATATAGTTGTTGTAATTCATGTATTTTATTTTAGTAGTAGTAATTCTTATGGACTTGTATTGGATTTCTTTATTTAATAAACAAAGCATTCAATAAAAGACCTTCGTATTCAACATATTCCATACATCAAACAAAACATAATTAAAATATAAAAAAACTACAAACAAGGCACAATAATAATAACAAACCACAACCAAACCATAATAAATAAAAAACAACACAACCAAACCATAACTAAATAAAACATAACCAAAGCATCTATGCTCCATCATTCATCTTCATTGCCTTTCACCGCCCATAGATGCTCCATCAAGTCAAGTTGACGCCTTTCACGAATATACGAATATTGCATCTCTGTATATCGATCTATCATCCGGGTCATGAAACGACCATCCCTCACCAACGATTCCGGCTCAAGGCCATGTTCATTGGATTCGGTTCGTAGACCTCTAAAGCATCATAATCATACTCATCCTCCACAATCATATTATGGAGGATGATGCAAGTCATCATAATGCTTATGAGGATCTCCTCATCAAACATACGGGCCGCACCTCAAATAATCAACTACCGAGCTTGAATGATGCCAAAACACCTTTCGACATCTTTCTTGTATCCTTCTTGATAGGTAGAAAATAATTTTTGCTTCTGGGATCAGGGATTCGGAATGAATTTGACAAATGTGGTCCACCTCGGGTAGATGCCGTCAGCTAGATAATACCTTATCTGGTAGACTGTATTGTTGAATTGATAGGTGAGCCTTGGCCTCTCAAAAGATCGTTGAAGACCAGAGATTGACCCAGCATGTTAAGGTCATTTTGGGATCCGGCAACTCCGAAGAAGGCATGCCAAACCCATGTGTCGAAGCCAGCAACGGCTTCAAGGATGATACTTTTTTGGCCTTTTCTATTTCCATAATCACCTTGCAAGGCAGTTGGGCAATTCTTCCATTGCCGGTGCATGCAGTTGATGCTACCAATCATTCTCGAAATCCTCTAGCTTCACTTTTTGTAGAAGCTGTTGGAGGTCCCTAGAAGTAGGTCTACGCAGTAGTCCCTAGTGTACAGATTTTCAACTGCATCACAAAATCTTACCAAAGCCTCTAACGTAGTGGACTTCCCATCCGGGTAATCTCATCCACTGATCAGCAGATGCTCCATACGCCAACATTCGATATAACAGCTGTAAGCTTTTGCTCCGGAAGAAGCCCCAAAACCTCAGTAGCATCACACTTTTGAACAAAGTATGCATCATAATTGTAAATATCATGCATGACTTTATTGAACAAATGAGGTTGCATTCTAAATCGCCTTCGAAAATCAACATCAGAGTACAAAGAAGTTGGGATAAAATAATCTTCCAAAAGATTCTTACCCCGAGAATGCCAATGTATGTCCACATTCCGGCGACGGCCGACTTGTGAACCACGGCGGCGACCTTGGTTCTTCATCTTGCAAAGCCACTGTTATGAGAACTTGTTCATCGACTTGTCTCTACAACTCATTGATTTCATTTGCTCTACGATTTCTCTCATTTCTTTCTCGCTCTTACCTCTCCAAACATCTCCTATATTCTTCCATTGAGAATGAATGGAGTATCAATTCTAAAATCTAAGAAATGAAAATATAGAAAGATGTGGTGTGAGAGGTATGAGCTGAGCCTCTAGTTTTATAGAAAATTTTGGCAAGATAGAGATGTCACGTGGCTTGATTTGATTGGATGAAAATCTTATTTGAAATTTGAAATTCATTCGAAATTTGAACCCAAATTTATCTGAAATTTGAACCAAAATTTATCCGAAATTTGAACCCAAAAATTTATCTGAAATTTGAATTTTGAAATTCATTTGAAATTTGAACCCAAAAATCTTATCCGGAAATTTTATCCGATAATGAATAGTCTTGACACGTAAGAACCTGAAAATCTTATCCGAAAATATTATCCAAATTAATTATTGAGGTAAAAAAATTTGTGAAAAAACAAAAAAAAGGAATAGTAACTACTCTTAGCCATAGCAATGGGTGAAAACACAAAATACTATTTGCAATGGCAACCACTATTAACGTGAATAGTATGCTCTAGCTCCCTGCCATGGCTAAGGCAAATGGGTGGATCTAATGGATAGCGGATCCACTATCTTTGTGTCCTCTCTATTTGCACTCTTTAAATATTTGACACATGTCCTACCATTTAACAGAGAATTAAATCTGTTAACTTCTTTTATTTTGCTTTTAAAAAATTAAAAATTAAAAACTCCAAAATAGTCTGGAGCATCCTCTGGCTCTGGCCTGTCAACTCTCAAGCCCCACCCAACCACATCTCTAAACTCTCAAGCCCTAAGTTTCAATGCAACACCACTTCTGGTGCTCTATCTCTATTCGCTGACTACCTCCTAGGACGAATACCATAGCCCATTTTGAGGACTTAAGAATTCAACATTGGGACTTCCCACCAAGGCTTTAATGGAGACCATGACCCAATCATGAAAAGGTTCATATGCAAATGCATAATTAAGAATTTAAGTTGTTCATTGATGTGATTATGTGGTTCGTTGTTGGAGATATCTCCTGGTGTTGTACTGAATTTTGGAATGATAAGGTTTGTATGAGAAGTGTGACATAGTTGAATGCATATTACTTGTTCGACAAAATGTGCAGCTTGTGGCTTGTGGATTTCCTGCTCTGTTTTGCTGCTTGTTGGCTTTGATGAAATATTTGATTGAACAAAGGTATAATTTAAATTGTTCATTTGATTAACTGGGCTTGAAAGAAACAAAGATTAGATGGGAGGAGAAATCCTAAACCTTAAAATGATATTGTCTTTGCCATGAACACATCGTTAGGATTGAAAATGTAAATAGGGAAACCTATTTCTGATAAAAACTGAGGACTGTGTACCAAGTCTGGATGCCGCTTAAGACAAGAACTATTAGAGCTCCAATGAAAGCAAGCATGACCCAGGGGCTACTGAAATGATCTTCGAAAAATTGAGCGAACCATGTCTTCCACTTGGTCTTGTAGTGTTTTTCTAATTTGGCATTGATAAAGTTGTACATGGGATGGGCAAGCACCAAATCAGGGCCTATCTCATGAAAGAGGTCGGCGAGGGCTTGGTCACTCCCACGCAAGTTGCAAAGTATGCGGGCTGACCGTAGCTGCTTAGCATCGTCGGGATGAGCAATGAGTGAACTGAGGAAGCTGAAGTAAGAGGTGACACCAAAATTATTTAGGAAATCAGGACACATTTCGTAGGCTATCAAATTCAAGAACAAAGACATTGCGTCTTCGTTTATTGGAGGAAGATTAAGAAATCCAACAAAGCCTATAGAAGTGAAAGATATGTCCCACAAGGAGCTAGTTTTGCTGCGCCGAAAATGAACCCCCGCTGCCTTAAGCTCCTGTGCATTGCGAAAAGATGGTGAATTGTCTTCTTTGCGATGTTCATCATTGGGAACCTTTGGTCGTGGAACTAGCATTCTTTCCCGAAGAAAATCAAGAAGATGATAAGTGGGAACCTTTGGTGGTGGACCATAATCAGGAAGATGATGAGTGGACCGAAGATAATCAGAAGGATGATGAATGATTTCTTTTCCTGAAAATAAATAGGCTGCCTCAATGACTTGCCTGTGAGCTCTAATCTTCGATAGTGTCTCTTCCCTGTCCCTTTCCAGTGGAGTTTCTGCTGCAATAATCTGCAGTTCAACAAAACTCTGTATACTTCTGAAAAGCTGCCTTTTTTGTGGGTTTAAGCTCATCAACAGCTCGAGGAGTTGATAAGGGAGTTGGTTCTCTAGCAGGAACAAGTCGAGCTGCGCAAAGACAGCTTGGGTTCTGTTCATCCCAAACTCTTCCAAGCGGTCAATTTTGTGCATGAATTGCAAGGTTGAACATCCATCTATGAACAACATCCAGGCGAGTGTCTCATCATCATCGTAGCACTTTGTTGCTTCGTTATCGTAGCAGTCCTTTATTTCAGCGATGCGGTCCAGGATCTGCTTGTACAACTGGTCGTAGGTGCAGCCGGAATCCTTGACAAAGTCTGCTGCCAATGTGTATTTGAGTTTCTCTGCTTCAATGCACTTATCATGATGGATAGGACCCATTGCTAGTACTCTTGGCTCAAAGTATTTATCCAAATTACTGTGACTTCGGAGAATTCTTGGAACACTTTGGATCTTCGATCTTGAGCTTCTAGCTGAATTGTCATCGGGAGCTGGAACAAGTCTTCTTTCTGCGTCCCTCAGTTTATTTACTCCCTGCTCCACAGAATCAGGCATTTTAATGCTCCTTTGATGTCAGAGAGAGAGAGAGAGAAGAAGGCTGGCGGCTGAAATGAGAGAGGGTGGACAAAAGTGTGCAGCAAAAAGGTTGAAGGTAAATCCACTTGTCCAAGACGCGCCTACAGGGTAGTTGCTAGACAAAAGTTTGAATGTGGGGCACGTGTCAATTATGGTTCCTTTGATGTCATCTCCAACGGCTACATTGCAAAATGCATTGATGTGGCTCTTTTTTTTCCAAAAATAAACAGCTTGAAATCTGTTCCAACGTCTAGTTGATCAAGGGGTCCAATTTTCACTCTGACAAACCAATAACTATATTCTTTTAGCCAAATTCAACGGATACAATAATCTGAAGGCCAAGAAATCTTTGTTCATTATATCACAATTCTTCTTTACTCTCAAACATTGGTTCCTTTTATATATTTATTGTGCTTTCCTATCTTTTGTGATCAAGAAAATGAGTGGAATCATATCTTCTATAAATTTAAATATTTTTAGGTCTATTTGTTTGAAAAAATAAATTAAACCTAACACACACAAAGATGTATTGTTAATATCTTCTCCAATCGGGAAGATGTAAATCCAAATATGTATATTTGATTTTCTTGTCTTAATTCATTTTTGTGTTAATATTTTTTGTGTGTGTTAATTTTATAAAATTAATTTTGTGTGTGTTAGGTTTATTTTAGTTTTCCAAACAAATAGACCTAAAAATATTTAAATTTGGAGAAAATATGATTTCATCCAGCAAGAACCGTTGGATCATAAAGTACATTTAATCTGAACCGTTGGTATCTTATCATGTTTTTGCACACAATTCAACATCCATTATTGCATACAATTCAAAATCCGACATGATAAACTTTGATCTCATCTTCAACCGTTGGATGAGATTCTCTTATCTTCCTCTTAACCCTTTGATTCTCATTTCAGATTGTTGAGGCCTAAAAATCTTGGGGCCCAAATAAATTCATGGCCCCGACACCTTATTAAGAAAAAACCCGATTCGGAGCATGCAAAATTCGTCATTCACACTTGCACAAGTCACGACCACGTGCCATGCGAAATAAATATGCAATCCATCACGCTAAGAATTAAAATGAGCCTATAAAAGGCAAGTGGCTCTAGTGGCTCTACAAGCCCATGTTAATTACCCCACCAAGCATCATGTCAAAGACGATAAAATTCAAACACAACATGCCATGCCAAGCAGGGAACCATTATTTCACAGCCACGCTACAAGCTTAAGTGGGCCCAAGCCACGCAAATGCCTCGGCTTGCTTGAGTGGGTTGTGGTATGGATGGTAACGAAGCTTTCATGAGGCCATTGATGAGCCAAGAAATGGAAGTTTTGGGTTGCTTGGGAATCCTAAAACTCAAGCCCATTTCTTGAGCCCAAATATGTGGGTAAGCATAAAAGAGAGAAATAGCCCAATACTTTAGGAAAAATTAGCTCATTATCTCAATAAAAATGGTCCATCACTTAGGAGGTTGGCTCATTCCCTTAATACACTAACCCATCACCTTAGGAAGGCCCAAATAGCCCAAGTGGCTTAGAAAATATCTAAAGAAGCTCCAGCACATGGTTTGAAATGAAACCACGATAGAAAACCAGGAGATGTTTGTACGCTCAGGTTGCCAGGAGGCTCCAGTACATGGGAAAAAACAAACCTCAAGGCGATTGCTCAAAAACCAGAGGATATTAGCGCAGGAGAAAAGCGACCTTGGACCACCAAAGTTACCTATCTCCTTCCTTTACAGATCTTTCCATGAAATAGGGGAGGAAATGAGGAAAGATGATAGCCAAAGATATGAAATCACCACTGAAAAGCCTAGGGCTCCCCAAAACCCTGTTTTTGTGCGATTGGGGAAAGAGAATTTCACCAAATAGGATGAGTCAAAGGAAGAGAAGAGAAAGGAGAGGAAAGACTTAGCCAAATTGGATAGAAACCATTAGGGTTTCTTGGGAAGAAGGACCTTCCAGCGCATATAAAAGGAGGCTTCTTCTACCCAGCAAAATCAACATCCAGAGTGCGACCAAGCTTTGTCAAGCAACTGGAAATTCACTCAAACCATACCCACTACTCCACCACTAGCTACAACCACATGCAGAGAACAAACTTCATCTCTCATCCCAGAACCTTTGCAATTTCGAGCCCCAATTCCTCCATCTCTTCCATTTTCTCTTTTGGCAAGCTATTCCAGAGTCTGACAAAGCTATCATCAGGCTGCCGGAAACTACTCAACACACCCATTATTTATCCCATCTCTCTCTCTCTCTTCAACAAGCCCTCTTAGAATCCTTTCCCCCCTTTTCCTTAGAACCCCCGTCTTTCATAAGAATGCACAGCTCTCTCTCTGTTTATGCTAAACACATGATTGTTTTGCTCCCATGCCACAAGCTTATCATGTCGAGCTAAGATTCTACCTGCAAGCACTAAGAATTCATCTGTAAACTGTTGTTGATTTTTGTTGGTGAAGGTAATCAAGGTGTTTCCTAACGCCATACTGTCCTTTCAAAGCATTCTTGGGGCTTGATTTGAACTCAGGCACATGGGATAATTTCGCTTGTTTCTCTTTTCTGCCCAATCACATTTGTCGCTGGAATAAAAGACCTCCACACTGTAGGAGTTTTTGTTCCCAGCCTGACGAATGGGCCTCTTGGAAGAAGGCAACGAGCAAAAATCCCCCAAATGCCGAGTTCGAAAAACAAGCTCCCAAGAGAGTTTTTAGAAAATCTAATGAGATTTTAAAAGAACACTCTCAGGATCACTTCACTAACACCCAAATAAGCATGAGGATTTCATTAATGGCTTAGCTTGAGGAGCATGTGGCATGGAAGCTAAGCTTTCACGAGTTTAGCAATTCGAGAGAGAGAAGACAGCGTGGGTTTCTTACGGAGGAAATATCAGTGCGAGCCCTATCCTAAGAAGAAGAAAGATGAACAGAAGAAAGGCTTGGGTGGCTTGAGGAAATTCAGATTTACTTGACAAAGCTTGGTCAAGGTCTGGATCGTTGAGTTGTGGATGATCTTTTCTGGGTGGCCAAAGTCTCCTTTTATAGGCGTTAGGAGCTCCAATTTCGTCTGGTTTTCTTCTTCCATTTTCCTTGGCAGCTCCTACCTAGCTCTATTTTGATGAATTTCCCCACCCAAGGAGCATGGGTAAGGAACCCTTTATGGTTCCAACGGCTTGACGCAGCTGGGCTTTCCCATAGAGGGAAGGCGCCACCTGCTTTACTTATGTTCTCTCCAAGGCAGAGCTTACAGAGGAAAAGGGGAGAGATGGAGCCTTTTGTCCGACGGACACTTCCCTCACCCCCATGGATTTCCTCTGGTCTTGCCATGGCTCCATTGTTTGGAATTCAAACGGGAATAGGACTTGACGCCAGATTTTTGTAAGTTGTTGGGTTTGGGCTTGTACATATGGTATTGGGTCCTCTGGTTTTGCTGCTTCTAACGTTTGGCAGGCTTTTGTCAAGCTGCTGGAAAGGCTTTCCCTTTAATTCTATTGATGTGGGCTGGGCTAAATATTTTGGTGGGTTCTTTGGTGTCTTCCTAGAGCATGGGTCAATTTTTCTCCTCTCTCTCATGCTAACCCATATGCTTGGGTTCTAGGAACGGGCTTGAGTTCCAAAGTTCCCAAGTGGCTTTGAAACCTACGTTCCTTGAACCCTCAATGGGCCCCGTGATTGCTCGTCACCTTCCATACCACAACCTTCTCAGTAAGCCCCGGTTGATTTCGTGGCTTGGACCCACTTAAGCTCGTGACGTAGCTTGGTATTAGAATGCGCATAATTTCTATGCTCGTGATAGGCTAGAGTCGGGCCAAGTAGCACCGAATGGGCATGTGAGCATGATTTAGTAATATCGGTATGTCCTTGGCTTCTTCTGCACGTGCTTGTTTAGCATGATTCGTGGCTTGTAGCTTGTGTTGGCGGCTCTTATAAATTTCCTTTTATCCCAATTGAGCTTATTTTGCATCCAATTACCCATATTGGGCTAAGGATTAATTTGGGCTTAGCCCCTTGGATTTTTGGGCCTCAACACACACAAATATCATTGATTTTCTATAAATATCAAAGCAATCTTTAGCATCATTTCATCAAAATCATCCACCTCATTTAAATATCTTTCTTTCCCCCACAATAGAATTAGCAACCAACACTTGTTTGACACCGATTCCGAAGAGGAAATGATGGAGGAGATGATTGTGAAATGGGAGATATCACAGAAAAAAAATAATTCAGAGAAGGCATCACACGGTGGTTCATCATCAAGAATGAGGTATGTACCAAGAGAACAAGAAGTTGGCCATATGCACCTTATGAAAGATTATTTTTATGCCACTCCTGTGTATAATGTAGATAAGTTCCGAAGGAGTTTTCGCATGAGGCCTTCCTTGTTCAACCAAAGCCTAGAACAAGTCATGAACTACGACACTTACTTCCAACCCAAAATGCTCTTATAGAACAAGTCTCGACATTTGATGCTGTTAGGATTTTTGTTGGAGTGGCACAATTCATAGAATTGATTTTGAACCCTAACTCAAAATGCATTAGCTTGTTGAAAGTTTCAAATAATTGGATCTTCACTAATAGCTAGGTAGGCATTACATAAAGCTACATCTTCTTCAATAGAGAAGTTTGGCAATTTGGCTCTTCTCCGATTCCACTCATTTTGATGTTCAGAAAAGAGAGCAAATAAAACTAAGAAATTGGAAAGAAAAAAAAAAGCAATCTTTGAGGGAGAATTGAGGGCTAGTTTGACATTGCTTTGCTTTTTTTAAAAAAAAAAGGTTTATGTTGTGCTACGAAAATAATCAGCTGTGAAAAAAAGAAGCTAGCGTTTGGTAAACTGGTTTTGAAAAACTGTTGTAAGTAGTTAAAGTGTTAGGTAAATTTTTATCAGAAGTGCTTTTAGTGTATATAATGACCAAAAAAGGCATGATGATTGAATCTGTTTGTTTTTTTTTCTTCATTCTTTTTCTACTTTTAAAAATAAAATAATTAAAAAGCCCCAACTTCACTACATAAATTTTTTTCTTTTTCTGATTTACATTTTTTTATCAAAAAATTTAATCTACAATTAGCACACATATTTTACTATAAATTATAAATAGTCCGGTTCTCCTAGACTCCTGTAGTCCAAGGAGTTTGTGTTACTTACCCTTGGATCTAATCTAAGGGTGGAGAAAAAACTTATTTTAAAACACATAAAAGGTTATTTCATTTACTTTTACTGAACAATATATTAGTTAAAAAACCAAAAACAAAACACGTTTCCGGAAACTTGCTGAGTCGCTGCCCAGCTTCCTCAATCATTCAAATCTAGGATACAGAAAAATTGAATCAAAGTGGTGAAGAAGAACAAGAAAAGTCATAACCAAATTGGCTTTTCTTTCTTTTACAATCCATCCACAAAAGCTGAAAAAAAACAAAGCAAAAGAATCAGAAGAATCCGCTGCCCCAATGTCAGAAGAATCAAAAGGTGATAAAGGGGACGAACTCTACAACTGCTGCACTCCAAGTTTTCAGAACGTGTTTTGTTTCTTTCGTTCTTTTTCTTATTTTTCCAGAAAATGTGTTTAATGGGAAGATTGGATTTTGTTTTGTTGAGGAAGGTGAGGGTTGGATTTTCATTGGCTGGAGATGACAAGGTGGGGAAGCTGGGGATTGGATTTTTTGTGGTTGGAGTGAGGAAGAAGAAGAATTGATATGCATAGAGAGAGGAAGAAGAACCCTACTCGACCCCGATATCACCACACCCAACCCGTTCCTCCACCCCAGCCCCACACAACGAACCCCACCCAACCCAACCACCACCCTTGTTCATGATTTCTTCTATGCATTTGTGGAGTGAGGAAGAAGAAGAGAGAAGAATTGAAGTTTTCTTAGATATTCCTAAATCTAGAGTTTTCAATCAAATTCAAATTTTTTTGCAGCTCGTTTGTGTTTTCTGTTAAATCATAAGCGTACGGTGATGAGACTATTTGTGGACTAGAGTTTATGATCTGGGTTCTTCTCCCAAAAGTCTGATCTATTAAAAAAAATTGAAGAAGAAGAATTGATCTGCGTGAGAAGAAGGAATAAGGAAGAAGAAGAGAGTTCGTAATGGGAGGGATGAGGGTCACCATTTTGGAAAAGTTGTGAGGGCATTGTGGGAAAAATGAAAATTTCATTAAAAAGACCGGTTTTTTTTATTTTTAAAAAAGCAGCTTCTCAAAGCCGGGTCCAAGCAGCTTTGAGAAACTGCTGTGGATGACCCTAGTTTTTAAAATACAAATTTATAAATAAACCCAATCATAGATATGTATTTATAAAAAAACTCAAACACTATTTAAACATAGAAACACACCCAAAATCAACCCCAAAGTCAACTTTTTGGGTGTGTTTATAAATAGGTTTTGAGTGTGTGTAATGATGGGTTTTGGGTGTGTTTATAAAGTGTTTTGGGCGTTAGTTTATCAAACACTTTCACTTGCAAAACTTATTTTTTAATCACCACAATCCCAAACCCTGAGAGTGATGAAGAACGGTGATTTTTATGGACAAAGGGCAAATGAGAGAGAAATATTTTTAAAAGAAGTCAAAATGGACAAAAATGTCCTTATTTATTTTGAATTTCCTTAGGAATTCTTTACATTTGTATGTCTTTAGTTTGGAAGTTGATAGATTTTTCTGTCTTTTTTGGCTTTTTCTAAAAGTGAAAATTTTTTTGTGACTAAAACTTAAATTTACTTAGATGAGTATGGATGTTTTTGTATCAATTTACACCCCTTTAGCCCGAAACACCTGCAATGGAAGTGTGTATACGGGTGTAAATATAGAGGACGTGGTTGAGATGTGAAAAAAGATGGAGCTTTACATTTTTACATCTTGAAAATAGGAGAGAGGAGAGAGGAGCAATTGGATTCCAAAACCACTTGCTTGAGACGCGCAAATACAGCCGCACTCTCCCAACTTTTCTTGTTGGTGGGCCCCTTTGCATGTGGGAGTGTTGTGCTTGTAGCCGTTGGAGTTGCCAAATATAAGAAACAAAAAAAATAAAAGCATGCTGTCGAAACTCAAAAGCAAACGGCTACAAATTGGATGGCTTTTGAAATGAAAGGCCATCATTTGGACGGCTGTGATTTTTTAGAGGCCACCAACGGCTACAAATTGGATGGCTGTGATTTTTTGTATCAATTTTTGTACAAAATTTCTTTAAAAAATCACAGCCATCCAAACATTGAAATCCATCCTTTTTTTTTTGTCTTCACATTTTTAAATGTTTGGTATTCTTTAAAAAAAATTATAAAAAATTCTGGGTCATGACCGTTGAAGGTCAGACCCTTGAAACCCTTCCAATTTATTTTTTTTTAATTGCATTTGTTGGCTTTATTTTTTTTTTTTTAAATGGTAGTTTAATTAAATTAAACAATATATAGTTGTGGAATGTATGAGTGTTATACCATAGTTTTTTTTCAAAATAACAAAATATAAAGGACTTAAAATATAGTACGCATGGTGGAGATGGAAAAAATTTAGCACTATTCTTTAAAAATTAATATTTTGGGGGGCTAAATTTTTAATGGACTACATTTAGCCATACGGCTGAAGATGGCCTAAATGTGATATACACCTACTTATACAACTCCCATTGGTGATGCTCTTACTTGGACTTTAGGGTTAGTTAAATGTAAGGCTTTGCTAAAAGGAATTTGAATACCTAGTGGGCTTAATGTTTACAAGGTGAAAACCCATCTTGCAGATGCATCTACTAAAATCATAAAATAGTATCACTTAGATGAGACTAGCTTATTATCATTGCATTTGGTTTCGGGAGTTTCTTTATTTAAACGGTATCTATGGTCTATGAACTTATGCTCGGGTTTTATATTGGTCCTCCAACTCATTTTTGAATCATTTCGATACTCCAATTATCGCACATGTTTCTAATTTTTACTTTTCTATCAAATTTCATAAATTTTCTATCTAGTGATTCGGTAAAATCGTCAATTGGAATATAATTATCCTCTAAAAACCACTAGATAACTAAACTAGATTCCCGAGCCATGAATGTTAGACCTTCAAAACAAAATAAATACGTGCACCAAAAAGCAAAGTCAAGTCACCTAAGCCATAATGTTTGAATGTGCTTTATCGTCCTAAAAAGTTCCAAATTTGATGTAACTGAAGGTTGTATTTAACTCACCTGACTCAATTTTGTGAAAAGATTTACCAGAGTAAACACAATATTCTTTGATATTATATGGCAAGTAGTGTCAACTTGTTGCATTAATTGACACATTGACTCTCACATAATATCATTAGTTAAACTTGACTGAATATGAGATCCCTCTTGCAATATATGTATTTTTAAAAGTTTGGAAATGCTATAAAACAAACAAGAGGATTCCAACATGTCATCTGCATGATTAATTACAACAAAGGCCACACATGATCACAAATTGTTTATTTATTTATTGTTTCTTTTTTCCGAGAATCACATCGATTATGAAATGATAACTTATACAATAAGCATGTTACACACAAACTTCAACTAAAATCAAAGAAAAAGTTCCACCAAATTAAGAGAAAAGCACACATGTTCAACTTGCCTTATCTTAGTCACATCTGCCGATAGTGATAGTTCAATATATACTAAATGGAGAGAGGACCCTTGAGAAGCTATGACTTGTGAAAACCTGTCGAAGAAGTCGTAATTGGGGAGACGTACAGAACCATGCAGCACACAAATTGCAAATTGCAAAGCAGCAAATGTATTTTTAGTACCTGAAAGGCTGAAGTATGTAGTCCTTTTAGTACCCGCGCGCTTTCAGGTACTCAAGTAAGGCCTCACATGGAGCGGTACCAGAATTGGCGGCGTACCACGTCTGAGCAGCGGTCATCCCAAGCCCTAAGAGAACACCAATGAAAGCTAGGATAGTCCAGGGGCTGCTGAAATGTTCATGAAAGAATTGAGCCATCCATTTCTTCCAATTGGTTTTGTAGTGATCTTCTATCTTGCTTTTAACATCGGAGTAAATTGCATTGTTAGGCACCAAGTCAGTGCCTATCTCATTGAACAGTTGAGCCACCTCATCGTCACTCCCAAGAAAGTTTCGAAGTATGTGCTTTTTCCTCAGATGCTTCACATCATCCGCATGATCAATGAGCGAATCAAGGAAGCCTATGTAAGAGGTGACCCCGAAATCGTTCTGGAAATCAGGACACATTTCGTAGGCTATCAAGTTCATGAACTTAGGCCCCATCGAGTCGTCTACTTTTATTTTGGGAAGATAAAGGAACCCACAGCATAGAATGCTCTTAAACTTTATGTCACTCAATGCGGTTGGCCCCTTTTTCTGCCAAAAATAGATCCCGGCTGAGTGAAGCTCTTGTACATTGCGAAAAGATTGGGCACTTGACTTACCATTTTTCTTAGGGCGATGAGTTTGCTCTGGTTGGGCACTTGTCTCACTTTTTTTCTTAGGAAGATGAGTTTGCTCTGGTTCCATGCTTACTACTACGTGTTGTTGCGTGTTTTTTGCTCCGCCTGCTCCCGGTTGGGCACTTGCACTTGTCTCACTTTTCTTAGGTAGATATCGTAGCATTCTTGTCAGAAGACGCCCAAGAAGATGAGTTTTCTCTGGTTCATCATGCCGTTGTGTGTTTTGTGCTACGCCTGCTCCCGGTTGGGCACTTGCACTTGTCTCACTTTTCTTAGGTGGATATCCTAGCATTCTTGTCAGAAGATGCTCAAGAAGATGAGTTGGCTCTGGTTCCATGGGTTGAGGCTCTTGCTTCTGATCACCGCCGTGCATCTGAACAAACTTCTCGATTGAGTCCTTCAAGTCCTCGTGTATGCTGCTCGAGCTCATCAACAGCTTGAGGAGTTGATAAGGAAGTTGGTTCTCGAGCAAGAACATGTCCTGTTCTGCAAAGGCCACCTGGTCTCTCTTGATCCCAAAACATTCTAAGTCATCATATTTGTATATGAATTCCAGCGTCGAACACCCATCAACGAACAGCATCCAGGCGAGGGAATCATCGTCAAAGTCCTTTGTTGCTTCCTCATCATAGCACTCCCTTAGATCCTTGATTTTCTCTTCAACCTTCTTGAGCAAATCTGCATCATTCTGCTTACTGTCAAGCACAAAGTTCCCAGCTAACTGAAGCTTGATTTTCTCTGCCTGCTCGTACTTTGGTTTAATACCATGGTGGAAAGGACCGATGGCAGCTACCCTTGGCTCGTAGTATTTGTCGTTTTTTTTGTTATCCCGGAGCATGAAGGGAACCCTTTGGATCTTTGGTTTGGCACCCTGAGTTGTTGAATTTCCTGCTGCTGCTGCTGCTGCCGCTTCTGCTGGTGCTTTCCTGAGTTTTTCGAGTCTCTCCTCCTTAGGACTAGTTTTTATTGCCTCCTCATGGATTGTAATACTCGCCTTTGAAGTTTGCTCAATTTCTCCTCTGCTTACTTGCCCACCTCCTCTTCTTGTGACTTGCTTCACAAACAGCTCCTTCTCCGTGGAAACTACATTTTCATTTGTTTGGGCCATTTAATTTCAAACTGCTGCTTGTCGAAATGAAGATTTGTGGCTATTCTTTTCTTTTTTCTTTTTTTTTTCTTTTTGGTTTGGCCTGAATAATCTGTCGATGTCATGCATATTTATATATAGCACAACATGCCACAGAAATTCATCACTTGGGCTTCAAGAAAATGGAAGCTTAATTTGTAAGGGTGATGCATATTTATATATGAAACCATATTGATAGTGAAAGAACAAGCACAGTTGAATGACTTTATATGAATGGGAAGATTGGTATATTATATTTTTATTAGTAAGTACACTAATCATATGAGAGCTTTTTGTCTCCATATCAGATAAAAAGTCTGTTTGCCTTGTAACTTTAATCATGTTGTTTTGGACCCCACACTGAAAAAAGAGAAAGTTTTGCTCATCATGAAGATTGGCTTGCCATAAGTATTACGAATTGCTAATATACTTACTTGGGATAGTTTCTTTCTCACTAAAAAGAAGGAAAAAGCTAGCTAGTGTTGTACGAAAAGAATAAAAAATGTGATGCGCATGTAAAGTAGAGTTTGCATCCGTAAAGAGAAATTTTCAAATAAAACGATCAAGAATGTGAGTCACGTAATATATAACTAGTGTCCTTTGGATATAAAAAAAAAGAGAAGTAAAAACCTAGCTAGTGTCCTACCTACGATAAGAACCAATAATGTGTTATGCATGTAAAGTAGAGTTTGCATCCTTGGAAGAGAAATTTTCATGTCAATAACGCAAGTCACGTAATTCATTAGGATTTGAATAACATTATATAGTTAAATTGTTTGTTTAGACTATTACAATCTATGTATGCCCAAATCTGAATAAAAAGAAAATAACGAAAACAAAATAAATTCCAAAGAACTCATCAGGGCCGGCCTTAGGCCTAGGCTCCAAGGGCGATTGCCCAAGGCCTCGGATCAAGGGGGCCCTCAAAACTTTTTGCATATGTATATATATAATTGCTTAGGCCCATATTAAAAGGCATTTCTTGAGAGTTTAAAAATACATGTACGTTTATATATGTATTTTATAATATATAATATATATCTATATGTATACATACATATAATATATATATATACATGTATATTATAATAATAATATATATATTATAAATACTATAAACATTATGTATGTATATATACATATATTATACATGCATAATATATATATGTGTGTGTGTGTTTATACATGTATATATGTATATTATTATATATACATATATTTGTATATAGGTGTAAATATATATATTATAATATATACATGGGTATAATATATATACGGGTATATTATTATTATATTTAATAAGTATATGTGTATATAGGTATATCATAATAATAATATACCCGTATAATTAGAATATATGTATATATATATATATATATATTATATGGGAGCTAATTTTTCCACTTCTCTTTTCTTTATATGTGTATGTACGTGTATATATGTACATTATAGTATATGTATATGTAAGTATAATATAATATAATATATATAGATATATAATAATAATAATAATAATAATAATAATAATAATAATAATATATGTTGTTATTATTATTACAATATAATATATGCATCCTATACATTGGTGAGCATGCTACTAGTTAATCTTCCCTTTCTACATGGGTTTATTAGTCCCCACCTAAGGAGAATTTTTGGTGGGCCCGGTATTAGCAATCTCATCTAAGAGCATCTTCAACCAATATGTCAAAATTACCACATAGACATTTAACGGTTAGAAATAACATCTCACATTACTCCAACCGAATTGTCAAAGCTGATGTGGAATGAAGGCTAGAGGTTTAGCTGTTATTTTTGACATTCCAAAAGCAAGATGTCAAATGAATATTTTATTATTTTTTAAAGACAGCTGGTTGTAACTTTCATTTATTATTTTCCTTTTTTATTTTTTTTCTTCTTTATTTTAAATGATTTGACTGTTACAATAATTATTTATTTGACATATCGAGTGGAATAAAAAACTGTGTGAATGTCAAATTGCCACATCAGCCATCAAATTTAAATTTGATGTTTGGTATTTGACATCTCCGTTGGAGATGCTCTAAGACTAGGATTAAATGAAACAAACATGGGATTACCATATTTATGCCAAAATAAAAGAACATGTACACAATTTTGTTTGTTAAATTGTGATTATATACAAAGGGAAATGGGCCTCATTTTAATTTCTGGCCGATGCCACTCAAAACTTATGGCGAACCTTGTAATTCCTTGCATATTGTCATTTCAAATTCATTAAAAACGTAATTCATTAGTTTGATTGAAGGGAAATAACCAAATTTACTTATAAAATAAAATAAAAACCACATCTCCCTCCTCTCTTCTCTCTCATCAGAGTTTCCAAAACAGATTATTTCATTGAAATTGATTGAGCTCTCAACTGGCCGTATCCTATCCTTTGTAGGCATAAAGAAGTTAGATCGTGAAATATCAAATATATATTTCAAGGGTTGAAAAGTTTGGAAGTTTCACCTATATGCATCATATGTAAGGAAAAAGAATGTTTTGTGCTCCGCAGTACAGTTCTATAGTGTTTTTGAACTGAAATTTGGGCTGAATTTTAGCTCAAGTTATTGTAAGAGCTTTCAGTTGGGTTGAGAATATTGTCTTTGTCTGACATTTATACAACTGATCATCTGAAAATTTTTGGATTTCTTGGTCTAACTGGTAATTGCCACTGCGAATTCGATTTAAGTTGAGCCTTGCATAGATTAAGCTGGTCTAATCGGTAATTATTTATTTTCATCAAATTAAGATTTTCGCAAAGTTTTTGAGGAAAGAGTTGCTTCCAACAACAATCATGAGACTTAAACCACGTTAAGAAAAAAAAAATTAATAAACCCGAACATGCTCAACTTGATTTATTTAGTCACACTTGTGTATAGTAACACAAAAGGTTTTTTAGGTTTTAGACATAAAAAAATTTTCACTTTTGGAAAAAGCCAAAACTTTTTCAAAAAAGACAAAAAAACCACTCAACTTTCAAATCAAAGACATGCAAATGTATTGGATTCCTTAGGAAATCTAAAAATAAATAAGGGCATTTTTGTCCATTTTTGCTTCTTTTAAAATTTTCTCTCTCCTTTTGCTTTTTCCAAAATGTCCCGACAATGTAAATTAATCATATTCCATATAAAAACTGCGGACTGAGTACCAAGTCTGGATGCCGCTTATATATTTGGATTCCTTATTTATTTTACTGTATTTTGAGTACATAAATTTTATATTTGAACTCCAAACTATTTTTAAGATCTAAAAAAATTGAAATTAAAATTAGAAAATCAAAAACCCTAAATTCCCAAATTGAAATTAACAAAAGAAAAAAGAGAGAGAGAGAGAGAGGAGACATAGAGATGAGAGAGGGAGGAGGAAGAGAGAGAGACGAGAGAGGGAGAAGAGAGAGAGTGTGGAGAGAGGGAGGAGAGAGAAAAAAAAACTATAAATCCTCATTTTTTTTGTTTGTAATAATGGGGGTGTTTTTGAGTTTTTAAAAATGGACCTATCAAACGGTTTTTAGTGGCTTTAGACTTAAAATCTGATTTTGAGTTTATAAAATTGGAGCGTAATATAAAAAATAAACAAAGCACAATGCCAATATGAGCCAGAGGAAAACTTCATGATTGAGTTAATACAAGTACCCGTAAGCAACAAAAAGTGACAATTTTTCGTTTATTCCACACTATAACATGTCAATAAATCCAATGCATTACCTCATGCATTTCACAAGTATTGTCTTTGTCTGACATACAATTGATCATCTTAAACTTTCTAGATTTCTTGGTGTCTAACTCGTAATTGCCACTGCTAATTCGATTTAAGTCGAGCTAAGCTAGATTTAAGTTGGTCTAATTGGTAACTAGTTCTTTTCATGAAATTAATATTTTCACAAAATGTTTGAGGAAGAGTTGCTTACAACAAGTAAGCTGCAAGTAAATTTGCAGCAACCCATAAAATGAAACCATACAGAACTACATATTGTTTATTAAAGAAGAGCCTACAAATACCCTGGCATTTATTGGATACTTCTACAAACCAGAAAACAGAAATGAGTACAAGCCATATGCATTTTCAGTACCTATAGCTCATCTTTTATAGTGGGGAGAGGGTTGGAGCTGTGATTCTCTGCTTATAATTTCTGCATTTTACGATTTATTTCCGAAACTAAGGTCATTTTTAGGCTTCGATTCAATTATTTTACTAGCACAAATCCAAAACCTACAAATGACCTTGTTTAAGCCATAAACACAGTATTAGCATTGAAACTGTAAATAGAGAATCCTATTTCTGATAAAAACTGAGGACTGCGTACCAAGTTTGGATGCCGCTTAAGATGAGTGCTATTAGAGCTCCAATGAAAGCAAGCATGGCCCAGGGGCTACTGAAATGATCTTCGAAGAATTGAGCGAACCATGCCTTCCACTTGGTTTTGTAGTGTTGCTCTAATTTGGAATTAATAGACTTGTACATAGGATGGGCAAGCACCAAATCAGGTCCTATCTCGTGAAAGAGGTCAGCGAGGGCTTCGTCGCTCCCACGCAAGTTGCAAAGTATGCGGGCTGACCTTAACTGCTTAGCATCTTCGGGATGAGCAATGAGTGAACTGAGGAAGCCGAAGTAAGAGGTAACCGCAAAATCATTTCGGAAATCAGGACACATTTCGTAGGCTATCAAATTCAAGAACAAAGACATTGCGTCTTCGTTTATGGGAGGAAGACTAAGAAAGCCTGCAAACCCTTGAGAAGTAAAAGATACGTCCTTCAAGGAGATAGTTTTGCTACGTCTAAAATGGACCCCAGCTGCCTTAAGCTCCTGCGCATTGCGAAACGATGGTGAACAGTCTTCTTTGCCACCACGATAGCTAAGCTCTTCTGATGGACCTAGCATTTCTTTCCGAAGAAAATCAAGAAGATGAGTACTGTATTTCGGCTCCCCACGACGCTTTCGTAGCATATTCTTGATTTCCACCTCTTTTTTGTCAACGAAATCCATCAATGACTTAAAGTTTGTGCTTCGCAACGTTTGCCTTTCCACTGGCATTTCTGCTGCAGCAATCTGCATTTTCGCAAAACGCTTCATATTTCTGTTCAGCTCATCTTCTTTTCTGCTTGACCTCTTCAACAGCTTGAGGACTCGATAAGGGAGTTGGTTCTCTAGCAAGAACAAGTCCAGCCGTGCAAAGGCCACTTGGGTTGCGTTCATCCCAAACTCTTCCAAGCAATCATATTTGTGTATGAATTGCAAGGTTGAACATCCATCTATGAACAACATCCAGGCGAGTGCCTCATCATCATCGTAGCACTTTGTTGTTTCACTATCGTAGCAGTCCTTAATTTCAAGGATGTTTTTCTGAATCGTCTCGTACAAATGGTTATATGTGCAGCCGCAATCCTTGATAAAGTCTGCTGCCAAAGTGTATTTGAGTTCCTCTGCTTCCTTGCACTTACCATGATGGATCGGACCCATTGCTAGTACCCTTGGCTCAAAGCATTTCACCAAATTACTGTGACTTCGGAGAATTCTAGGAACACTTTGGATCTTTGATTTTGATCTGCTTGTAGCTGAATTGTCATTGCCATCGGGAGTTGGAAGTCTTCTTTCTGCGTCCCTCAGTTTATCAACTCCCTGCTCCACAGAATCAAGCATTTTAATGCTCACTTTTTTAGCTGAAGTGAAATCAGCCATTTTAATGCTCTGCTAATTGGAAGCAAATTTCTTCTTAGTTTGTTTAATAAGCAAGGCAATTTTGTCTTTATATAATATGATTCGATCGATCAGCAAAAGCATAGAAGAATAACACACTTTATCTCCAAGGAAGCTTGGTATTATATTTGGACCCTTTTTTACTTTAACTTGGTATATATATATTGCAAAACTTTCGATTTCACTTTTCCTTTAAATTTAGAAGAATAAATGTCATACGTGCATGTGAGAAGTATATTTCTGTGTAGACCCCATGGAAGAGTCATACTCTTAAGGCAGGACAAGCCTTGAGCCCCACTTTTTCTAATATTTTTCATTCTCCAATAAGTATTTAAGTTAAAGATTGGTTACATACTTCTAATCTTAGCCGTTGGATTGCATTCAAGAGACTACCAACACATTTAATGAATGCAATCCAATAACCAAGATTAGAAGTATGTAACCAATCTTTAACATAAAATATTTATTGGAGAATCTCCATACATGTTAATATACAAATTGTAATGGAGGACTCATAATTTAAGGGCTCTTTCGATAACCAATTTGTTTTAAATTTTCACTTTTTTTGAAAAATGAAAATTGAAAACATGTTTGAGAACAATTTTCAAAATAAGGGCGATTTTTATAAGTTTAAATTTTTGAACTCCTTGCTCATTCACAAATTCTACATCATCACACATGTATCGCACTTGAGTCCCAAAATTTGATATACGGGACCTTCTAATTTGGACCCGACTGCTCAACTCTTTGCATTCAGCTACGGACGTAGTACGAGCCCCGAGACCCTTTGACCATGCTCAACACCTCCAAACCAAAAATTCACTATACATACATATTCACGTGCATTCTGTGACATCAATTTCACAATTTGGTCCGAACAAAACTTTATCTTTTAAGTTCCACATAAATATGTGATATTCGCACAACATCTCCTATTCATAAATCTAAGTCTGGCTTTTAATGCTCTGCAGAATCAGGCATTTTATTGCTCTGGTGATTGCAAACAAATTTCGCTTCCTAATTTGTCTTCCTTTTGCGCTTTGTATTTTCAAAGTTCCTGTCTTGAAAGTAAGGTAGGTAGTTCTCTCTATATGACTCGACCGATCAGCAAAAATAACTTAAGCGTTAGGAATATTATATTTGGAGACTTTAAGCTTGGTATATAAAGTTTGCAAAACCTTTGGATTTCATCACTTTAACTTCATTTCAAGTTTGGAATATATGATGACTTTTAATTTGAGGTAACAAAGTAAGATCTTCGTATAAGTGACAAGAATAACTTGGTATATATATTTTGCAAAACTTTGTCGGCAAGGAAGCTTGGTATTATAGTTGGACCCTCTCTAAGCTTGGTGTATATATATTTTGCAAAACTTTGGATTTCAATTTACCTTCATTTCACTTTTGGCTTATACGATGACTTTTTTTCATGTGAGGTAACAAAGTAATATCTTCCTATAACAAGAATATATGTAATACATGTGAGAATGAGGAGACAAATACTAATGGAGGATTCATATGTTAAAGACTAGTTTGATCATCAATTTGTTTTAAGTTTTAAGTTTTTGTTTTCGTTATATATATATATATATATATTTACCCTTCTTTTTCAATCACCAATTCTATATTATCATATTTCGACTAAAAATAAATAAATAAAATTTATATTATCACACATGCATCACACTCTATTCTTAAAATTCAATATTTGGGACCTTCTAACTTGGACCCGGTCACTCCACTCTTGTATTCAACCGTGAAGGATGTGTGAGCTCCAGGACTCCCTGACACCTCCAGACCAAAAATGCAATCTAACATCCAGTCTCATTCAATGACATCAAATTCACAATTTGGCCCCAAGAAAATTTTAATTTTCAAAAGTTCCACATAAATATGTGATACTCACACAACATTTTCTATTCATAGATATGTGTCTGGCTTTGAACAGTTCAGGACAAGAATCTCTTTTCTTGTTTAAATAATTGGGCAAATTCTTAAACTTGCACTTGTGGTTTGCACGTTATTTCAAAATGACGGTTTAGAACTATTTGCCTTATAGGTTCAAATAACCACATTAAATCTCTCAAATTATATATTTCAATGCGTGTGTGTCAAAACTTCTAGCTCGTGTTAAACACAACCTCATAATTTTTATTACCTTTTTCAAATAGGCATAAAATATAAATTGAGGAAGAGCCATAATAATACTGCAATATAGTAGTGAAGAGCATTAACTACTATATACCCAAAACTTCAAGTTTAGGATTTATGATACATTAAGATCCATGGGCTTCCAGTCCAGATCATATTATATAACAAAATATAGGGAGCCTCAATTCATCTCTTGAGGTTTATCCTGATGTTATTGACTTCAGGGTGAATTTTTAACAACCAGAATCATAAAATGTAGTTATTCCTTGAGGTGTCAATTGTAATAAAATCAATCTTTGCTAAATTCATCATTTTCTTGTGCCAAAGAAATATGTGGTGTGCCACAACTTGCAATATTACCTCAAGGATTGTCCACTTAATTGTTAGAACTTTATGTTTTCAACACTTTTTAGATTGTGAACTTCAGGCCTATTCTCATGATATGGACATTCTTATAATTTCATGTTCATATTTCGGGACTTTTGGCCCTCACTTAATTGTTCATGTCTTGATGAACTTTTGGCCTCTCATTTAGTTGCTCATTCATGAGTTTAGGGAACTTCATGTCCCTTAATTGTATATAGCAATGGTTCATCAAAATGGCTACTATTCATGTATACAATTACTATTCATCAATTCATGAATACGGATTATTCATACATATAGTACATTTGCAATACAGTTACTATTTATGTGTACAGTACTACTCATCGATACAATACTGCTAGATTATCAAGGAACTTCATATCCTGATTTACAGGTCAAGGATCAAGGATTTTCAGGTTCGATCACTTTTTCACAAATATAGTATCAGAGAGTCTGCTGGTTCTCATATTATTATCATCATCAAGGATCTTCAAGTCATGATGTAGTTATATGATGAGGATCAAGGAACTTCAGGTCCTAATTTCTAGTAAACACTCATCATAATAAACTTGTAAAATAAATTCACAAAATAAATTGTTTGTTGTATGGACAGCACCATACTTTGAATAAAAATAAATATGTGATAAAATAAAGGGAGTTTCACTAAAACACCCAAAATGGGGGTTGAAATTATAAAAAAACCAAAAACCCATCTTTACACACACTGAAAACCCATTTATAAACACACCCAAAAAATATACAATTGTTGATTTTGGGTGTATTTCTATGTTTAAATAGTGCTTGGGTTTTTTTATAAATACATGTCTAGGATTTGGTTTATTTATAAATTTGTATAAAATAAATTCATAAAATAAAGCTTAAAAGTCACTTTTGGTCCCTATAGTTTGGCACTTTAACCACTTTTGACCATGTAGTTTCATATTTGTAGCAATTCAAGAACAAGTTAGTATTCATGTCAATTTCTTTAACAATGCAAGGGGCAATTTCGTCAACCCAAAATCTTTGAGCATAAAAGCTCGTATGAAACTCCCCTAATTTCATATTAGGGCTTGAAATTGGCCATTTGGATTTAGGGTTCTTCAAAAATTGGGATTAGTGGTTGAATTTCGAACCCTAATATGAAATTATGGGAGTTTTAGACGAGCTTTTATGCTCAAGGATTTTGGGTTCACTAAATTGCCCCTTGCATCGTCAAAGAAATTGACAGGAATATTAACTTGTCCTTGAATTGCTACAAATATGAAACTACATGGTCAAAAGTGGTTGAAGTGCCAAACTACAGGGACCAAAAGTGACTTTTTGCCTAAAATAAATGTGCTTGTATGGAAACTACAGGGTCAAATTATTGTTAAGTTGTGTGCCACATGTCACAAGAATAAGGAAGAAACAGGGGGACATAGGGGATTTGGTAACAGGAAAATTGGACTCGTTTAAATGTGGCTTTCTTTAGTAAATGACTACGAAATGATGTGCTCATCTGATGCTTCACAAAATACATATAGAAGTGGGGCCTCAGATGTTTAAGGGGGATTGTTTAAGACATAATTGCTTAAGAAGTTAAGATAATACAAATGGTTTTGTTGAAAATTAGAATATTTGGAGCTTGACGCAGTCCTTAATTTTATTGTACAAATCTTCATCTTTCTGGCCGCTATCATGGATAAAGTCTGCTGCCATTATGTATTTGAGTTCATCTGCTTCTTTGCACTTACATTGATTGATAGAGCCCATTGCCACTGCCCTTGGCTCAAAGTACTTCTCCAAATTTCTGTGACTTCGGAGAATTCTGGGAACACTTTGGATCTTTGGTATTAAGCTTCTAGCTGATGTATAGGACCAGGCATTTTAATGCTCTGCTAATTGGAAGCAAATTTATTCTGAATTTGTCTTCCTTTTGCGCTATTATTTTCAAAGTGCCTGCTTTAGCGCATTGGAACAGACGCATCTTATCAACTCGTATACCAAATCCTTTATTTGATAATCTCATCTTCATTTTAAAAGATGGCTCTGGGACGTATTCCTAGTCCTCACACTTGAAAATAATCTGTGTGTCTTTGTTAGGCAAAGACCACTGAGAACTCTTCCTCCAAAGAGCGTGGTTCGAAAGTCTGTTTCCAGGCACTCCTCTCCTTTTCGTCATAGCGAGAAGAGGTTGAAGGAAAAGCGGACAAATTTTGAAGGAGAACGAATATTCCTCAATGCAGAGTTAGTCTACACCTACTGCTATTGTTATATATTCATTGCCGCAAATCAAAAGATTCCATACCAATTAGGCAAAAAATATAGTTTTGTTCAGATTCTTATGAACAAACTATGTGAATAATTCTACAAGAAGTAGCTTACAATCTCATGTTCTTTTTGTGTGCTCTTATATACATTAAATCTTTTCTGTTGAAAAACAAGAGTCGAGTAATATTTAAGTGATGCTTTGATGCAGGGGCAACAAAAGATGGCTCTACATATGGGCGGGGGCAACATGGAGACAGGAGGAAAGTTCATTGGGTCAGTTAAATTTTGAGTAAAAGCTGCCAATCATATCTTCTGATTTGTGTTCTTTACCGTTAAAAGCATTTCATGTGGAGCCTCCGTTGACAGCATTGGGCTTGGAATTGCGCCAATGTTTTGTTAACGAACATAAAACCAAGAAATTTTTATTATAATTATTGCTAGCTAAGCTTTATTCTACCTGTAGTCCAATCTTGAAAACATTATTTCAATCAAACTCTAATTCAGCATATTGTAGCAAGGGACAATATATAAGAATCTATAAGATTCTCTGGAAATGAATTCTATCCCCTGCGCTATGAAAAGGAAGGGCCAAAAGCTCATCTGATATAAGAATATCCCTCACTGGCTCTGCGAAAATTCTCGACTGCGTCTGGCAGCAGCGAGGACTGCATTCATCAATATTCCACGAAACCCGCCCTTCTCCAGCTCATGAATGCCAGCAATAGTAGTTCCAGCAGGTGATGTTACATCATCCTTTAGCTGACCTGGATGCTTCCCAGTACTAGTAACCATAGATGCTGCTCCTAATACCTGCAAAGGGAAGCAAAGAATTGGCTATCCTCACAATACGGAATTGAAGAAAAAATAAACCAAAGTGACGACACATTATGAACAGCCAGCAAATACAATATGAACTCTTGACGTTGAAAAGAAAGGGATTTTTTAAAATGCGTTTCGGATGTTCAAGCCACCAAAATCAATCCGAAGGCAGTTGAGACTTAGAAACTATATCAGTTTTTCAAATACTTTTTCTTCTTGGTGAAGGTTTAAATTTTAAAAGTAAAGGGATTATCTACTTTCATATATTTTATGCAGTGTCTCTTTTAAGGAGATCTAGACCTACATTGTTACAATTTGTGACAAATAGACGCAAATTGTGACAAATAGACACAAATACACAATGGTGTGATGATGCCACATGACTGGTTGAGTACTAAAACACCATGCAATATAAGCAGACTTACAGTTTGAGATGCTAGACCCAGTGCAAGTTCTCGAGGTAGACCTGCAGCAACTCCTCCATCCGCCAAAGCCTCTATCGCCAAATATATATATGCAGGACCACTGCCACTGTATATTTATAAAAGGTATCAATAAAACCAGAATCTATGACTTCATATCTAAAATTATTACAATTATTGGGATGAAAATGCATGATTAACAAACCTAGGAACCTCTTTGGAAGATACACTAAGAGTATATTTGAAAGAAAGATCTCTGATTGCAACAAGAGATTAGTAAAAGATATTCTGCAGTGGAGAATGAACAGCATCATTTTTTATTGCGACACAAAGTCACATACCTAACACCAGTAACTGCATCAAACAATTTTTCATCAGCTTTCCACGTCTTTCCTACTGATCCAAATAATTTAGCTATTAGGTCTCCATCTTGTTCTGTTGCACCTACTCCCAAGCTCATAACTGTGTGACCAGAGGATTAGAGGCATGACCAATTTCATTCTACTCATACAAATTAGGCGTACCAAATTAAAAGCAATATGAAAAATAAACAAAGAAAAATGCAAATATGAGCGAGAGGAAAACTTCAAGAGTTAAAAGGTAGATAAGACTACCCGTAAGCAACAAAAAGTGTCCATTTTCCTTTTATTCCATATTAGCAACATGTCAATCAATCCAATGCACTACCACAAACAGCATTTCGCAAGTCTTGTCACAACTGTAACATGTCATACTAGCATGATCTAGGGTGGCCAGCTGTCATATTCCGAACTTTTATGCAAACTATTATGGAAAAAAAAGAAACAGTATTTTGTGTAATACGCCAAATGCTGCTAGTTATTATTTCTATAGGCAGCGGAAGTATAACATGAAGTTTAGTAAATATTGCTTTAAAAATGGCTTCATAAAAGAATATTAGTTTTAAAAATCCTCCAAACCTATTAGTTTACTTTTTTAACTGAAAATTTGCATGGAGCACCTCATTGTAAGTTCGTACCGAAAATATTCACTCAAGCAAATAACAATTTGGTTCACAATGCAAAAAACAGCGCCAAGCCAGTTTGCAGATACGTTAAAAATAATACAAATTTATAAATAAACCCAATCCTAGACATGTATTTATAAAAAAACCCAAGCACTATTTAAACATAGAAACACACCCAAAATCAACCCCAAAGTCAACTTTTTGGGTGTGTTTATAAATGGGTTTTGAGTGTGTGTAATGATGGGTTTTGGGTGTGTTTATATGTTTAAATAGTGCTTAGGTTTTTTTATAATTTCAACCCCCATTTTGGGTGTTTTAGTGAAACTCCCTAAAAATAACTAAAAATAATAGTATACCCGACATTATTCGTTTTTATTCTAAGTCAAGGAATAAACCATTGAAAGGATAAAAGAAGTACCTGATGCTGCCTCACCAACAGCAGAAGGAGTGTTTGGCATTACCCTAATAAATCGGCTGTTACCAGCCCACTCCTAAGGTAGATAAAACGATTCCGTTAATAGATTAAACAAAAAAAACTGAAGGTGTCTCAACCTTTTATTTTCAATAACATTAAGAACTCAAAAGTTATACATTAAAATTTAAAATAGAACTACATGCATGAAAGACCAAAAAAAGAAAAAGAATATACTTGTACAGTGGTAGGAATCGAAGGACTTAGAGCATGGGGATCAACAAACAGGAAGAGATAGTGCGCACAAACTATAGAAGCTATCACACTTAATCTTATGATTAACGTATAGAATAATAAAATTATTTAAGTTAAACAAATTTGATGCTAAAAAGTCATTTCTAGGATTAGGCTTCCCTGGTATTAAGAGCATGCAGTCCAGTAACTATAGCTATTATCAAGAGATGCTGGTCAAAACAAAGTATACTGTGTTCCGGCAATCATAAAACTAGTAACCCCAAATTACTGAAGCTGCCCAAGATTACTTTTCGAAAATAAAATGGTTAAGAAACTTAAATTTTTGTTACTATGTTGTCTCAATTTTGAAGGGTGAGAACTGGCTAAATTTACCAATGGCCTAATGTAACTGTGGGTAAATAATTGAATTTATGCAAGGAGAAAACTGCATTGTCAACATCTCTCAAACTTCAGTATCAGCACTATTATTGTCATGAACAGCATCATACTCTTTCTGGTGGCTGGCACATTCATAAATGGGGATAATCATAATTAAACTGTTGACTACAGATATTGATTTGCAACACTCATTGTTCTTCATTTACACTAAAGGACCTTTCCAAAGTTACTGTCATATTTCCTTATAGACAGGAGAAACAAGGGGAGCACTACAAGTGACCAGACTCTAAAATTCAAGAATGAATGCTAAGGTGATAACATGCTATATTGCTCGTTCAGTTCATCAAATTGTTTGTTCTGTTATTAACTTATTACTCCTTTCATCCTCTATATAGTGAACCAAACATTGAGCACTACAAATTTCCCCTAAATAGTAAATATAATTCTACTTTCTTACAAAACTTGGTTAACAGTAAACTGTGCTTATTCATCAGACACTGCAAGGAAAACAAATGTGGAACAGAACAACAGATTTATTCATCTATTGCATTAGACAAAGAAAAGGGTGATGCTTGAAGCCGGAAAGAAATGCACTCTTTTATAATTGACTTTTACACAAGCAGAGCTGAAAGTTGGCTCGAATTTGAAAAAAGAATTTACACATGTATATTAGACTGACGTTAGTTAAGCCCAGCCCTCTATCCTCCCTTTTACCTTCACAAAAGTTAATTCCCTACTCTCTGTCTACTCTCCGTCATTCTTTAGAGAAAGGCAAAAGGGAAGTGAAAGATGAAAAAGAGTTGCTCAGTGTGGAATGGTAAAGGAGTGGAACTAATTTTGTGGGAAGGGAAAGGGAGAGGCATGCAAATGTGGGTGGGCTAATGTGTAAAAAAAAAAATTATACATGTAATTTTCTTCTTTCAAAACATATATAACCTGTTCACTCCAACTCTTACGTACATTTGCATTGCATATTATTTCCTGTTGTCTTTTTCTGTTTGTGTCCCATGGCTACGTGAATCCTTTCTTTCTTATTAATAGCATTTCCATACAGATTCCTTAAAAAACAAAAAAACATCTATGCAGTACTTAAGAGAGTAGACAGAGAGTAGGGAATTAACTTAGCACACACCAATATAAACTTTTCGCTCCACTGTGTACAATACTTAAATCAACGCACGTAATATGTTCAGAACATAACCTTTTCGTAGAAACTGAAAAGAACTCACTCAAAATGATAAACTGGAAGTTAGAGGTTCATGAAAAAAATACAGTGTTTTGTCCAATCCATATAGACTATAGTCAATTTAGATAGTTGACCAAAAAAACAAATAGTCAATTTAGATAAAAAGCAAGAAGAGTTGTAACTGAGAGACCTGCAGATCTTTCAATTTGACTCCAGCAGCAATTGAAACTAGCAGCTTCTTTTTGGAAAGAAGTGGCCTCAACTGCAAAACTACATCTTTAACTGCACAAATGCAAAGGCACAACAACATCATTATCTGGTAAACATCCACAAAATCACCACCTAAAAATTCATTCCCATATCTCTAAAATCAAGATACATTTCAATCATACAAGAAGCAAGAGCAAATGATAAATACATAATTTTTTTTTTTAAAAACAATTATATTATAAATACAATATCCTTGAGAAATTGAGAGATAATGGAATAGTGTAAATACCAACTTGAGGTTTGACAGAGAAAATGACGATATCACTATCTTCCACCACCTGTAATCACCACAGAATAAATGCAACTCAAATTATTCACCACAAAATATACAGACAGATACACAAAGAAGAAAAGGGAGAGAGGGCCAAACGTCGTCGTTTTTGAGGAGGAGCTCGACGCCGAAGGACTCGAAGGCTTGGCGTCGAATGGGGTTAGCGTGGAACGTAGAGATGCGATTTGGAGGCAGAACGCCCGATCGGACGATCCCTCTGGCGATGCTCTCCGCCATTTTACCTGCTCCGATGAACCCTAGCTTGAACGTGTCCGTGGGGATGGGTAACGCCTCCATGGCCAAATGCGACGGCGTATCAGATTCTGATTCAGTTTGTTTTTGTTTTCTCAAAGTGCCGCAGAAACAGAAGTGAGGGAAGAGGAGGAGTAGTCTCAGTCAGCAGCGCGGCAGTGCTGCTTTTATCATGACTGGTTCGTTTGAATAAAATTCGGGTCATCTAACCCGAACAAAGGAATTGATGGGTCGGGTTGGATTGAGTGAAACGTGTCAGACTACGACAAGCTTTGCATCCCTCTGATTTGAGCTCAATGACAATTTGGTGCATAACTTTTTAAATTCTATAAAAATAATTATAAAGTTACGAATCCTTACATCATTAGTCCCTTTCATTAGTTTCATCATGACAATTTTTGTGTGTTAGATTGACGCTGAGACTAAATGGTGTAACAATTTGTAACTTTAAAATTGTTTCTGATATACAAAGACTAAACTCAAAGACTCAATTGCCTCAATTAAATTTATTATTAATTGTAATAAGGTTTCAGTTAATGATTAAAATAAGGGAATTTCACTAAAACAACCAAAATGGGGGTTGAAATTATAAAAAAACCCAAGCACTATTTAAACATATAAACACACCCAAAACCCATTATTACACACACTCAAAACCCATTTATAAATACACCCAAAAAGTTGACTTTGGGGTTAATTTTGGGTGTGTTTCTATGTTTAAATAGTGCTTGGGTTTTTTTTATAAATACATGTCTAGGATTGGGTTTATTTATAAATTTGTATTAAAGTAACCACTTTTTCATTGGTTAACATTAAAATAATATACAAATCCACATCTGAACAGTTTAAAATATGGAACCAACAAACTTTCAGGCCTAAAAATATCCTATACCCCAATTCGGCAACATGTACTCTCCAACATATACCTAACATAATCTGCTCCAGCCACAAACAAGATTGCCTACCTAACATAATCTGTTCCAGCCAGCCACACACAAGTACGTGTTGGGAACATAAAAATCCCAAATTAAGAATTCGAAGCCTTGACTCACAATATATAAAATTTACAATTCATTGTCAAGGTTTTGAGATCAATAGTCTAATTTTAACATGATATCAGAGCAGAAGATCGAGAGTTATTTTAGTAAAATTTACACTGAGAGAATCGACTTTACTAAAGTAGAAACCGTTTATTTTACATAGCAGTCAAATGTACATTCATACACTGGAAGTAGAATCCACTTCAACACAATGCAGAAGCATCATACCTTGAGCAACATGGTACAAATTGGCTGGAATGGCCAGTCTCCTGCATTCGGAGTAACTTTCTGATGTCGTTGTCATAAGCATAACCAACCCTACTAGGGGTAATTTACGCATGGAAAGCCAAGTCATTGGCCCATCTCATGGCTACGCTTGGTAGTAGCAACAACCGCATTCATCATGCTTGCGCGAAAAGCACCCTTCTCAAGCTCATGAATCCCAGCAATGGTGGTTCCTCCTGGTGAAGCAACTTGGTCTTTCAGCTGACCTGGATGTTTTCCTGTTTTCATTACCATGGCAGCTGCTCCGTAGAACTTCAGCAGAACAAGAGAGACAGAAGGGAAAAGATATAAATCAGAAGCCTAGAATTGTTCATAACATGAGGACCAGGTCCTAAAGAATATAATTGCCAGGAAAAAGCATGGCATATCATGAGCCTGCGTGAGGTTGTGAGTGTCTATAGAGCGAGAAGAAACTTGGAGGAGCATTCTAGAAGAACATCTTATATTCCGTTGAAATTATGATCCTTCAAAATGTTTTGAAACAATATCTCAAAGTTCAATCAACTTCATTTCTTAAAAAATGATGTTCTGATCACTCAGATATTTGTGCATCTAAACCTATCAAATGCCTGCATTATTAACTCAAGAAAAAGAAGCTGGAAGTGGCTGAAGAATGAAACAGAAGCTATTCTTTACTAAAAGTCACTTTCTAAATAGACCGTGAAAAATCCGTACGTTTGTATAACCCCTCACTAGAATGTGTGTTCTGTGAATCCAAAGTAGAAGTCTGAGCTTTTTAGCTATCTCATTTAAGGCCTTGAATTGTTTTCAGAAGCATATATCCAGTACCCAGCATAGACAAATCTTGGAGAAAGATAATGGAGTGTCAAGATATATAAACGTTATAGCTTATAATACACCACTAGATTCTTCAGATATACATAACAGTTTCCACTTACAGCTTGAGCAGCAAGACTCAAAGCAATTTCTCGTGGTAAGCCTCCGGCTACACCTCCATCAGCCATAGCTTCTATTGCTATATATACAAATGCCGTACCAGCACCGCTGCAAAATTATCCAAACAAAAAGCCACTAACTTTGGTGAACGGCTATTGATGCATGTCTCTACCCCTTCAATTATGCATTTTCTTTTTTGAAAATTGAAAGAGATGCGTATGCGAGAGGACACATCTATGGTGTTTAGTACTCCACAAAGTGCCAATAGAAATAAACAGAAGACCAATAACCAAATGTACCTCTAAATATTTGTTGACAGATGAGCATATGTGCACACAGAATGATGTGTAAGTGCAAGAGCAGGTGCATTTCCAAACCCTAATGATATACATAAGCAGTAACCAGATACTTCCTAGTTTACAAGTGTGATTATGTTTTATCTTTTGATTTAGAACAAGAATGATACAGCAGCAGCAACAATATGCTACCCCAGTTTAGATGAGTGATTATGTTTATCTCTGATGATAGCAAAGACATGTACGTACCCGACTGCAGCAGCAGCATCAGACAATTTCTCATCCATTTTCCACACCTTGCCAACTGCTCCAAATAGATCTGCTATTAGCTCTCCGTCATTTTCTGTTGCAGCTTCTCCCAAGTGCATAACTGTTTAATTTAAGTACATTAGCTCTCCGTCGTTGTCAAACATAGGATTGGACTAGTTATCCTCTCCAATCAAATGTAAACCATTACAATCCAATCCTACCTCATAATCCAGTTCCCAAATATGGCCAAATGGCAGTGAAGTTAAATAATTCAGAAGTAGAAAGCATTTCTTTCAGTATAATACGATAAATGTGAGAACAAGGAATTAGTTGTTACCTGTAGCTGCCTCACCAATGATAGAAGCAGTAGTGGGGACTACTCTAACAAATCGACCATGACCGACCCATTCCTGGATAGAAGCTTTGAACAAATAAGTATTAAAAATATGAAAGTTCAGAAACTTGACTGTAAATTAATAATCTTTGAAAACTTTTTCAAGCATATCACAGTAATGCTACCAACAGATAGCTTAAGGACACAGAGGAAAGAGTAGAAATGTTTGCATTGAAGTATCGTTTCTTCTGGTAATGGATAGAACATGAGAAAATTTGTGAGCAATCATGATTCTATCTAATTTGGCTTACTTTTCCATCTATGATGACCACCGCTTTTACTCACTAGATATTAGATTCATCCTTACGTTAGTAAAGATAAACCAAAATGACACTTCAAAACGAACATAATAGATTTGGTAACTAAGGTATTTTTGGAATTGGTCAAGGAAACAGGACTTTCAAATTGTAACAGTACCAGTTCAAAATAATAAATTGTAACAGTATAACAGATAACTGAAATCTTCCAGAGTATTCATGAACGACCTAATGAATAATGTTGAGCGTCTGCATAACTCCATAATAATGAATAATGTTTACTATCAAAGTGAAAATCAGCCTGTATCAAATGAAAAACAACTCTTAACCTTCATATCATAGATAAAATGCATATGTTTTCCAATATTAAGTTGCTAGAAGATATTCCATAAAACCTGTATAGCAATTGGCAAAGTAGACAGACCACATTGTGATTGATGATAACATCTACACAGAGTCAACTGGGAAGATGAATTTTAACCAGACAGGAATTGTCTAAATATCGCAATATGCTTTGAGCATGTCTTACAGTTGAGACTCAATGACCGGCTAAGAGTGTGAATCTAGAGGCAGAGGACATGAACCTAAGAAATCATCATTTTGTAATAAATTGGTTGAGAAGTTCCGTCATCATCCCTTAACATTATTGAGATTCTATTATTAAGCATTTATGCAACAAGTCATCAATTTCATATAGCAGTCATCTATACAAACCTGCAGAGCTTGCAATTTATGTCCCACAGCAAGTGACAGAAGAAGTTTATTTTGTGAAAGTAGTGGCCGTAAGTCCAAGATTACTTCCTTAACTGCATATCCAACAATCCAGTTTATGATAAAAGAAGATAAAACTTCATAAGGATTATCAGTGATCAACAGAGCGTTAATAAGAATGCATGTCAAATTATTTCATATTCAAATATGGAGGGGAAAAGAAAACCAAGCGAAAGAAGGCGTACGTATTTGAGGTTTCACTGCGAAAATGATTACATCACACTCTTCAACTACCTGTCCATGATATTAATGGAAAAGAAAAGGAGAAAGGAAAAAGGGAACTATAAGAGCAGTATAATATCACGGAAGCAGTGCAAAAATTAATTAAATCCAAGTTTGTTAATATATGAGTAAATAATTTGTTTTGTCCAGCAATTGAAGAATAGGGGACTTCTTGTCTCTTGCAGCAATGTAGGCAAACATGACTGGATTTAGTACATTGAAACTACATATTCGCCTTCTTTTCCTTTCCAGCAAACAAATATATAGCAATATCACATTAATGAAAAATACAAACATTTGCAAATATTTGGACGCATAATCCGTAAAACATATTCATATAGCGAAAACTGCCACACGAAACTATCTTCCTTTTCCATTAGAACTACTGTCTTGGTTTTTTTTTACTGTCCCTTTGTAATTGCTTTTCTGCAGTTCCCTTGTAATTGCTCTGGCTTTACAACCCATCTCCTAACTCTATTTGTTTTTCATTTGTGCCACATTCAGCAAATAACAACAAATAAAGGTTCAATTTTTATTGGGTAAATCAATGAATATATTGAAAATGAAAACAACGAACCAGCTACAACCAAACTCAATGAATATATTGAGAATGGGACAGCCCCAACCAAACTCAGCAAGAAGGGAGCACCAATTAACAACTAACACAAGAAACTGATAGCCTCACTGCCGAGGCCAACTGTCCATAATGGAAAAATTGCCTTATATATATGTTCCATGATATAAATGCATTGACTTTGACTATGACCATAAAGAGACATGTACCTGATGATTTTTCGGGAAAACCTTAATTCCCATGGATGTAAAATTCACCCTGCTTTCCGGGTTCCGGTGTGCCGTGAAAATTCTTGAAGCTGGTACTATACCCTGCTTGACCAATCCGGTTGCAACACTTGATGCCAAGTTACCAGCCCCAATGAACCCCAACTTGAAGGCTTCCTTGTCAATTGGGTTGACTTGTGCTAGTGGTGACACTTCCTCACCTGCCATTTGGTTGGCTCTGCACCCAAACTGAATGCTCCCTCAGCAGCACCTGATCAGATTAGGAAAAAGAAAGAGGTTGCTGTAGTTGTAGTGAGGTGTTGGTGTTTTTTGATTCAGAAGAAAGACTTCGGTGTCTCTGTCACGGTTTTCTACAGAAGGAGACAAGGTTGGAAACTCAAGCCAAAAAGAAGACGTTGTGCACTTTGTAATTGCGAGGGGCAATCAGTGGCGGACCAGTAATTTTTCAAAGGATGTTTACCACATTATTATCCCACATTTCTATACCACATGATATTGCCTATGCCATATAAATTAAATAAATAAAGTGTATTTTAATAAATAAAATTAGAAAAACAAAAACTAGTATTTTACATGATGTGGTATATACACATCAGCTGCCACATCATGTGATATAAAATTGTGGTATAAAAAATGTGGTAAGACTAGTATTATTCTTTTTAAAAACTAAGAGCTCAAAAAAAAAAAAAAAGGAAAAGAGAAGATAATTAAGCATCATTATAATTTAAACAATACTAATGTTATTCATAATTAATTAAAATAATAACATTACAATTAACCTACAATTGTTGCCGACAAGCTTTCATATAATGAAAACGTCGCATTATATTTTCATTACTAATATAATTAACCTACAATTATTGTGACTTGCGATCGTTTTGGACTACCCGAATTATTTAAGGGAGGATGTGAAGTAGGCAGATTATTTGAAGGTTGATTTGAACTAGCTGGATTATTTGAAAAAAAGACCAGTGTGTTAAAAAAAAGACCAAACGCGCAAGTGATGCAACTCTCCCAACCTGTGGTTTGGGCATTTCGTCGAGCAGTTCAGTGCATCTCATTTCTAAAGCAGATGTGCAATTCCGGTGTGGTAATGGACTTTTCCGGAGGTGCAGGTGCACCTCCTTGCGCTTGCACAGGTCCATCACTGGGGGCAATGATACCATATTGTGAATTATTTTATTTTTGTTTAGCTTTTTTTAAAATAAAAAAATTACAGTTTTTGTTATAAATTCATACGTTATGGGTTTATAGGTTATGGATGCCCACAATAATAGCCACTATTAACCTATCATAATACCCATCATTATATACTTGTAACCTACCAATTATGGTTGGTAAATGATTTAGGCATATGTGCCCCTATAAATAGTGGATCCAAATATGAATGGAATACAAGTTGATTTGAGCAAATTATACTGCCTCTTTCTTCTTCCTATCTCTCCTTACAAATTCCCTAGTTTCACAACACTTATCAGCACGAAAGCTCTTGGCATGGAAAACAATCATGGATGCTCTCATTTTGAGATAAATGACGAAGATATTTGTCTTGCGGATAGTGCAACTACGCACACAATTCTTCGAGATAAAAAATATTTTGATAATTTACATTTATCAAAAGCAAAGGTAACTACCATACTAGGTTCTGCAAACCTAATTGACAACTCTGGAAGAGCTCAAATTTTGTTACCCAATGGGACTCAATTCTCCGTTGATAATGCTTTGTACTCTTTGAGATCGAGAAGAAATTTACTTAGCTTTAAAGACATTCGAATGAACGGATACCATATTGAAACTTGAAAGGATCACAATGTGGAGTATCTTTGCATTACCACCAATATCAACAGCCAAAGGCGTATATTGGAAACACTTCCTGCTTTCTCTTCTAGGTTGTATTATACAACCATCAAAGCAGTTGAAGTCCATGCTATCATGAACCAGAAGTTCATTGACCCAACGACTTTCATGCTTTGGCATGATCGTCTTGGGCATCCTAGATCCACAATGATGCGTAGGATTATTTCAAATTCAAATGGACATCCTTTAAAGCCTTACCGTAGTACTTTGTCCATTAACCAATCTTGCAAAGCTTGGTCCCAAGGGAAATTGATCATCAGACCATCTCTGTCAAAACTTGGCTTTGAATGTCCATCTTTCTTACGGAGAATTCAATGGGACATTTGTGGGCCAATTCACCAATCTTGTGGACCATTTCGTTATTTTATGGTTTTAATCGATGCATCTACAAGATGGTCACGCGTTTGCCTATTGTCAACTCGCAATGTTGCTTTTGCTAGGCTCCTTGCTCAGATAATTAAATTCTGAGGATAATTCCTTGATTATCCAATAAAGTCAATTCGACTTGATAACGCTGGTGAGTTTACCTCCCAAACTTTTGATGCTTATTGCATGTCACTTGGTATTGATGTTGAGCACCCAGTTCCCCACGTCCATACTCAAAATGGATTAGCATAAGCTTTTATCAAGCGTCTCCAGTTTATTGCTCGCCCTTTGCTATTGAAGACAAAGTTGCCAACTTCTGCTTAGGGACATGCAATTTTACATGCAGCAACTTTAGTCCGCTTGAGGCCCGTTGCCCAACACCAATTCTCCCTTTTACAACTTGCCTTTAAGAGACAACCCAATATATCACATTTAAGGGTTTTTGGTTGTGCAGTTTATGTGCCAATTGCACCCCCACAACGCACTAAAGTGGGTCCTCAACGTCGATTGGGAATATACATTGGTTTTGATTCACCAACTATCATTCGCTATCTCGAACCTATGACAGGAGATACTTTTACAGCACGCTTTGCGGACTGTCACTATGATGAAACATTCTTCCCGCCATTAGGGGGAGAAAAGACCGTTCCTGAAAAACGGCTTGAATTAGGTTGGAAAATATCCATTATGTATCATCTTGACCCTCGTACAACTCAAAGTGAAAATGAAGTATGAAAGATTGCCCACCTTCAGTAAATTGCTAATCAAATGCCAGATGCATTCACTAACACAGGAAAAGTGACAAAATCACATATACCTGCAGCAAATACACCAACAAGGATTGATATCCCAATCTGATTAACCAATGTTGCAGCAAATGAATCATCTATTGCATGCCTCAAGTGAGGTATACCCATTGGTTCGAAGGACTCAGCTCATAAAAAGCGAAAAACAAAAGCATATTCCAACCCCAATGAAAACGCTCATGAAGATATTATTGGGAAAGAGATTGACCTTGAACCTACAATTCATCCAGAGAGTGAAAGTGTCATTGAAAATACACAAGCCACTGAAGAGGAAAAGATACCTAATACAAAAATTTCTGTAAATTTCGCATGCAATGATGAATTGTGGGACCGTAGTGAAATGGTTATCGATGATATTTTTTCTTTCGCAGTAGCTGCTAAAATTATATAAGGTCATGAAGATATTGAACCACAATCTGTTAATGAATGCAAAGAGAGGCTTGATTGGCCAAAGTGGAAAGACGCAATGCAAGTTGAGTTAAATTCCTTGGAAAAACGTGGTGTATTTGGACCTATGGTTCAAACACCGTAAGGTGTAAAACCTGTGGGATATAAATGGGTGTTCACAAGAAAGCGTAATGAGAAAAATGAGATTGCCAGTTATAAGGCATGACTCATTGCGCAAGGCTTTTCTCAAAGGCCTGGGATTGATTATGAAGAAACATATTCTCATGTTATGGATGCAATTACGTTCCGTTATTTAATAAGTCTAGCAGTTTCATAAAAACTTGACATGCGTCTTATGGACGTTGTTACTGCATACTTATATGGGAAGTTAGATGCCAATATTTATATGAAAGTCCCAGAAGGACTCAAGTTGGCAGAATCAAACACTAAATCACAGAACATGTACTCCATTAAGCTGAGACGTTCACTATATGGGTTGAAACAATCAGGATGAATGTGATATAATCGTCTTGGTGAATATTTGATTAAAGAATGCTATATCAATGATCCCATATGCCCTTGTGTTTCTATAAAGAAATCAAATTCTGGATTTGCAATCGTAGCAGTGTATATCGACGACATGAACTTAATTGGAACTCTTGAAGAGATCATTAACACTGCTGAATATTTAAAGTGTGAATTTGAGATAAAAGACCTTGGAAAAACTAAATATTTTTTGGGCTTGCAGATCTTGCCCATCAATCAGCTTACACTGAAATTCTTTTTGAAGCGATTTTATATGGATAATGCCTACTCGTTGAGCACTCCAATGGTAGTTCGTCCATTACACACAAATAAATATCCATTCCATCCTAAAGAGGATGATGAAATGATACTTGGTCCAGAAGTATCATATCTTAGTGTGATAGGTGCTTTATTATATTTAGCCCAATGTACTAGGCTAGATATTGCATTTCCAGTAAATTTATTAGTCAGGTATATCTCAGCTCCAACACGTAGACACTGGAATGGTATAAAGCATATCTTGCCCTACCTTCGCGGAACAATTGATATGAGCCTGTTTTATTCAAAGGAACCTTCCAACGGTCCAAATCTTGTTGGATACGCGAATTCTGGGTATCTCTCTGATCCACATAAGGGTCGCTCCTAAACTGGTTATGTGTTTACTTGTGGAAACACAACGATCTCATGGCGATCTACAAAACAAACTTTGGTTGCTACCTCTTCTAATCATGCAAAAATTATTGCGCTCCATGAGGCCAGTAGAGAATGTGTTTGGTTAAGATCCCTAGTTCATCATATTCGGAAAACATGTGATCTTTCTTCAACAACAAAAGCTCCAACAATCATTTATGAAGACAATGTTGCTTGTATAGCTCAAATTAAAGAAGGGTTTATCAAGGGTGACAAAACCAAACATATACCACCAAAGTTCTTCTACCCACATGAGCTTCAGAAGAATCAAGAGATTGAAGTCAAGCAAATTCATTCCCAAGATAACCTGGTAGACCTCTTCACCAAAGCTCTTCCGAAGTCTATATTTCAGAAGTTGGTATATGGTATAGGGATGCAACGACTTTACAAGCAATCAGACTGTTGAAGATTAAGGGGAGATATCAATTGAGGAAACTCCTCAGTTTTATTACATTCGATGTATGTGCAATGTACTCTTTTTTCCTTCGATCAGGTTTTTATCCCATGTGGTTTTTCCTGACAAGGTTTTTAACGAGGCAACATTTAGCACGTCCAACATGATGTCACTGTATGGTGGACATCCAAGGGGGAGTGTTATAAATCCATACGTTATGGGTTTATAGGTTATGGATGCCCACAATAATAGCCACTATTTACCTATCATAATACCCATCATTATATACTTGTAACCTACCAATTATGGTTGGTAAATGATTTAGACCTCTCTACCCCTATAAATAGTGGATCCAAATATGAATGGAATACAAGTTGATTTGAGCAAATTATACTGCCTCTTTCTTCCTCTTATCTCTCCTCACAAATTCCCTAGTTTCACAACAGTTTTCTCTTTTTAGCCAAAATATTTTCTTATAATCACCAAATTATACTGGCTAATAGAAGATTACAAGGAAATTATTTCTTATAATCACCAAATGAAAGTAATATTTGGAAATAGGAAAATATTTTCAAGGAAAATATTTAGAGGCAATGTTTAAGCAACTGTTGTGGGAGTGATTTTCCTCCCTAGAGAATATTCGTCTTGAGATCTCGTCTTCCTCTTCACTTCTCTTGTTCCCTATAAAACAACACAAAGTGAAAAGACCACACCCGAGGGGTGTTGGGCAAAGGCCCTCCGATACCTAGTTTAGGTCGACTGTGTGTAAGATAAACAGTAGCTAACAAAGTGTACGGAGATTTCTCTCGGGGAGAACCGAGTGGCTAGAGTCTTGTGTGTGTGTGTGTGTGTGTGTGTGTGTGTGTGTGTGAGAGAGAGAGAGAGAGAGAGAGAGAGAGAGAGAGAGAGAGTGTGTGTGTGTGTGTGTGTGTGTGTGTGTGTGTGTGTGTGTGTGTGTGTGTGTGTGTGTGTGTGTGTGTGTGTGTGTGTGTGTGTGTGTGTGGCGGCTAGGGTTTGAGAGAGGGGATTTCTGCATAGTTTCATATGTCCCTCAAACTTTATGCGTAGCCATGTATTTATAGGAGCCTCGAAGGCTAAAGTATCGGAAAAATAATTTCACACATGAAAAGGAATTATTCTCTCTCAAGTTGGAGAGATTGAGTTAATTAGTTTAGTCAAATAATTCTCAAATTGATTGGATTAATTATTTGACATAGGATCTGTGAATATGCTTCTACAACTGTGCTCACAACAATCATCATAACTGATTCCAAACCAATTCTAGTACAGATTTGGAGGATTTCCAATTGACAACTTTTGCAAGATCTCACCATTGTTTTCGAAGATTGCTCTGGCACATCTTTGCGTTAGTATAATTTCCAATAAATGATCTTAATTTCCTGCTGCAGCCAATCAGTTCAAGTTGACAACTCTTCGGCACGAATCGAGTTTTGCTTTCTTTTCCATTTACTTTGCTTTAATTTTATGTTGTTTATCTTTCTCATAACAAGACTTATTGCTATTATTTTGTAGTAGTGATTCAAATTGCATTGTATGTTTGCAACTAGTTTAGTCCTGTTATTTTTTTGTGACTATTTTTAATTCGATTTAGCCCTTTATTTCTTATTTGCACTTGATAAATATTGAAGACCTTTATCATTTGAGGCAGAGAAAAGAACTAGAATAAGCCATCAACTGTCCTCACTCCTAAAATATGAATATGGTTTGAATACTTTAGGTTAATTGTATTCTTCTCCATAAGGAGGTATATATATGAGTTTACATGAGTGTTTTACAAGGAAATAGATACAATAATCAATTAGGAGAATATCCTCCAAACTATATAAAATAAGGAAGTAAATCCCCTAATTAATGAAGGAAATAAATCTCCTTGATTAATTAGGATAGCTCACATCAACACTCCTCCTCAAGTTGATGCATGCACATCACCAATGCCCAACTTGGTAAGTGAGTCATAAAACACTATTCCACAAATAGCTGTTGTTAAGACATTTGCTAATCGATCTTCTGATTTTACGAAGGGTAGACAAATGATCTTGTTCTCAATTTTTTCTATGATGAAATGTCTATCCACCTCAACATGTTTGGTTCAATCATGTTGAACTGAATTATGAGCAATATCGAGAGCTGACTTGTTATCACAATGTAACTCCATGGGCTTTTCTGATTTGAAACCCAATTCTGTCAAAAGTCCTCGAATCCACAATAATTCACCAACTCCCTAAGCCATTCATCGATACTTTGCTTTTGCACTAGACCTAGAACCCACATTTTGTTTTTTACTCCGCCAAGTGACAAGGTTACCTTCAACAAATGTAAAGTAACCCGATATAGAGCATCTATATATAATGGAATCAGCCCAGTCAGCATCTGTATATCCAATAACTTCAAGATTTCTATTCTTAGAGAACATTAGTCCCTTTCCTAGGGCTAACTTTAAGTACCTTAAGATCCGATCAACTGCATTTCTATGAGAAACACTAGAAGAATGCATAAATTGACTAACCACACTTATAGCGTATGCAATATCTGGTCTTGTGTGTGCCAAATATATCAACCTTCCAACAAGGTGCTGGTATTATTCCTTATTAGTAGGCACCCGGTTTATATCTTCACACAACTTGTAATGCATCTCAATGGGTGTGTCAGCAGGCTCACATCCAAATATTCTTGTTTCAGCAAGTAGATCCATCACATACTTCCTTTGATGACATTGCTACTTCAATTCCGAGGAAGTATTTCAGAGCACCTAAATCCTTCATCTCAAATTCTTGAGATAAATACTCTTGTAGCTTCAGTTGCTCACATGTGTCTATCCCAGTTACGACCATATCATCCACATAAATAATTAATACAGTGATTTTTCCTCCATCATGCTTCAAGACCAGAGTATGGTCTGAATTACATTGAATGTATCCAAAATTCGTCATGGACTTAGTAAATCTACCAAATCATGCCTTAGGAGATTGTTTTAACTCATATAATGATTTTCTGAGCTTCCAAACTTGATTTTTCTTGTCATGAGCTATATTACATCCTGGTGGTAAACCCATGTATACCTCTTCTTCTAAGTCTCCATGTAAGATGACATTTTTAACATCGAACTGATATAGTGGCCAATCTAAATTTGCTACTAGAGATAGTATGACTCCGATATTGTTCATCTTGGCTATTAGGTCAAAGGTCTCTTAGTAGTCCATCCTATATCTCTGTGTATACCTCTTCGCCAGCAATCTAGCTTTATTTCTTTCAATGGATCAATCTACTTTTAGTTTTACAGTATAGATCCACCTGCATCCCACCGTCTTCTTTTCGTGAGGTAAAGGCATGAGCTCCCATGTGGCATTCTTCTAGAGGGCTCGCATTTCTTCATTCATGGCTTCTTTCTATTTTGAGTCTTCTAGTGCTTCATTCACACTATTTGGGACAAATAGATTGGCCAACTACTTCACAAAATGTACACATGACTCTGCTAATTATTGATGGGGTATTTCCCTTTGACTTTAAGATCTGCTTCGTACTATACTCGAGGTTTACCACGGTTCTTCCTTTCTGGAAGCTAATATATAGGGGTATCTGTATCATTTATGCTTTTTGAAATCGAATCATTATGGTATTTTTCATTAGTGTTATTAGTTTCAGGGGGATATGTTACTTGAATGACTTCCTTAGAAGGTGATTGTATGGTACTAGAGCTGAGGCGGGTTCAGAGCAAGCAATATCTCTTAAAAAAATTTCAACTTCCTCCTCCTGATTTTGGTAGCATGGAGTCGATTCGTTGTTTTCCACTGGCGACAAAGGCCCAATGTTTGGCAAAGGAGGACAAAGCGCCTGATCGTTTGGGCAGAGCGACCGGTTGTTTTGACATAGTGGCTCTGCCTATGAAGGAATAAAAGGGCGCGATCGATCGTTGTGGATGGGTAACCGATCGCTTTGATGCTGAATCTCTTCCGTTGTGAAAAAGTCCAAAAAAGTCTAGCTGTTTGGTTCTAGATTCTCCTCCTATGCTTTTAAAAAATTTGTGCTCCCGAAACACTACATCCATGGAGGTATGTACCTTCTGACTTGGAGGGTGATAATATCAATAGTCTTTCTGATGAGGGCCATAGCCAATAAAAACACACTTTTCTGCACAGGGATCCAATTTGTTACGTTAGTGATCATAGAAGTGTACAAATACAACACAGCCGAAAATTTGTGGTTCAGGGTTTGGGGTGGGAGGTGTTTGGAGATGGCGGTGAAGTGCTTGAAGATGAGTTTGGAAATTCAATATACTTGAGGGAATCTTATTTATAAAGTAAGTTGCAGAGACGATGTCCTCGCCCCAAAATGATCGAGGCATGTTTGCACTAAATAAAGATGCATGAACGACTTCCAATAAATATCGGTTCCTTTGCTCAGCCACCCCATTTTGTTGAGGGAGTATATGGACACGAGCGTTGATGTATGATGTCATGATCCTGTAAGAATTTTTTGAGATCATGATTAAGAAACTGTCCACCATTGTTAGAACGGAGAACCTGTATTTGGGCATGAAACTGAGTCGTCATCATTTTATGGAATTATTAAAATGTTAAACTGACTTCCCCTTTGGTTTTGAGAAGGGAAACCTAGGTCATTCGGGTGTAGTCATCAATGAAAGTGATAAATCATCGAGCTCCAACCAGAATAGTGATTTGAGCAGGGCCCCAAACATCAAAATGAATAAGGGAGATGGGAATCAAAGTTTTATTTGTACTTAATGGGAATGAAATACGATGACTCTTATCTAATTCACATGCATCATCAAGAAAGTATATACATGAATTTACATGAGTGCTTTAGAAGGAAATAGATACATTTACTTAATTAGGAGAATGTGTCCCAATTATACAAGGATATGTCAACTATGTAAAATAAGGAAGTAAATCCCTTAATTAATGAAGGAAATAAATCTCCTTGATTAATTAGGATAACTCACGTCAACACTCACCACCAATGACAGAGCTATACCAAGGCCAGGCCTTGGCCCCCTCAAAAATTTAAGGTCGTCCCCAATAGGGGCTTTAAAATGGGCTACACCACCTTTAGGCTCTAATAAATAACAACTCTTTGAAAGAAGGGGAAAAAAAAAAAACCATCCCTAATGGTACAGATTTGAGGCTTTAAAGTCCAACCGGAGTTGAATCTAAATATGTGTACTCGGTTGTAGCTTTTGAATCTTGGTGGAGACCACATCTAGAAAAAGCTGCCAACCATACAATTTTTTGGCTCACTTGCCTTGCAACTCAACAGAGTCATACTTGCCCATTTTGATAGTTGCTGACCAATTTTTTATTTTTTTTTTAATCATTTGGCCTATTACAACAAGCTTGTCTTTTTTTTTTTTTTTTGGGTAAAGTTGACTTAGGCTACAACCTTCAAGTTCTAAACGGCTAGGTTTATTATTTTTTTAAAACCATGTTTTCAAATCTTGTCCTTTTTTTTGTTTTTTGTTTTTTTTTTTGAGTTGAAATGTTCAACAAAAAAAAAAACCTAACATAAATAAGTTCACAAAAAACAAAAATAGCACCTAAATTAAATTACATCATAAATATATATATATATATATAAAACTTCTAATATAGAGTCTCTCACTGTGGGAGAGATGCCTTTAAAGCCCTAAAGATTCATCGGAGCTCTAAATAAGGCTATATCAACTTCTTTTAGAGCCCCAACCAATGGGGATAGCCTAACAAACTATTATGTATTTGGGTTTTCATTGGACAGGTTTAGTAAAAATTGGATAATAAAATAATCTTGTGGCCCTTTCCACAATAAAGAAAAGTTGAAATTTCCGTAAAGTCCAAATTGGACACCAATTTGGGGTAGAATAGTCTTACGGCCCAATCAGTTAAAACTGAAATCTTGACCATTATGTTAAAACCAAATCCCGTAGCCAATCGTTACCCACTTCCAAATTAAACACATGTTGAACATATAAATAAATAAACAAAGTTTAGGGTTTAGGACATAAATAATTAAACACGTGCTCATCCATTCAAATGGCATGGATTCCTCGCACTGCCAACAAAGCTGCCCATGTGGCATCTTAGATGGGCTTCTCAGCCCCCTCCCTCCCTAGTGCCTGTACTCTCCCGGGATGGCCTGCCTGGGCCACCAAGTCGGTCCTCTTGCTTTGCTTGTGTCATGATTTGTAGTTTTCTGGGCCACGTGGTTAGCTTTGGTGTACCACGTGCCTCCCCAGCTTGTGGGTCTTTTATTGAAAGCTGAATTTGACCAAAAAAATAATAATAAACAAAGTTTCGGGTAGAATAGTCCGGATTGGATATGAAAATAGAGATAATACAAATTCCCAACAGTATTGTGTGTTGCGCAAGCTTAAAAACAGACAAGTATTTTTAGCTTTTGCTGCGAAGTTGCCAAATTGAAGTGTTCCACCTCCCTAAACCCTTCATATAAATTTCCTCTTCCCATTCATACAATCACATCCCATCTGTTTCTGTTTTTGTTTGAAGAAAACCTCAGAGATGATCGGAATGCAGTGCTTCTCCATTCGATCGAAGCCTTGCATGTCCATCTTTTCCAATGAATTATTTTCTAACTCTTTGAGGCATCTTTTCTTTTCCTCTATCAATGTTTTTGTTATATATATATATATATATATATATATTAAGTGAGAGGCCAATGATGATTTAAACATATTTTGCCTACATCGCTTGATTATCTCATTTGGTTGAGATAATGATAAACTGAAATGTATCATGAGGCCTCTTCTGCTAACAAGCTTTAAACTGTCACGGCTTTACCGTCGGAGGTTTTGCTCCATCTGGTTGTTCTATTTTGCATTTACGCCGTCACAGATTTTCTGTCGAATATTTTTGTTTGTTTCTTGTTCGTTGTGTTGAGTTTGTGCTATTTTAGTTTCCTGTTTGCTTGCTTATATCAATTACGGTGGCAAGGACGATATTTTTCGGGCAGATACCATCGTAGAAGCGGTGTGGCGATTGCTCGCAACAGTTTTGGCGGTTGGGAGCAGTTATTGGTGATTTATCTGTTGTGATGTCACTTCCTCGAAGGATGGTAACGCAAAATTAATCACATTAACCAATCTGTACAAAGCAAAATTAATCACCAGTGTCTTTCATTTTCTCAGTTTGGTGGCGCAGTGTTTTTTTGGTTCCTGTCTTTTTCGTTTTGTTTTGCAGGGTGTTTCTTTGCAAATTGTCAGATTGAAGTTGGTGGAATAGTCTTTCTCGCACCCGATGCCTACTCCAATTGAGAGTCTGATGGTTGCCGCCGTTCCAAATGTTTTGTTTTGTTTAAAGTGCCGCAGAAACAGAAGTGAGGGAGGAGGAGGAGTAGTCTCAGTCAGCAGCGCGGCAGTGCCGCTTTTATCTTGATTGGTTTGTTTGAATAAAATTCGGGTCATCTGACTCTTGATGGGTCGGGTTGGATTGGATAACACGTGTCAGACTACAAAGCTTTGCATCCCTCTAATTTGAGGTCAATGACAATTTGGTGCATAACTTTTAAAAATTTTATAAAAATAATTATAATAAGTTAGGAATATCCTTACATCATTGGCCCCTTCATTAGTTTCAGTATGACAATTTTTTTTTTTTTTTGGTTCAAAATAACATTTGTATTTTTTCACGTTGCACTTGATGAACCCATCTTTCTTTACATAAACGCTAAATTAACGAATGTCATGAGAAAACAAATGATTTATAAGAAAACCCTAATGTTCTAAGTGTTCCTTTACAAATTGCGGTGATTTGTGTGTTACATTGACACAGAGACTAAATGGTGTAACAGTTTGTAACTTTAAGATTGTTTCTAATATACAAGGACTAAATCAAAGACTCAATTGCCTCAATTAAATTTATTATTAATTTTAATAAGGTTCCAGTTTATGATTAAAATAATAAATAATTTGGTATAAGTCAAATTCAAGGGATAGAATTTGGGTGCAATCCACGAGAAATTATAGAATAGTACCGTACTACCACCTCAGTTTATGATATTTCCATTTAAAATATGTCATATGTCATTTAGGAATAATAATTTTAATTGTTTTTTACAGTTGGATTTGAAATCTAATTATTATCTTTTGAATAAAACTAAGAAATCAAAAAAAGAAAAAAAGTCACCACCCACCTCGACCCGTCGTCTACCTCAGATCTGCCTTCTTGGCCGATGCCCACTCTCTCTCTCTCTCTCTCTCTCTCTATTGTAGGAGGTATAATTATCTATGGACGAGGAACATACATGAATATTAATTAGGTATGAATATGTAAATTACCTATGGAGGAGGTATACATATGAATGCTATTTATCTATGGAGGAGGTATACATATGAATGTTAATTACCTATGGAGGAGATATATGATATGAAATTACCTATAAAGGAGGTATACACAAACCTGCAAAGCAGGTAAATCAAACCACCCAAAGACATACATACCTCATCATAAGGTATTCACTGATTGAAAGTGTTTGATAAATTGAGATTAATTGTAGAAATGTGATATTAATTTATTGATTGCAGGAATTAATAAAATTTAGAGGATTGACTATGCAATATATGTAAATGTTTTAAAAACAGTGGCCAAGAATTTGCATACTTGGCTGGCCTATTGAGTCCCTGGACCCAATTCTACATCAAAAGAGAAATAAACTGCATTCACAGTGCAAACTCAAAATTGGACCCATATCAAAAGACTCCTTAAAATAACCACTTTTTCATTGGTTAACATTAAAATAATATACAAAAATTATTGATCCATGTCTGAACAGTTAAAATATGGAACCAACAAACTTTCATGCCTAAAAATATCCTGCACCTCAATTTGGCCACATGTACTCCAACATATCTGTTACCTAACATAATCTATTCCAGCCAGCCACACACAAGTACGTGTTGAGAACATAAAAACCCCAAATTAAAGTATTCGAAGCCTTGACTCACAATATATAAAATTTACGCATTTTAATTCATTGTAAAACGTTTTGAGATTAATAGTCTAATTTTAACACGGTATCAGACAGGGGTGGATTCATGTAGGGGCAATAAGGGTCAATTGACCACTGCAAGCCTGGAATTCAGAGGCGAAGATGTTGACCCCTACGAATTGTTCACAAACTGCTTGATGAAATGCTCCAGAGGGTGCAGTACAACGCACCCTTATATTGCCTTATTTTCATTCTAAACATTTAGGTAAATGTCTTTGTCCTTTTACTTTCATTTATTTTTATATTACTCCATTTACTTAAGTTTACAATGTAAATAAAGAAATACCTCCCATTTGGATTCAAATAAAAATACTATAAAATCAAATTCCTGCCAAATCAAAATATGAAAAATTGGTTTTAGTGCAAAATACAATTTAGGCTAAAAATGATGGCTCATTAAGTTAATATATATTTCATATTAAAATTCCATAAAATCAAGTTTTCTTATTTGATGTGTGAGGAATAAAAGCCGCAAAAAATTATCTTGAGAAAACGATTATTCTGAAAAACCATTTTTCATACTTAGCCAATATTTTTACCCAAAAATAAATTTTCATGTATGATATGAATGCATAAAGGGACCTAAGGTCAATTTTGGTAAAAATCCTTAAATGTTCAATTCACAAAGAGTTTTACAAGAATAACCTAACTCTTATGTATTGAAGAAATATTTACTTGAATAAGCTTTCCCTAAGACAATACTCATAAGGGTCCAAAGTTTGAGTGTTAGAGCCCAAAAGGAATGCAGATAAAGCCCAAAATCAAAAGTACGACGAACCTCAAAAATGACGTAAATGCCCTAAAATGAGCAGGATTGTGCTAATATATGCCATCTTTTACGTCGAATAGGACGAGACACTTTGGGATTTAAAGAGGATTGCGCTAATTTTTTGGTTTATTATCACATTCTTAGAGATATTTATGGTTTGTGTGTTTTTTTTTTTTTTTTTTTTTGAGGTTAATGTAGTTCTCTTTGATAATGAGCATGAGTATTTTGTATGGTTTTATCTATTAACTATGAATTAGAATATTATCGTTTCATTTCAATGGGTCTATTTTGTATACAATTTTTTTTAACCTTTTACATGTTGACTCCCGGAATGGAAATTCCTGAATCTGCCACTAGTATCATAGCAGAAGATTGAGAGTTATTTTAGTAAAATTTATGCAAAGAGAATCAACTTTACTAAAGCATAAACTATTTATTTTACATACCAGTTGTGGTAACCAAATTAAATCAAAACCCTAGGTCAAATAATTCATTCCATTTGGGGATTATTTGACCTAATTGGGAATTAATCAACCTGATTGGGAGTTACTCAATTTAATTGGGAATTACCCAATTAAATTGAACGTTACCTAATTGGGTTGAGAATTGATTTGATTCCTACCATAATTTCCAATTAAATGAGGAGTTACCTAATTAAAATGGGATTCGATTTGATACCTACAACAATTAGGGATTTGATTTACCCTAATAAATCAAATCCCTAATTAATCAAATCAATTCCAAATAGGAGAGGAATAATTCCCTTCCATCTACGAAATTATTCCTCTAAAACCCTAGCCTCCGAGACCACTATAAAAGCATGGCCACACACAAGGGTTGAGGTACGTCTGAAATCCCTACTGAAACTCTGCAGAAAATTCCTCTCAAACCCTAGCCACCTCCTTTCTCTCTCTCTTTTACATAAGGCTCCTGCTGCCCGGTTTACACCATAAACACATCTCCATACCCTATTAGCTATTGTTTTCTATACGATTCAATTGAACTAATTTAGGCATCGGAGGGCCTTTGGCCAACACCCTCCGGGTGTGGTCCTCTTATTGGTTCTTTTTTGCAGAGAGAAGGAGGCGACGAAGAAGAAAGAAGAATCTTTCCAATCGAATATTCTCGTGGGGAAATTTGTACACTCAAATTGGTGCTTTCATTGAGAGCACGAGTTATACTCAACGCGTGCTCAAGGAATCCGTTCCTCCTATTTTCCAATCCACCGAAGCCTTCCAAACAACCATGGTTGGAAGCATGAAGACGAGAGGCAAAACCGCCGCGATGGCTAAATCCGCGACGGCCCAAAGCCACTTCACCCAAGATCCCGCGATCGACATGGTGGCACCACCACCTCTCACCATCGCACTGGCCACCGTCGCCGAACATGGTGGAACCTCCCATCAAGGTGGGCTTGTTACCACCGCCGACTTAGGCCCGGTCTTGGAACAACTTCAAGTGTTCCCTCCATTGCCTCCACGCTCGACACACGCTCCAGCGCACACCTCTAATGAAACCCTAGCCCGTGTGCAATTGGGCTCCACACACTTCTCTCCTCTCGATCCACGGTCAAACAGATCTCAGTCTGAGAGTTGACCATTAGCTCAGAGAATGGACGACCAAAGCGGTCTGATGAGGCAACTCCACCAAATCAGCTTGGCTCAAAACCTTGGTACCTTTCAAGTAGCGAAGAAAACGCTTGAGTGCCTGCCAGTGAGTCTCGGAAGGAGAATGCATGAATTGAGAGAGATTTTTGATTGCGAAGGAGATGTCAGGGCGTGTAAGGCTTAGGTATTGAAGACCACTAACAAAACAACGGTAGGGAGTTGCATCTGTGAGGGAGGAGCCATCATAGAGCATAAGTGAGTCAGTTGTGGAGAAGGGCATACTGACAGCCTTTGCACCATCCATCTTGGTATAGACAAGAATATCATGAATGTACTTTTGCTGAGAAAGGAATAGACTAGTGGTTGTGGGAAGGACCTCAATACCAAGAAAGTAATGTAATGAGCCCAAGTCCTTGATAGAGAATCGAGTGGCTAAGAGTTGGATGAACTTCACCACAAGTGAGGAATTGTTGCCTGTAATAAGAAGATCATCAACATAAACCAAAAAATAAATTACAATAGTCCTATTTTTGAAGAGAAAGACTGAGGCATCAGAGATGGCATTGACAAAGCCATGAGAGAGTGAAAGTGAGTGTAATTCCTTGTACCACGATCGAGGAGCCTGTTTGAGGTGATAAAGGGCTTTCCTCAATTTACACACATGAGATGGATGATTAGAGTCAACAAAACCAAGTTGTTGGACCATATAGACATTTTCACGGATTGTGCCATGAAGAAAAGCATTGTTAATGTCCAACTGACGTATTGGCCAAACATGAGTCACGACAAGATGCAAAACAATTCGTATGGTAGTAGGTTTGGCCACCAGACTGAAAGTATATGAAAAATCAACACCAGGGCGTTGGTGAAAACCCTTGTCAATAGTGCTATTGATGGTTCATATCATCACTATAAGCCGAGCCTATCAGAGAGCACCACATGGCCATAAGGGACCAGGTCGTCCTCGTACCACCTAACTAGATTGACCCGCCGAGTATTGATAAAAGGCCTCCTTGTCAAGCCTATCAGGAGATACCGCGTGAACACTTGGTCGACTTGGTCGGGCACTCAAACACCGACCCGACTATTGAGATACCGTGTAACTAGAGACATGCATTGATATTCTGACATGACCATACCTCTGTCTAGTCAGTCACTCCATGCGCCTAGTGCCAGTCGGGTGATGGAGAGGGATAATTTAATGTACTTCACATTTAAATCCAGGTGTCACCTTACCCCTTGATCCCTAATAAACAGCTTGGTAATGGAAAGGGATCAGTTAATGTGCTTCACATCCAAAGCCATGTGTCGCCTTGACACTTGATCCTTGATAGCCAGCATGGTGATAAGGAAGGATCATTTAATGCATTTCAATCTTGAAATTGGGAAAAGAGGAAGATAAATATCTCTCCTTTGGGAAGATTGAAGGAGGGATGATCACTCCTTCTCCCCTTATAAAATACTCTTCATCTGCACTAGGACAAAGGTAATAAATATTCTCTTCTTGAAACTCTCCATCCTTCTCTCCACTCTAAGAACACTCTAACTTAGCCATCGGAACGACCTTTAGCTTCATGATCATTGCTCAGCATTGTGGCCAAGCTACTTCTTTCGAGATACTCATACACCAAAAACGAGTGTCGGTGATGTGAATAGAAACCATAAAGCTTCATTATGTTCCGGTGTCGTATCTCAGTTAGTGCTCTTATTTCATTGAAGAATTCCTTCAGAAAATTATTCTCGCCATTGTGGAGAAGATGGAGTTTCTTCACGGCTACCATGTTGCAAATGAAAAATTTGCTCTGTAACTGTAAACACTTCCATTTCCTCCCGTCCCAATGCAATATATGGAATCAAAATCTTCTGTCACCCTTATGATTTCCTCATACATTGTTTTCCCATCAAAATCTAGAATTGAAAAAGAAATTTCTTCAAGCATGTCATCGTTTTGTTCCAGAGTCTGATTTTTCTTTCTTCTTGCTATCAGAAAAGCAAACATAAAGAAAGCAAGTAGAAGTACAAGTGCTCCGAGAAGAGGGAACAAGATTACAAATATGACTTTAAGGTCCTTTCAGGAGTTATGTTTGCAGGATTTCAGAGCTCCAATGTTGCCGCACAGTACTCCTTTGTTCCCCTGCAATGCTTCCGGAAGAGCATTCTGAAATGCACTGCTGTTGGGCAGGGGACCCTCAAAGTCATTGTAGGATATGTAAACATACGACAACCCATTCATGTCTTCAAAACTCGTTGGAATAAAGCCAGAAATATTATTGTGGGAAAGGTTGAGCGTCTCCAAACTCTCCATGTTGCTTATTTCTGAAGGTATCTTACCTTCAAGCAAGTTATGACTTAAACAATATTCATAATTTTTATGCTTTGAACAATATTCATTGTTCCAGACTTGGAAAGTCTTTGCAATATCTTATATATTTTTAGAACTACTTTCACAACAAACCAAAAAAGAAGAAGAAAGCAGTTGGTAACAACCTAGCATTTTTCAAGATTTTGAAGATCAACAGATGATCAAAATTCCAAGAGTATACCAAGCGAAAGCTGACTTTGCATATATAGGAATAAGAATGTGAATCTGTTCGTTGCTTTTATTGTGACATTGCACTCGTGAGAAACACTACTTTCAGTTTTCTGAGAGGAACACCGTTGTTGTATTGTCTTGTTCATTGTTAATTTTGGTTGGTGTCAATTTTGAGCCTTGAGGGGTTGTTCTCCTCTTCTGGGATATGACAATTTGGTATTTTGTCTGAGGATAAAGCCAAATAAATATCTGATTTTCCTATAATTACTGCTCTTCAAACATAAAATTGAACTGACAAAGTGATTATAAATATTAACTTATGTTGTTACACCTTTTTTTCCTTCCTTCAAAATAATGAGTGGCACAAAAGTAGGCTTCAAATACATTGCTACAAGGGAACATCTAAGAAGGTTAGAAGAAACACTCAGAGGGCAAACACAGAGTTAATACGGTGTTTATTCAAATTAATCAATCAAATAATGTCAAAGAAATCATAAAGGCATGATAGGCGGATGAGCATGACGAGTGGTGACGGAGATAATTGAAAGCATTTAACATGTAGAAACTTACCCTCGGGTTGTAAAACCGTCGAGAGCAAGCAATTCACCACATGTTATCATATGCACTGACTTGGACAAATGCAGCCTCTGAGTTGAGAGGTGTTGAGAAACTTGTTTCATTGTTGGACGAGATGGAGGACTGGGATTCAAGCATGCAAAAGCTATCTGCACTAGAGAGACCACTTCCCCTGCTTCTTGATGTGTAGGAGGGGAAATGCGTTGGTCCAAAATATCCTCCATTTGCATTTGATGGGCAGGTAATGCAGATGATGAAGATGACAACAAAGATGCAGATGATAAAGATGACAACAGATCTCCCGGATGCCTTCCCATAATCAGTTCCAACGTTACCACTCCAAAGCTATACACGTCACATTTCTCATTCACTTCCATTGTATAAGCAAGCTCTGCTTAGAAAATCTCGTAGCAGTGGCATTATTAGTATATCAGAAACTTCAGTGTTCAAAACATTTTGTGATATGAAATGATTAAAGTACCTATTGCTAATTTGCTACCAGGTTCAATACTTTTTACTTTAATTACGATGGTACAGTTCAAATGTCCTGTTTGATTCTAACAAGTTGGGTTTAACCATGCATGAAAAAGAATCGGTGATATATGTTCAAATAAGAGAAAAAATGTTTCAACATTACCTGGTGCTATATATCCATACGTGCCTGCAAGAGCACTCCAATTAGTTGAGTCTGGATTTAAAAACTTGGCAGTGCCAAAATCTGAAACACAGGCCTTATATTCAGAATCCAGCAAAACATTCTTGCTTGATATGTCACGATGTACAATTGGTGGCAAGCAATCGTGGTGCATGTAGGACAAGGCATTAGCTAAACCTTTAACAATAGTCACCCTTTTACTCCACCCCAGTTCTTTAGCTTCATGATCATTGCTCAGCGTTGTGGCCAAGCTACCCCTTTCGAGATACTCATACACCAAAAATGAATGTCGTTTATGTGAACAAAAACCATAAAGCTTCATAATGTTCCGGTGTCGTATCTCAGTTAGTGCTCTTATTTCATTGAAGAATTCCTTCTGAAAATTATTCTCGCCATTGTGGAGAAGATGAAGTTCCTTCACGGCTACCGTGTTGCCAGATGACAAATTTGCTCTGTATACACTTCCATGTCCTCCTGTCCCAATGCAATATTTGGAATCAAAATCTTCTGTCGCCCTTATGATTTCCTTATACATTGTTTTTCCATCAAAATCTAGAATTGCAAAATAAATTTCTTCAAGCATGTCATCGTTTTGTTCCAGAGTTTGATTTTTCTTTCTTCTTTCTATCAGAAAAGCAAACATAAAGAAAGCAAGTAGAAGTACAAGTGCTCCGAGAAGAGGGAACAAGATTAAAAATATGACTTTACGGTCCTTTTTGGAGTTATGTTTGCAGGATTTCAGAGCTCCAATGTTGCCGCACAGTCCTTTGTTCCCCTGCAATGCTTCTGGAAGAGCATTCCGAAATGCACTGCTGTTGGGCAGGGGACCCTCCAAGTCATTGTAGGATATGTCAACATACGACAACCCATTCATGTCTTCAAAACTCGTTGGAATAAAGCCAGAAAGATTATTGTGGGAAAGGTTGAGCATCTCCAAACTCTCCATGTTGCTTATTTCTGAAGGTATCTTACCTTCAAGCAAGTTATGACTTAAATCTAGTTGGGACAAGTGAACTAGCTTTCCCAACTGAAAAGGAATTCCTTGACTAAACTTGTTGTTGCTCAAATTCAGATAGTGTAATCTGTACACGTCACTTATAGTGCTAGGTATTGACCCATTGAACTTGTTTGTGGATAGGTCAAGATATTCGAGATCAATCAGTGATCCGAATTCGGAAGGTATACGACCTGAAAGTTGATTCCCCTGCAACATCAGCTTCACCAAAGAAGTCAGTCTCCAAAATTCTTTTGGGATCATCCCAACTAAACTATTTGAAGAAATATCAAGTTGATGAATTTGGGTTGCATTGCCAATCTCAGGTGGTATACTACCGGTAAGGTTGTTTCCTGCAATTAGTAGGGTTGTTAATTGTGCACATTGTCCCCATTTGTGTGAGATTTCACCATTTAAGTTATTATGGCTTAGATCCATAAATTGAAGATTCGGATAAACACCAAGGTCTTCTGATATATTGCCTGTCAATTGGTTCCAACTAAGGCGAACAAAGGATAAGGTGGTGCAGGCTTTCAAGCTTTTGGGGATTGGACCAACAAAATGGTTGTTGTTTGCTGTAAATTCTGTGAGTGATCCACCTTGGCAAATATTTTGGGGCAAATAACCAGAAAACTGGTTAGTATCTAAATACAACAGAGTCAACTTCACTAGATTTTCTATCTCTTGGGGGACTGAGCCAGAGAGTTGGTTGTCACGGAGGGATAAGACTTCCAAGTTTCTCAAACCACCAAATGAAGTGGGAATTGAACCGTTGAGTTGATTCTGGCTCAAGTCTAGATCCACCATAGATTTCAATTTCCCAATCTCCTTAGGAATAGCCCCGGAAAGTTTATTTCCAAACAGATTGACATGTGTAAGATTTCTCATATCACCAATCCATGCTGGGATTGAACCAGAAAGATTGTTCCTGTAAAGGAATAATTCTACTAGAGACTTCAAGTTTCCCATTTCTGAAGGTATGATACCAGAAAGTTGACAGTCGAACAAGTATAGCACTTTTAGCTTTCTTAAGTTACCAAAAATTGGAGGGATAGGACCTGTTAAGTAGTTTTTGCTCAAGTGTACATCCACAACAGATTTCAGGTTCCCTATCTCCTTGGGAATTGTACCAGAAAGCTTATTTTCATCGAGAAAGAGATGGGTAAGGTTTGCCAGATAACCTAAATGTGTTGGGATTGAACCAGAAAGATTGTTTCTGTATAAGAATAATTCCATTAGAGACTTCAAATTTCCTATTTCTGAAGGGATAGAACCAGAAAGTTGATTGTTGAACAAATGCAACATGGTCAGCTTTTTTAAGTTTCCAAAAGTTAGAGGAATAGGACCGGTGAAATTGTTGGTGTCCATGTAGAGTTCAACCAAATTAGAAAGATTTCCAAGTTCTGGAGGAATGGAACCAGAAAGGTGATTGTCAAAAAGATGCAGAGAAGTCAGGTAACTCATACTACCCAGAGAAGCAGGAACTGAGCCCTCTAGATTATTGGTGGACATGGCAAGTTCATTAAGAAAGTTAAGCTGGCCAAGTTCTTGAGGAATTGAGCCATTTAACTTATTTTCATGTAGTTTCAGGAACTTAAGATTTGTAAGGAGACCAATTTCTGATGGGATTTTCCCAGAAAACTGATTAGAAGAGAGATCAAGGTGAATGAGTTTGGAGAGGGAACTGATTTGAGGTGGGATGAAACCCAAGAATTTATTGATGCTGAGGTCAAGATATTCAAGATTAGGGAAAGACGAGAAAGCGAATTTGTGTAACGTACCTTGTAAACCAGAATTGGTAAGGTTTATCCTGTTAACACTTCCAGCTTTGTTGCATGAAATACCAGTCCACATATTGCACGGATTGCCAGAAGAGTTGGTGGCATTGACATTACTGGGAGGGTGAGTCCATGAGGTTAGATTTTGCAGCTGGGTTTGATTTTGGAAGGTGGCTTTCCATTTGAGGAGAGCCTCTGCTTCATCAGAACCAGAGACAATAAGCTGAACATACAAGAAGATAAGACAATAAGCCAGAGAGCTTAGTTTATCATAGTAAGTTAAAAATCTCATGGTTTTTTCTTAATTTCAGGGTTTTTTGTTTTACATTGATGCGTTATAGACTTGAGGCATCACAGACTTGAAAACTGTCTTCCTCTTATTGATTTATTTCACGTTTGGAACTTCATTCAGGTTGGAATGTACAAAGGATTACGTATGGGAAATATTGAAACTGTCCTTTCCAGTAGTATTGCTGCTGTCTGTTTTGCAGCTTTTGTAGATTTCTTTAGACACTTTTAGTCAAAGTCTTTGTTTCTTTGCTTTTGGTGAACTTTAAAGTCTTTGTTTCTTATTTTCAAATTTGAATGTAGTCAAATAATGCATCCTCTCCTTGGAATTAATAAAGATTTCACATGTGAGGAGATACCGATTTTCCTGCTACATATACAATGCCAAGCAAAAATATATAAAGAAATCATAGTCTTCAAATCAATTTGAAAGTTCAATCATAGCTAGTGGTTCTTTTAAATATACTCTATGCTACTTGTACTAAATTACTAATAAATTAGTGTATTGACATAAGTGTTAAATTACCCGCCCACTAGATCTTGTTCTTTAATGTAACCAACGGCAATAGACTAAATTAGCAAATATTAGAAAACTTAGAAACACACAAGAATTATACTGGTTCGGCAGAACTTTTGCCTACGTCCAGTTGTGATTTCTCTAGGTAGAAAAATCACTGCTCCTTTGATTAAAAATAGAGATTACAGAACTTTTGCAACCCTAGAACTAATCTCAAAACTCTCGGCTGTCTCTAGCTGTTTTTTCTCGCTAAAATAAGTCATGCCGCACCCTATTTATAGATATAGAGTTGGCTTACATGTCCCAAGGCTGATTGAATTCCTATTCCTAAGTGGATTAGGAAATTACACTTATCCAAATCCTAATAGACTTCTAGAAATCCTAATAGACTTATTCCTAAATTGAATAAGGAAAACTGAAATTCTTTCCTAATCCCTCTAGGACAAGAATTGGTATACCTCTAATTTTCCTAAAACAATCCTAAACCAACTAGGACATATTTGACGAGCCAAAATCCTAACAATAAGGGCATGCTTGATTAACAAGCAATTCAGAGGTTGATAATTTCAATTACACTACCACATATATTGTTCATCTCTTTGAAAAAAGCAAGCACTTGGGAAAGGCAATATTCGAACTTGCTAAAAACCAGAACCCCCTTGCAAAAGTATGGCGGAAAAGGGTAGAGAGCAGAGCATACTTGGTCATAATAAGTTGAAGATCTCATTGTTTTTGTTTTGGTAACAATGATATGCCATTTTCTATTACTCTCTGTTTGCATATTAAATTCACAGTAGACTTTGAGATTCAGAGTTAAGACTTCTAAATTTAAAGGTTTCTTCCTCCATCGTCGACACTACTAATACGATAACGATAGGCAATTTGGTGACGAAAAATGCTCAAATCTGATGTCATACCATGTACGAAAAGAATTATTGCTTGTTATGCATCTCTCAAGGAGAGCATGTATATATGATTACAACAAAATGAAGAACTCACAAAGCCTAAATATTAGTAATTACAATGATTTGGTGGCAGCTGGTTAAGATACAATAAATGGCTTTAACATCCTTCTGTTTAAATGTTTCAACTAAACTCCAGTTAACCCTCTATTTGTCTTTCTGTGTATGGGAGATTTGTATTGTTACAAGAAATGTAATGCATGGTAGGCCTTAACTGTGGATTTTCATGTAAGCATGCAACTGCTAGCTTTAGGATGGTAACAACTTCATCCAGAATTTTACCAGTATGCGCAAGGCGATCGTCCAACACATCCCCCAACATTTTGCCTCCCCAGATTGCAGATGACAACGCAGACCCCACTAGATTGCTAGGGTACTTTCCTTTAATCACTTCAAGAGCTAACACCCCAAAACTATAGACGTCACATTTCTCTGTCACCTTCAATGTGTAAGCAAGCTCTGCCAAAAAGGGTAAACATAAGTTTTCTATTTTAGGAGAGAGATGCTCATATGATAAGTTAAGAGAACAATGCATACAGGGGAAATGCTCTCAAGTCAGACAATATGTGACCTATTATGTTGCCAAGAATGTAAATCCAAACCATCTGATGAAAGCAATACAAGATGTTGAATTGTACCTGGTGCTATGTATCCAATTGTGCCTACAACCGCAGTCCAGTTTGATGATTCATAATCCAGAATCTTAGCAGTTCCGAAGTCTGAAATGCGAGCCTCATATTCAGTGTCTAGCAAAATTTTCTTGCTGGATATGTCTCGATGAACAATTGGCAGAGACACATCTTGGTACATAGAGGATAAACCATGAGCCACACCTTTAATGATGTTCACCCTTTTTTTTTTTTTTTTTTTTGAATAGAAACATTTTATTCAAATTGTAAGGATCAAAACAAGGGCATTTAGAACACAGATAACAAGAAAACACTAGCCGGTAAAACAGACACAAGGCCACTTAATCCAATCCAATTTCCTAGCTTCTTCATCATTGCACAAGATTGAAAACAAACTACCCCTTTCAAGGTACTCGTAAACCAAAAACGAGTGCCGTGCATGTGAACAGAAACCATAAAGTTTGACAATGTTTCAATGGCGTATCTCAGTTAATGCCCTTACCTCGTTTAAGAATTCTTTTCTCCACACACCATCACATGGAATGTGGAGTTTCTTGACAGCTACCAAGTCATCTGAGGGCAGCTTTGCTTTGTATACGCTTCCAACTGCCCCCCTCCCAATGCAATATGCAGCATCAAAATCCACAGTCGCTCTTATAATTTCTTCATACAATACTTTTCCATCAAAGATTGATATTGCACGCAATTTGAATTCTTTTGGGTGAATGTCACTTGTTCTTATTGTTAGCTTTCCCTTTTTCTTCGCGAAGTGATAAAAATTCCATAGAAAGCAAGCATAAATGCTCCCAATACAGGAAGCATGATCAAGCAGTACACAACTTTGAAACCAATTTTTGAGTTATGCTTCTTTTCAACAGGACTATTATTGCAGGGGTGTAGAACTGTAACATTGCCACACAAAGCCTTGTTCCCTTGCAATGCTTCTATGGGAGCCTCTTGAAATGCTTTGTTGTGTGGAATAGGACCCCTTAATTGATTGTATGACATGTCAACAAACTCCAAGCCACGAAGTTCCACAAAATTCTCTGGAATAACACCAAAGAGGTTATTGTGGGAGAGATTTAGTGTCACCAAGCTACCCAACTTGCTAAATTCAGTTGGTATCTCTTCAGCAAGATTATTATGACTCAAATCAAGACCTGACAGCTGCACTAACCTACCCAATTTAGTTGGGGTTCCATGGCTCAACTTGTTGTTGCTCAAATTCATGTGGTGCATTTGGACAAAATTCCCTAGGCTACTTGGAATTGACTGGCTCAGTTTGTTAGTGGACAGGTCAAGATAGTCAAGGTGAGTCAGTGAACCAAGTTCTTGAGGTATACCACCAGAAAGCTGATTGTTATTCAGTATAAGCCTCACCAAATAAGTCAGCCTTCCAAGTTCCATAGATCTTCCCAACTAAATGATTTGAAGAAAGATTAAGCAAATGCAGTTGAGTCAAGTTTCCAATCTTGGGTGGTATGGAGCCAGTAACATTTTCCCTGCAATCTCAAGGTGTGTTAGCTGCAGAGACCTTCCCCATTTATGTGAAAGTTCACCATAAAATCTATTGTTGCTGAGATTTATGTAATCCAAGTTTGGATACACCCCAAAATCTTCAGATATATTTCCAGTGAGTTGGTTTCCATCGAGGCGGACTCTGTATAAGGTTGTGCAGTTTCTCAAGCTTTCGGGGATTCGACCTATGAGACGATTTTTGCACTGAAATTTGCAAGCAATGCACCTCGGCAGAGGTTCTGTGGCAAATGACCAGTGAAGTTGTTTCTGGCAAGTCTCAGCACAACCAAATTCATGAGATTTTCTATCACTTGAGGAATGGAACCTGAGAGTTGGTTATCGCGTAGTTGTATAAATTGTAATTTGCTCAAATTACCAATTGACATGGGAAGAGGACCACTGAGTCTATTCTCCATGAGATTTAGAACAACAAGGGACTTAAGCTGGCCTATTTCTTGAGGAACTAAGCCATTTAGCTTGTTTGTATATAGGTACAGGTTCTGAAGATTTGTTAGGAAACCAATTTCTGATGGGATTTTTCCTGACAACTTATTATGTGAGAGATCAAGATAGATGAGTTTGGAGAGGGAGCTGATTTGAGGTGGGATGGCACCATATATCTTATTCCTGCTAAGATCAATATATTCACCATTGGGAAAGGACAAGAATGAAATATTCATGCAGTGTACCTTCTAAACCAGAATTGGTAAGGTTTATCTTGCTGATGTGTAAGGAATAAAAGCCGCCAAAAATTATCTGAGAAAATGATTATTCTGAAAAACCATTTTCATACTTTAGTCAATATTGCACCTCCGCTAAAAAAAATTTGGGTCCACCAGTAACTGCATCAAACAATTTTTCATCAGCTTTCCACGTCTTTCCTACTGATCCATCTTGTTCTGTTGCACCTACTCCCAAGCTCATAACTGTTTGACCAAAAGATTAGAGGCATGACCATTTTCACTCTACTCATATAAATTTGGCGCACCAAATGAAATTTAATACGAAAAATAAACAAAGCAAAATGCCAGTAAGAGCCAGAGGGAAACTTCAAGAGTTAAAAAAATACATACGACTACCCATAAGCCACAAAAGTGTCAATTTTTCTTTTATTCCATACTAGCAGCATGTCAATCAATCCAATGCATTACTGCAATCAGCATTTCACAAGTCTCGTCACCACTGTAACATGTATACTACATGATCTAGACTGTAGTCAGTTTAGATCAAAAGCAAGAAGAGTTGTAACTGAGAGACCTGCAGATCTTTCAATTTGACTCCAGCAGCAATTGAAACTAGCAGCTTCTTCTTGGAAAGCAGTGGCCTCAACTGCAAAACTACATCTTTAATTGCACAAATGCAAAGGGGCAACAATATCATTATCTAGTAAACATCCACAAAATCACCATCTAAAAATCCATGCCCATATCTCTAAAATCAAGATACAAAAACCAAATTTTATATATAATATATAATGTAAAAATACAATATTGAGAAATTGAGAGATGATGAAAAAGTGTAAATACCAACTTGAGGTTTGACAGAGAAAATGACGATATCACTTTCTTCCACCACCTGTAATCACCATAGAAGAAATGCAACTCAAATTATTCACCACAAAAGATACAGACAGATACACAAAGAAGAAAAGGAGAGAGTGCCAAACGTGTCCGTGGGGATGGGTGACGCCTCCATGGCCAAATGTAATCACCAAAAGAAGAATGGAAAGCCTCCCAAAAGAGCAACCCACATGTGCCGCAGCAAACGAATTAGAATTGAAAGAAGAACAAAGAAAGAGAACCTACACGTGAGATGGCAGCAGCAAATGAAAGTCATACTCTGTCGTTTTGGTGGAACAAAATTCCTTTTTCCTACCCAAATTGTGACAAAATTATTAAATAAATAAAAAGCGTACAGCCCAATCAGTTAAAACTGAAATCTTCACCAATATGTTAAAAACCAAATCGTTACCACTTTCAATGAATTAAATACATGTTGTACATAAAAATAGCAAAAAGGAGAGAATGGTGAAATATTCAAAATATTAGAAAATATCATTGGTTAATTCAAACATTAAGAATTGAAATGATTAATTAGATTGGGATAATATAATAAATTCACATTTTTTCATATTAAAATAAAATTAGATAATATGTCATATTTTTATGGAACACAGTTACCTATTATTTTTTTAAAATTTAAAGTAAATTCACAGACGCGGAAGCGTGTGCGAAGAGACGGCTAGTCTTAAAAATAAAGAAACAAAATTGAACACATGTTGCTTCAATTTCGGGTAGAAAAGTCCGAATTGGATTTGACAACAAAAGAGAGGAGTACAAATTCCCAACAGTATTGTGTGTTGCGGAAAGCATAAAAACATCAAAGTAGTTTTAGTCCTTGCTGTGAAGTTGCCAAAATTGAAGTGTTCCACCTCCCACAACTAGGGGAATTTCATTTACACCTTCCCCCTGATTGGTCAGTCCATGTGTGGTCCGTTTTATATAAATTTGATAACCACCCAATTAAATTGTATACACAAGAGTAACCAAAAACTCAATAGAGAAATATGGCGGATCTGTTCATCAAACAATCAAAGCAATATGCGCAGGCTCGGCCAGATTACCCAGAAGAGCTCTTTGATTACATTGCCTCCAAGACCAATTGCCACGACCTCGCATGGGACGTCGGCACCGGTAACGGCCAGGCTGCCGGATCCGTAAGTTTCTCTTATTTTCCAACATTTTTCTTTCATTCCTTTCCTTGTGTTTAAGTTTTCAAAGTCAGCCATACGAACATGAGAAAGATGTAGTTGAGAAAAACTGGAATCCAGATGAGAAAAAGAAACGGTGTCGTTTTCGTGGAGGTAACGTGGGCCAGCCCATATGATAAGATGCGTGTTTGGGCGGGCCTGAGTCCGTATTGAATATTTCCAAACTGTTTAACATTTTGAGTGACCCTATTTGCACTTCAAAACTGTCTTTAGACACCCATGACATCAAATTATTTTTTGCAGGCATTTCTATCCTCTTCACAAAACCCGTAAGATAAATTACACAAACAATTCTAGAGGTTTTAATTGATTTCACAAAATATGTTTCGTTAATTTTTCGTCGAAAAATTGATGATTTCATAAATAAATAAAAAACTTCATCAAAAGATAAATTTACCCCCAATGATTGAACCTCGCGGGTGCATATGCAATATATTCTCTTAGGTTTTGGATAACTTTTTTATTTATGACATAAACAATTTTTAGATGGAAAATTAATGGAATGAGTTATGTGAAAATAGTTTCAAAGTTTTGTGAAAACACCAAGAAAATCTTCAGAAATGCAAGTGTTCATAGTTAAAAGAAGCACTAACCTAAATAATAAAGCATCTATTTTAAAAACATAAGAAATTAAAAGGACTTAAACATAGCCAAATAATTGTTAAGTCATTCCATAGAATAAGTTGTGTGTGTTCCAAAGTGCATTCATTCAACTAATTAAATTTCAGCTAGCTGGGATCTACAAGAATGTCATAGCCACAGATACAAGCCAAAAACAACTTGAGTTTGCAATCAAGCTGCCCAACATTCGCTATGAGCATACCCCTGCAGTTTTGTCTATAGCTGAGATTGAACAAAAATTGGCACCAAAATCAAGCATAGATTTGGTGATCGTTGCTCAGGCTCTACATTGGTTTGACCTCCCTACTTTCTACCAAGGCGTGAATTGGGTGCTGAAAAAACCCAATGGTGTCATTGCTGCATGGTGCTATACAGTTCCTCGGGTTAACAATGTCGTAGACACCGTCTTTGATCGATTCTATACCGTTGATGTCGACCCTTATTGGGATCCACAGCGTAAATTGGTGGACAACAAGTATAGAAGCATCGATTTTCCGTTTGCGCCAGTGGATGGAGAAGATAACACAGGACCCTTTGAGTTTATGACAGAGAGGTTGATGGACTTGGATGGTTTTTTTACGTACATAAGGTCATGGTCTGCATATCAGACAGCAAAGGAGAAGGGTGTTGAGCTTTTGAGTGATGATGTGATTGCGGCATTTAGGGAAGCTTGGAATGATGGTGGAGATGGCAATAAGGCTGTGAAGTTTCCTGTCAATTTGAGGATTGGAAGAGTGGGGAATTAATTCATGCTGGCATCATGTTTTAAAAGCCTTGAAGATTAAAAAGTACTGTAACTTTCGAATAATTTGTGATGCATGCACATGGTTGGAGAATAATGTGATATTCTTCCTAAACAAGAGTATCACTTGGTTTTGGAGTACATTTGCCTCAATGCCATCTCAATTAGTCAAGAAAAGCTGTTGTATTTGCTTTGATGTAGGGCAAGTGCTAGATGAGTTTGGTCTTTGTTAGCAAATATAAGGCTTATTTGTTGAAATGCCCCTTGTGGTTTGCGTTTTGTCTCAGTTTACACCTTGAATGTTTAATTGATTAAGCGTTCCCCCCTATGCTTTATTTTTGTGTCTCACGTTATTCCATTCCGTTAGTTTGGTAAAAAAAACTGTTAAGTTGTTGATGTGGCATGAGCATTGTGGTTTAAAAATTCTGAAAAATAAATTAAATATTAAAACATGATTAAACACATTTAAAAAAGAGTAAATTATTTAAAATGTCTTAAAATTAGATAAAAACAATTAAATAAATAAATTTTCAAAAATTAATAACACAGCAGCTCCTCCCCAACCCGCCGCAACCACCTCCCCCTTCTTTTTCCTCTGTCAAAACCAAGGTACCAAAAATTCCATATAACAAGAAATTATAGAAGAACTCTAACAAAATAAAGAAACTAACAGCCCTTCCATAACCGCCGTTGCAGCCATCTTCCCCCCTTACATACCTACATCCTGTTACATGATGTTGGATTTGCATGAGACTTTGTATCTTGAGGTATTGTGGGTTCAGTGAAATTGAGCTTATTGGCGGCTGTCAATGGTGCACCCATTTGGGTTATGCTAAAATCTCTTACTCTCATCCAGGTATCTCATATTTGGGCTCAACTCGTTGTGGGCTGGCTTTGAATTTGAGTTTTCACAAATGGGGATGTTGTTTGGGTATTATATTAAGGTTTATTTGTTGAAATGCCCCCTATGATTTGCGTTTTGTCTCAGTTTACCCTTTAACTTTTAATCGACTAAATGTCCCACTGTGCTTTATTTTTGGGTCTCACATTACCTTATTATGTTAGTTTGGTAAAAATAAAAAAAACTGTTAAGTTGCTAATATTGCATGGGCATTGTGGTAATTTTTTGTACTTAAAAATGATTAAACACATTTAAAAAAGACTAAAATCAATTAAAATGTCTTAAATTTAAAGGATATGTCTGATCATTTTAATTTAAATCCTGTTTTGCAAAAACGAAAAACTAAATTAATAATTTTCATTTGGGTGTCTTAATCAGTTTTTCTCCGGAGAAAAAGAGCCCCAGTGCCCAAGTCTTAGATAATTATTATCATTCAACGCGAAATCCAAAGCCCAGCCTTTACCCCAGTCCATTAGCCTAACTCTCCAAAGTCAACAGCACTTGGTATAACCAACATAGTGTTTTGTTTATAAACATCTTACTAAAAATGTGGGTTTTCGATGTGGGACAAAAAACTCTTCATTTGACTTTCGAACTCCAACATTCGCTATGAGCATACCCCTGTAGTTATATTATTGGATCACTATATTAATACATGTTTTGAATTTGCACCTAGTCAACAGATGAAGTTATTTTGTGATAATCAAGTTGCACGATATTGCTCATGTCCCAGTGCAGCATGATAGGACGAAACATGTTGTGGTTGATAGGTTCTTTATTAAGGAGAAGTTGTAGGATAAAATTGTTGAAGTGCCCACAATCAGGACAGAAGACCAATTGGCTGATATACTTACGAAGGCTGTATCAAGTCATGTTTTCTTGAAGTTCTTAGACAAGCTGAGAATGAGTGATATCTATGCACCAACTTGGGGGAGAGTATTGACTTTTGTATTATATTTTTTAGGTGATTCCCTGCAATATTAGGTTTCATAGTATAGTTATGTAATTACTCCATGTAAATTGTAATAGTGGGATTAAGATTGTAACCCTACGTGTATGTATATATTCTTCATTGTAAGATGAATAACACAAAAACAATATTAGCCAAATAGTATTCTTCTTCTCAGTTGGTGCATAGATATATAAGCATCAGAGCTAGATGATTTCAGTAGTTTCCAAATTGAAGTCTTCCTTCCAAGTTCCAACTCTCATGATCCACATGCCTTTTCCTTGTTTATTTCTTTGACCGTTGTTAAGTCAAATTCTGAATTGGTCGAAGTACAACAACGAGCGACAATATTCGTCTCACTACAAAATATCAAGAGATGCTTCTCATTTGGCCCAATTCCATTACCTTCCCCAAACCAAATGCCACTCAAATTGGACATACTTTTGATACATGGACCAACCATATTTTATATGAGTGGTGATTTCCCTTGTAACACCCCGACCCCAAATTTATCCCATGTTTGAATTTATTTAAGCGGAATTGAGAAATTACCCGTGGGATAAGGGTATTTTAGTCATTTTCTTATCCGGAAGGAATTTGGGAATTCCGGTTGTACCGTTGCGTAGAGCACAGTGAGATGAGTCCGTAGACACGTAGTGAGCTCGAATCGGAGTTGTAACGAGAGAGATATGATTAAATGAAGCTCAGTGGTATAATCATAAATATTTTGAAATGGGTTTTTGGTTAAAAGACGGAACTGCCCCCGTCTCTCTCTCTCTCTCTCTCTCTCTCTCTCTCTCTCTCTCTCTCTCTCGTCTCTCTCTCTCCTTTGGCAGCGGCCACGCGTTTTGGCGGCCGTTCGTTCGTCCGCCACCAAACTCGATGGGGCCGGTACCAAAATGACCGGGCTTCCTTCCTCTTCCCATCCCGACCAATTTCAGCCGCTGGAACCGCCGGTACTGGCCGGAAATTGAAGAAATTCGAGCTGTTTCCTGACAAATTTTGACAGATTTTCCAAGTCTTCGTTCTCTCTCATTTCTCCACCAAATCGGACGAATGAGGTATGAAGTCTTGACTATTTTTCATGATCTAGCTGATGGTTGGGTAGGATTGCATCGATTTTGAGCGTAGGATGTCTGATCTTCGAATTGGATTTCGGCCGGATTTCGGGATGAGATTCCGGCCACTTCCGATCAGTTTTTGGGGTACGTCCAAGAACAAAAGTGACTCCAAATTAGGTGTATTACCTATGGTAGGAGTCTTGGCTCTCGATTTGGAAGTTTTCCAGCGATGCGATATCTCTTTGGACACCCACGCTCTGCCGGCGCGTGTGGTGGTGCGTGGTACTGTAGTTGAGGGGCATTTTTGTCCCACTGTGATCCTCTTGATGTCACGAGCGCGTAGATGTGCTCGGATTTCATTTTGGGTACCGTTAGAGTCCCGAACGGATATCGCATATCGCGTATTTGCCGGGGTCTCCGCAGGTTCGTCTCGGGTTCCGGAAATTCGGGACGGTCTGTCATCTCACTCCAATTTTATCTACTTACACTTTATTTTATAACTAAAAAAGGAGTATAAGTAAATAAAATTAGAGTGGGGAAATCATTACCTATATATATATATATATATATATATATATATATATATATATGAGTGCAATAATGGTAACCAGAGAGGCCCAATCTGTATGTTTCTCTATACACATTTGAACCTTGTGTTAATTTGTTATGTATTAGAGAGATTGAATATAATTGATTTTTCTCTATACACATTCAATATCCGTGCTCTATCTATAGAGTATAGACTATCATACTTTCATTATGAAAAAAAAGAAAAAAAAAAGACTATCATACTTTGAATGTGTGCAGTACAATGCCACAAAATTCAATATCCGTGCCAAACACTGAGCCATAATAGTGTAAGTAACAAGAAACATGATTTTTCTGTTGTCATTGGACACAAAACTATTGTGCCTTCTTTACATATCACATAAATACTACATATTTGTGTATAATGTAGTTCAAAAAGACATGAACTTTGTTTTTGTGATCTTTGGGTCATGCCTTTCGACCACTTTTGTAGTAGTGCCAACTCCCAATCCAACCAATTCCTCTCAGTTCCAGCCATTCTCAACTCATTCTCAACCCAAGCCATGGACAAAAGAATCATCGAAATACTAGCAATTCCTTTTGTAAAAAGTTCGGGATGAACAAAAGGAATTGCTAGTATTTCTGTGATTCTTTGGTCCATGACTCAGGTGTGAAATTCTGCCAAAAGCCAGTTAGCATAGCAGCCAGCCAATGACATTATTTCAGTAGAACCAATAGCGTCCAGACATGGGCAATTTCTTCTGAGATGTAGAACCAAATGATGGGCCAAATCCTTATGTGAAAAGCTGAATACAAATCAACTATTACAATTCTAGATATATAATTAGCCTGGTTCACATACCAAGCCAAATTTTGTCATTGGGTCTCTCAAGTCAAAATTATGTAATCTGATCTCACTATGGTGGCATCTTTTCTTTACTATTATACTGGTTCCTAAACAATACTACCACTTTGTTGAACTCGCGACTCAAAAAAGAGTCTTACAGCATAATAAATCAAAGAGGGTTCAGCCATTGCTCCATTCCCGTAATCCCCACAAGCCAGCCTCCTTGTGACAGGAGGGATGAGTGACACTCCAAGTTCACCAGTTGACATGATATGTCGCTCCATGAAGCGATTCTTCCACATCAAGGTGTTCATGGCTGGTGCAACAAAGAAAGGCTTGCTGTAGTAGTCCCATGCTCGTACAACACAGGTGAGTAGATTGTCACACAATCTCCCATCAATCTACCCGAAAAACACGGATGAATTTGAGACAATGCATCTCTTAAGAACATAATTAATAGGATGGATTCACATGCCTAAAGAACCAAAAGAAGAGGCAGCCATGACAGAACGGATGATCTAGGTAACAGACAAATCGTTCAGCCACTCTGTTCACCACACCATAAAACTCACTCAAGAAAAGCAGATCCATTTATGTTCTTTACATGACCAACCATTCAGCCTGTTTGAGTACATCGAGGGCCAGTTTGAGCTACTTGTAAGAGATTTAAATCTTTAATCTACAGAAGACAGCCTCTAACTTTTTCCAAGACAAGAAACAATTCAATGGTGAAAAATAAAATACAAAAAAACATTTATCTCCTAAAAAATTTAACCTAGCTAAACATACAAACCGTACGAAAGAAGCACCTGCATACGTTACACTAGCACCATTAAATTGAAAGAACAAAAATGGGTTCTGCAAATATCTAAGTTCACATGTCTTCCAAACAAGAAGGTGGCAATCTCAGATAACCAATTGAATAAAGACATACAAGAAAACTACTTAGCTGGCTGATTAGAAAAGCCATACTATGCCAATGAACATTGTTTATATATGCACCAGCCCGACTGGTGAAGCTGATCATTCATGGTGATCTTGAATGATCACAACGAAAAATAAAGGGACTTTCTTGCTGCAGGGAAGCCTCTGTCTGAGACTTTATTTTCTTTCTCACTGACTTAATATCAAACACCTTTGCTACATTTATACGACAATGCTCTCCCTTTCCCACCCAATCCCAAAAACTAACTAACAGAAAACACTAAACAATCTCCAGCATCAATCGCTGTTTAATTCGTACTTAATCGCATGGAATTTAGCACTAAATCGAAACAAAGTTCCAACATTTGACTGCGAAACCCTTACTCACTTGGAGTGGTGAGTTCCCTGCGTGCGATTTGAGTCGTTCTAGGGTTTTGCACTGAAACTCAACGAGTCAGGTGAGTTTCAGGGCTCGAAACGCACCGTCTTGACCTTCCGTTGAAGGGAACCGGTCACAATTAGAAATCTTGTTTCTGCAGAGAGTGGCCTCAAATTCAAAGTCCCAGACTTTCCGAAATTCCCAGGAGGTAAAGCGACGTCGTCTTCTGTTTCAGCTTATAAGCACGCAGTTTTAGCTTCTTGGGCTTTTTTCCTTTTTCCTTCTTTTCCCGCTACACAACTGGGTCTTACCCGCTTGGTTTTGTTTACTCTCTGCTTCTAGAGTCTGAGTGCTTCTATAGTGAGTGGAAAGTTATAAGGGGTTTTTTTGAGGGGTATGTAAGAGCCGTTGGATTTCATCCAACGGTGAGTTTTTAAAAGAGGGTGCATGTAGAACCGGATTGAAATCTGACCCGTTTGGAAACCCAACTTCAGCTGAAGATTTTTCCCTCTCTGTGAAAAACTCAAGAACACAATCCTCTCTTTTTTAATGTAATGCAAATCCACAATTAGAAAGATCCAAAGCTCCCAAACTCTATAATCGCTCCATTGTCATCAGTTCCTTGGGAGGCCTGCGATCTATGGTATCCTCGGTATGATGATTAATGGCTTTTACCTAGCTATTGCCCTGTTTTGATTCTATGATTGAAGTGAAAACCCCTTCTCTTTTTCGTTCAGCAGAAGAGATTCGGATGAAAGCAAAGTAGCATATCTCTTTTTCGTCTGCTGCTTGTTCCTGGATTTTGGTAGAGATGGAGTCTCCACTACGAAAGAATCCTCTCTAATGTCCACCACATTCTTTGAAGCTGACTGAGTTCGGAACTCCCGATTGACTTTGAGAGGTAAGTTCACTCTTGCTGGATTGATTTTGTTGGGTTTGATTTGTTTTTTGTGAGGGTGAGAAATTTGTCATTTGTGGCATCAATAATGCGTCATTTGCTCTGCTATCAATAATGCGTCATTTGACTTTGAGAGGTAAGTTCACTCTTGCTGGATTGATTTTGCTGGGTTTGATTTGTTTTTTGTGAGGGTGAGAAATTTGTCATTTGTGGCATCAATAATGCGTCATTTGCTCTGCTATCAATAATGCGTCATTTCCTTATGAATATTCAATATACTTAGTTGATTATTTTTGTTTGGAGGGGGATTGGAAATTTATGAAATGTAGGTAAAAGATCCTAAACTTAGGCTTAATGGCATTAGAAGTAAGCATTTGGAGAGGATATTGGGTGAAGTTCTGTAATTGCTGGTTTGAATTACATTTGAGTTCTTAGTTGAACATGTTGGTTCTAATGTTATTTTTTCAAGATTATTTCACAAGAGATGACGTAACTATTATTAAATTTTGCTTGTGTTTTGTGTAATCAGAATCCAACAAGCTAGGCTATGCGTGTATTGTGTCAATTTGGGCAATGTTTTGTGTAAGTGGAATGCATTGATAAGTTGTGATGCAGTAATGATTGATTAATGAATTAACATTTGCTATGCAGTAATATAGAAGTAGATCAATAATATACGTGGATAAAATGTCCAGGGCTCAGAGTGATGACTCTGTAACACTAATGGGAGGGTTTACATTCCTGAAGTAAGAAATGAGGAAACACCAGCAGTTGGGATGAAGTTCACTCGCTTGACCTCGTTTATAATTTCTATAATAGATATGCATTCTTGGCTGGCTTTGGTATTCGACTTCATTCCAGCTTTTGGGGGAAAAATAAGAAAGAGATTCTGAGAAAAGAATTTGTATGTTGCAAACAAGGTGTATACCGGAATGATGAAACTCGGGAGAGAAAAAGACAGCGGGGAATAAGTAGATGCAATTGCAAAGCTAAGATTGTGGTTGTGAAGACACATGGGAGCAAGAAGTATACCATTGTAGGGGGTTTTTTGTTCCAGCAGCCTGACGAATGGGCCTGGGCTGCTGTGAGAAGGCAACGAGCAAAAATCCCCCAAATGCCTGAGTTCGAAAAACAAGCTCCCAAGAGAGTTTTTAGAAAATCTAATGAGATTTTAAAAGAACACTCTCAGGATCACTTCACTAACACCCAAATAAGCATGAGGATTTCATTAATGGCTTAGCTTGAGGAGCATGTGGCATGGGAGCTAAGCTTCCACAAGTTTAGCAATTTGAGAGAGAGAAGACAGCGTGGGTTTCTTACGGAGGAAATATCAGTGCGAGCCCTATCCTAAGAAGAAGAAAGATGAACAGAAGAGAGGTTTGGGTGGCTTGAGAAAATTCCAGATTTGCTTGACAAAGCTTGGTCAAGGTCTGGATCGTTGAGTTGGGATGATCTTTTCTGGGTGGCCAAAGTCTCCTTTTATAGGCGTTAGGAGCTCCAATTTCGTCTGGTTTTCTTCTTCCCTTTTTCCTTGGCAGCTCCTACCTAGCTCTATTTTGATGAATTTCCCCACCCAAGGAGCATGGGTAAGGAACCCTTTATGGTTCCAATGGCTTGACGCAGCTGGGCTTTCCCATAGAGGGGAAGGCGCCACCTGCTTTCCTATGTTTTCTCCCAGACAGAGCTTACAGAGGAAAAGGGGAGAGATGGAGCCTTTTGTCCGACGGACACTTCCCTCACCCCCATGGGTTTCCTCTGGTCTTGCCATGGCTCCCTTATGACCATTGTTTGGAATTCAAACAGGAATAGGACTTGACGCCAGATTTTTGTAAGTTGCTGGGTTTGGGCTTGTACATATGGTACTGGGTCCTCTGGCTTTGCTGCTTCTAACGTTTGGCAGGCTTTCGTCAAGCTGCTGGAAAGGCTTTCCCTTTAATTCTATTGATGTGGGCTGGGCTAAATATTTTGGTGGGTTCTTTGGTGTCTTCCTAGAGCATGGGTCAATTTTTCTCCTCTCTCTCATGCTAACCCATATGCTTGGGTTCTAGGAACGGGCTTGAGTTCCAAAGCCCCCAAGTGGCTTTGAAACCTACGTTCCTTGAACCCTCAATGGGCCCCGTGATTGCTTGTCACCTTCCATACCACAACCTTCTCAGTAAGCCCCGGTTGATTTCGTGGCTTGGGCCCACTTAAGCTCGTGACGTAGCTTGGTATTAGAATGCGCATAATTTCTATGCTCGTGCTTGGGGTTTTATTATGCCATGATAGGCTAGAGTCGGGCCAAGTAGCACCGAATGAGCATGTGAGCGTGATTTAGTAATATCGGTATGTCCTTGGCTTCTTCTGCACGTGCTTGTTTGGCATGATTCGTGGCTTGTAGCTTGTGTTGGCGGCTCTTATAAATTTCCTTTTGCCCCGATTGAGCTTATTTTGCATCCAATTACCCATATTGGGCTAAGGATTAATTTGGGCTTAGCCCCTTGGATTTTTGGGCCTCAACATTAGCCCCCTTGATTATTGGGGCCATGAGTAACTTTGAGATGGGTCAAATAATCAAACCTGGCCCAAAAGAAAAGTCAAATCCAGGCTGCTGACGTGACCTTCCCGTTTCCGCGTGTGTGCTGCCATGATGATTTTCCAGCAGTCCCTTGCATTCTCCAGGTACGCTTCCATCAATCCTGTTTTATTTTATTTTATTCTTCTTTCCTTTTCTTTTCTTCTTTTTTTTCTTCTTCTCATCCTTGACTCCTCTCTTCCGTACGCGCGAGCCCTAAAACTAGTTGCCCCCTTTTCGTTTTTGCTGGTTTCTTTTCATACACAGGTCTAGAGAACCCTTGGGAAACGAGAAATCACAGTGAGGCCTCAACCACAACCGCTGGTTGGTTACGCCAAGGAAACCGCTCGCAATCATCCGGGAAAAGCCACGATTCTTCTTTAAAATCCTTCAAATTTCTTCGATTCGCTCTTTAATCCGTCCAAAACCAAGCTTAGCAAAGTCACTTGGCGAAGTGTGGAGCAACTTCTACTGTGTAATCGCAAGGCGTTCCCCCTTTCGACTTGCAAGTCTTTGTCACCGAAGAATTCCGGCAATAGCGGTAAGCATCGTTCTGTTTTTCTTGTTTTCTACATCTCGTTACTCGCACTGCATCTATACACATACACATATACATACGCATATATGTACATGGAGGCACCCCTTTATATATATTTTTTAAGAATTCCTCACGAACAGGGCACTTTCCTCGGTCTGGGTTTCATCTAATTTCCCAAGCCCTAGGCTCGAATTTCGGGCATAGACCACTGATTTGGGATTTTAAGCGTGCTTGAGGCGATATCTCACCTTGATTAACCACAAAACCTCTAGATGGTGTCGAAGCATGGTGGAAGGGACAGGAACAGCCACTCCATGGCTTCCTTCGCATACTTTATCCCTGTGATTCATTTTCTCCTCTTTTCCTTTTAGCACCAGATAATCTTTTCCCCTCTCATAGGAAAGATTTGCATGATGATATTGAATTGGTCTCCCCTTTTTTTTCTTTCTTGATATGGTCTTGGCATGATATTACAGAGATGTGCGTGCGTTCAACAATTCGTGAAGGTGCTGGAACTTATGCATTTTGTTCTTTCTTCCTCTTTTCTTTTTTTTTTCGCAGGTGTCTGTGACTTAGTAGGCTTGCCATGGCGTCCACTGACCTCCCGCCGATCATGCTAGACCATCTCTACTCCATGGATGACAATCTTCAAGCAGAAGGGCCGCTCCTATTGCTCGAAGATGCCCGTAAAAATCCCGTTGTTGGTGATGAGCCGTCCCCGAGATCGCTCCAATTAATCTGCCTCCATATCCAGATGCTGCATTGAAAAGGGCCTCTTTCCAGCCGTTCCCTATTCTTCCAATATCCTTGCGGCATCAGTAAAGGTTGGTCAGAATGGGTCGACCGTGAACTGCGGGATCCATCCACATGCAACATCCTGCGCAGAGCACAAGTCCTTGATGCCATCTTCCTTTCCAAATTGTGGGACATCCATATCGAAGCGAAGATGCTTCGTCACGTGGTCCGGAGGTGGAGCACCGCTACTCACACCTTTGTGTGCTCATGGGGGGAATTTACCCCTACCCTTGAAGATGTGGCGAATATCTCTCGCCTTCCCGGTGGCGACGCAGATCCTTTCGGCATCGCCCTCACCTCCAGAAGAAATAGATAACCTTGCAGTCTTGCGAAGAGGCGCTCCCACCTCTCCCAGCACTTCACTCCGATTTAGCAATCTGGATACAATATTTTGGGGATGCAAACAGGTGAGTCCCTGCCGTTTGGCTGCCTTTATAGCTCTGTGGCTTGGGCGGTTCGTGCTCTGTGACTTTTCTCAGGACTGCCTTCATGAGCGTGTATTTCCCTTGGCTTTGGCCATAGCCCGAGGCGATACCATCCCCTTAGCCCCCATGTTCCTAGGACATCTATACCATCTTCTTAATCGAACCCAGCTTCTGGAAAAGAGTGCATCAGGAACCATGGGCGTAGAGACCCTCCTAAATTCTGGTTTCTTGCAGGTGTTCTTGTGGGAGCGTCTCGAGGGTTGGATGTGCATTCACTCCCTCATTCGCATGCTATAAAGTTGGCTGACTGGGGCAATGGTTCCTTTATGCCAAACAATCTTCCATTAGTTTGCAGGTGGTTCAAGAGAATGCAGAGGAAAGGCCAGAATTTCTTAAAGCTGCTAGACAATGTCGAGAATTTTGTCTTTCGCCCTTACGGCACCTCAGAGTCCTTCACTTTCGTGCCCTTCTATACCGACGGTGATACGGTTGAGGTTCCAGCAGCTGTGTCGCATAGTGACCAGTTTCGGAAGCATGCTTTGTTGAATGTCGCTCCCATCCCCTTACCTATTCTTGGAGACCACCGTGCAGAGGTTTCCGTGACCTATTCTCCACACCGAGTCAGGAGGCGTTCGGGCTTGACCAAGGGTACCAGAGCCCTAACCATGATGACCACCCTTTGCTTTACACAGGATCTTCAAGTAATGACCACATACCAGCCAGCTGCAGGCCCATCGTTCTAGCAAGCAAGGCGAGGGTCGGTGGCTTCTCTAGAGGCTACCAAGCCTACTGGAACCGCTGCCTCTCTTCCTTTCGTGAGTTCCAATCCTTTCCGGGACAGATCGCCTCCTACAACGGCTCGTCTTGTGGGCTTGGTTTCGGAAGAGAAAGTCATCCCTCTTAGCCAAAAATGCAACTTGCCCTTCATTTCCAAGAGTGGTGACATTGTTGGGGAATTTCCTAAGACGGCCAAAGCCGGGTACTGAGTCTGGCGGCTCGGAAAAGTCTGCAACTTGTCGAGCAAAAGGAAGCGAGAGGAGGAGCGAAATGTGAGTGAGAAGCAGACTGCAGTAAACCCAAAAGGTTCATTCCAAGGTAGCCCCAGTGGCCCTCCTCGAACCAAAGAAGCAACTCCCAGGCAGCCACAGTCTTGGCCTGCATCCGGAGCCGGGTCGCTCTGCAAGGTGCCTGGAAACTACCCCTCTCCGCTGTAAGTGTTCTTGACTTCCAGTACTTCTTCATGCCCCTCCTTTGGCTTTGCGTGTATGATATGTGGGTAGATACTTATTTACATATATATATATATTTTTTTATAGGGAAAATGGGTGCCACCCCAAAGAGAAAGAGAAGTGATACACCCCCGGTATCTCCTCAGTGACCCTAAAGCGTCGAAGCGTGCGCATTCTACATGCAAGATTTTCTGGAACACGCACCAAGATCTGTTGAGGCTGCCGGAACCCTAACTATAGTGACAGTTGACGATGACAGTGATGATAGTGACACCACCGAATCCGAGGCTAATGTTCCAGAGCAAGGGAACGTTGACGATGCTAGTGAAGATTCTGACAGGGACTTCAATGAGGGTTGCAGTGAGGATGCATTTGCTTATTCCAGTGACTATCCAGGAGGACAAGGTGGTTCAGATGTTTTCTTCGAGTCCACGATAGTAGTGCACGCCGTTTTAGCGCCGAGCGTAATCAGCGTTTTAAGTTTTGTCCCCCTCTTCTTCCTCACACCATAATCAGTACACTCGACGCGTGCTCATCCCTGCAGGTTATTGACATTGCCGAGGACCCAAACCCTGCTGCGGCCATTGCTAATCCCGGACCCCCTTGAGGTATCCGTACCGATAATATTCTATTTACCTTCTTCTCCTACTCATCTGCCAATACCCATTACCTGTCAATTATCACGTACTAACCCTTGCATGCACCCTTTTTTTTTTTTGCAGGTGAGCATCTGCCTTGCCAATTTGGAAATTGTGCCCGTAGTACCTTCTTCCTTCAACACATTCGATACACTGGTCGAGGCAGCCCTCACAGGATCCTCTCCAACCATGACACCAACGGATTCTCGGGATGAAATGCCTACGCTCCAAGTTACAAGCCCTTTACCACCTATCTTCCAACATTTTCTCCAGAGAGACCTTGATCCTGCTATTTGCCACCTTTCCAGACCATTCGAGCAACACCCTTGTCGTCCATACAACCCTGCCCGTTCCGTCTCACGTTCAGCCACTTCTCCGGGCGACAGGGCCTAGTCCTCTAGCACTTCTTCCAGCGGTTCAACGTGACAATGCGAGCACTGCGCCCGAGCTATCATTCACATTGCCGGGAATCTGCTGCAGAACACCCTCGCAGCATGTCTTGGCTGGAGTGGGAGGAATCATTTACTACCTTCATGGCTTTCTTTGACAGCGGTGCTCAGGTCCTTCGATCCGCAGATGAACTCCTGCCGCTCTACCATCGGTTTAATGGTTACGCATTCTTCCGGGGAATTCTTGTTTATCCCGAGACGAGTTGCGGCTTTGAAGAAATTTCTGGACAAGTACGGGATTTCATGGACATGACTGGTATTACCTCTTCATTCTCGCGATGTGCTGCTTTCCGGGCCCTCGGCTTGGTGCTCCATGGGATGGATACTATGCACCTTGGACATTCTGCGATCATGCTCCTCTGTTGGCGGGATGCGGTTTGCGAGGCTATGACTTTGGGCTTTGGCGAGTCTCTTGAACTCGTGAAGGGTTTGTACGTGCCGTATTTGGGGCACGGGCAGTTCCTATGAAGTCAAATCCCGGCCCCTGATGAAATAAGGGCAGCAGCAGAGGCTTTGGTCTTCAAGCAACATGGCTGGAAAACCAGCTGGAATTGCATGGCCTCCTTTCTGCTCAAGGTATCTCTTCCGAAGCAGTCTTGTTGTGTGATGGAAGCGGCGGATTATCTCTGGGCTTCCTTTGTTCTTTTTGGACATTCCCATAGCCTACATGTATTTTCAGCTCATCCATTATATTCTTCTTTTTATTACATATTCCAGCAGCAGCCATTTTTTTTTGACACACATTTTCTTTTATCTTTTGCAGATTGCCCATCCTTAGCTTGGAGACCGTTTAGCTTGGCACATGATCCTGCTTTTCTTCGTGACTCAAGGGCGCGTGAACCTTCAGCACATGCAATTTTATTTTGCTTTGTTTGTAGTGTTGTTTTTTTGAGATTCTAACGACACGACTGCATCGTTATGCCTTTGTAATTTTGATATTAAACTACCGAAGCTTGTATGAATTTCCGAATGCTTGAGGCATGTTGCATATTTCTGTGTAGATATGTATATGTACTGCTTTGTTGGCCAGAATTGTCTTTATGAACTGCTTGAAATTTTTTTTTTTAGAAGCGAAATCTTCGAGAGCTTCTTTTGCATGGCTTATCTAGATTCTAGGCTTGACAAAATAGCTTCCCACCTTCCCCAAAGGGTCGAACCAATATGTGCATGATTTCTACTCGGGCTTTATAAAGCTTCCAGGTGTTGTATCGTGTTGTTCCAGCATCATCCAATCTTTTGATGCCTTGGAAGAAGATCAGCCGAGCGGCTCCGGATCAGCGAGGCGGCTCCCGATCGGCGAGCGGCTCGGATCAGCGAGCGAAGAAATGCGACAGATCAGCGAGCGGCTCGGATCAGCGAGCGGCTCAGTTCTGACTCGAGGAGATCACAGAGACCTAAAAGGCCAGCCTTGTCAAATGACTACTTTGTTTACCTTGCATTGCCAATCCGTTCCAGCATCTCAAAATTGCATGTTTCTTTGCAACATGGCTTATGCCATTATTATTATTTTTTTTGCTTAAGCGTGATGCTTGGGGACCCCATCTAAGTGACTTTGCCCGGCATGTTTTACTGCTAAGTAGCATGTTTATATATACATATATAGATATGGAAAATTTGATAAAGGGTTAATAATAGTAAAGTTTTGGAGACACAGTATATATATTTTTTTCAAAATATTCCTTCATCTTCATTGCAAAAGCCCCTTGCTACCATAATGGTGCATCATACAAAAGTGTCTTTTTTTTTAAAAAAAAAAAACATGAAAATAAGACAGAAGGAGTCCATTTTTTTTGACAGAGAGAAAATACAAAAGTACTAGGCATAAAGTTAACTTAGCAGTAATAGAGCTTGAGCCACTTCCCATTGACGGGGTTGGTCAGCGTGCCTTCCTTGACAGAGACCAGCGATAATAGCCTCTGTGAACCTCCTTGGCAAAGCGGGCCTTCCCATTGCAGCGCAAACTTGGAAGGTCCCGACACCTGTCTTCTCACATGCTCGCAACTTTTAGCACGAGGTCTCCTTGCTTGAAGCGCGAGGCTTGACTGTCCTGTTATAGGCTTGAGCTACGATTCGTGGTACAACGCTGTCCTCTTTTCGGCTACCGCTCTTTTTCATCCAAAGCTTCAAGGTCCAGAGCGCCATTCCGAGCATGACTTTGTATCCCATTCGAGGTCGTTAACATTTGCTGTTCTAGCAGTGGGGATGGTGATCTCTACCGGTGAAATGGCATCGGACCCGTACACAAGTGAATATGGCGAGAAACCTGTGGCACTTCTTGAAGAGGTGCGGTAGGCCCATAAAGCATCCGGCAGGTGAACACTCCAACCTCCTTCATACTCATAAACCATTTTGCTTAGGATCCTCAATAAAGTCTTGTTTGTGGCTTCCGCCTGACCATTTCCTTGTGGATAATAAGGCGTGGAGCGACGATGCTTGATACCATAACCACTAAGTGTCGAGCTTACTTGCTTATTGACAAACGGGGTGCCATTGTCGGTGACAATCTTGTATGGGATCCCAAATCTACATACAATATTCTCACGGATGAAATTGGCAACGGCAGCTCCCGTGGTCTTCCGTAAGGGAACCGCTTCTACCCACTTTGTGAAATATTCGGTGGCCGTGAGGATCCATATGTAGCTGTCTGATGGTGGATGGATAGTCCCGATCAAATCAAGCCCCCAAGTATGGAAGGGCCAAGGAGTGCGCATGTCTTACAGCAGCGTGGGAGGCTTATGACTTAAATTGGCATGAACTTGACATGTGTGACACCTCTTCACAAAGTCGTATGCATCATTCTTCATTGTAGGCCAATAGTACCCAACACTCAGCAGCTGCCGGTAAAGCTTCTTCATTCCTTGGTGTTCACCACATTCTCCAGCATGAATCTCTTGCATGACTTGCTGTGCCTCTGACTTTCCCAAGCATTTTAATGGCTCACCATTAAACCCCTTCCGATAGAGAGTTGACCTATCAACAAAATACCTCTTTACGGTCTTTTTGAGCTTATAGGCAAGCTTGGGGTTAGTCGGCAGAGTTCCTCCAACAAAGAATGCCAAGTATGGAGCCCGCCAATCTTCTGCAAATGAAACAGTGAATGACTCCTTCGTAGAGGGTATCGTAGAACAGGTGGGACAATCAAATTGTAGTTCAGCTGCTTGCTTCTTCATCTCTGGCCAATAATAACCTTTGCTGCCTGTAGGCGCGACAGCTGACATCGGTTCCAAGCCGCAAGTGGCATTGTGTACCTTTGCAACCTCCTTCCCCTTCGCCATCCCAACACACCGGGTCGAACACCTCCCGGAAGACGTCTGTAGAGTTCCCAAAGATAGTCACATAGTCCTTCAAGTATTTAATGCTGCTCTCTTCACCTAACTTTTCTTCGGTGGCTTTCTCCAATCATCCTCTTCCAAGAGTCCCCCTGGGCCATTGCTTCGACCACTGGTGTGCTTCTCCTTATCACGGTGATGTTGGGCTGCTCTTGCACAAATGAGAGCTTCGATCCCAACGTGGCAAGAGCATCAGCGTACCTATTGGTGGTTCCTGGAATGTGCTCCATCATGATTTGCTTGAAGGAATTAATGAGCCTTTCAGCAGCTGTCCGATATGGTGCCAAGGTTGCTTCCTTCACCGCAAAGCTTCCTTGCAATTGACTTAGTACCAGGTTCGAATCGCCAATGATCTTCACCTTTTCTGCGCCCATTTCTCTTGCTGTGGACAATCCCCAATAAAAGCCGTATTCTGCCACGTTATTCGTGCATGGAAAGTCTAGCTTGAATGAGAGAGCCGTAGCTTGCCCATAGGGATTAATGAGCACAACACCTGCCCCTCCACCTTTTGATGTGGAAGATCCATCAAAGTAGAGGGTCCATGGTTCCTCCTTTTGTGAGTAGCAACCATTTCCGGCAGCTCTCCCAGGACTTCCTTGGAAATGGTTGATCCTTCTATTTCGGGAATAGAGCTAGCATGTCAATCACAGCTTGTCCCTTGATGGCCTTAGGAGTTGTGCATATGATATCAAATTCGGAAAGCTGCAATAACCAACGTGCGAGACGTCCGGATAATCTGGCCTTGTGAGCAGGTATCTTACGGGATCGGACTTTACTATGAGTTGTAACTTGTGAGCAAGGAAGTAGTGTCGCAAGCGCTGTGCAGCATAGACAAGAGCAAAGGCATAAGAGTTCCGTTTTGGGTACCTTGCTTCAGCTCCTCTCAATTGTCGGCTTACATAATAAACGGGGCTTTCCTCCCGCTATGGCCATCTGCGCAAGCAAAGCTCCAAGCTCGCAGCATTCGCGCACCAAGTAAAGCTTGAGTAGAAGCCGGGAATAGGTGCCCTCATCGTGGGCAGCTTTGTGATCGTTGTTGTACCCGCTGGTAAGCTTCTTGGCATCCCTGGCTCCATATATATGGCTTCCCTTTTTAAGGAGAGGAGTGAAAACACTCATCATTGCAGCAAGGCCTGGAATAAAACGCCGAATGTATGACAATCTTCCCATAAAACTTTTCAATTCCTTTGGATTCTTAGGTGGTGCAAGAGAGCATATGGCTTTGGTTTTCTCAGAATCCACATCTATACCACATTGGTGTACCTGAAAGCCTAGGAACTTGCCAGATGAGACTCCGAATGCGCATTTCTTTGGGTTCATTTTTAACCCATCTGATGGCACCTTTCCGGCCGCCTCAGAACCCCCTGATGACTTTCTCTGGTTTTGGATTTCACTACGAGGTCATCCACATAGTCTTCCACCTCTTTTCCCATCATATCATGAAACACTGCCGTCATGGCCCGTTGGTAGGTAGCACCGGCATTCTTGAGACCAAATGGCATGACCGTGTAGTAGAAATTTCCATAAGGTGTTCGAAAGGCTGTTTTCTCGGCATCCTTGGGAGACATCTTGATTTGATTATAGCCACTAAATCCGTCCATAAAGGATAGCATGCCTTGACCCGAGGTTGAATCAATCAAGATATCCATGTTGGGCAGCGGGAACTCATCTTTTGGGCAGGCCCGATTGAGATCACGATAGTCGTGCATATTCGATTACCCCAGTTTTCTTCTTTACTACGATATTTGCTAGCCATGTCGGGTGTTTGATTGGCTTGATGAATCCAGCGGCTAGCAGCTTTTCGACTTCCACCTTGATTTGTTTCTCAACTTCGGATGAAAATTCCTTCGTGGTTGTACAACAGGTCTTGCACCGAGCTCAATATTCAGCGTATGACTTACCAAGTTTGGATTAAGGCCGGGCATCTCTTCATAACTCCAAGCAAACACATCTCGAAATTCTTTCAATAACGACACCAAAGCTTCCCTTTCTTCCCCCGTTAAATGAACACTGACAGAGATGGGTCTTGGGACAGAGGGGTCATCACTTAAATCAATTGTTTCAGCCGCTCAGCCACTGCCGTTGAGCCATCTTGCATGTGCTTGGGTGCTGTCATTGGTTCTTGGAAAGGACAAGGCAAGGGTGCCTTGCCATCTAGACTCGCGGCTATCCGCTTGCATAGCTTCTCCACCATACTCGGGGCTTTCCGTAGGATGCGGTCAAGCCCCTAATCCCGTCATAAGCGATATCTGATCGCCCATCCGGCGTGACCTTTGAGCATTGAGGGTGATCGTAGGCATGGTTGTTGGCCTCCGAGTGCCTTTTTCTTTCTCGATCAACGATGGTTATGAGCTCCTCGTTGCTCGGATCACGAATCTCGGTCCACGATGGCAGGTAAGTCCCGGAATTCTTGGATGGGTTGCTTCCGGCGCTGTGCACTCGGGTGTAAGTGCGCTCGGGTAGTGAGCTTAGCCGATTGAGCGGTGCTTGATTCCCTGGTATACGGAGTGGTCTTAGCCCAATTCTTCCCTTTACACATTGATGGTACGTAGAGACCACAAGTTTATGTTTGTTGAGCCATGGCCTTCCCAACAAAGCATGATAAGCCACATCTACGTCCACCACATAGAACTTGGTAAGTGACCGGATGGGCCCTACCTTCAAATTTACTTGCATATATCCAACCGTAACCTCACTTTGATTCCCGAAACCGCTAATGCTCGTTTGGGATTGAGCGATCTTGGATAGTGGAATACCAGCTGCTGTAAGTCTGGTGAGGCAAGATGTTAACAGAAGAACCCGTGTCTACTAGAGCCCTCCGTATGAACACATCATTGATTTGTCCCTCCGTAAAGCGGCCTCCTATGATCCGGGTATGGAACTTCCATGTCCTCGTCTGTAAAAAGCGATAGAGTTGTCATTTTCCAAGAATGACCTTTGAGGTTGGCGGTGAAGCAATGGGGTTGGCTCTGCAGAAATATTCATAAGGGCTACAAAGACATTGCTTCTCGCTGAGGCCCGAAACCAAGTTGGTCAAAGAGTGACTTAACTCTAGGATTCCTCTGGAGGGCCTGTGGGTATGGGTCCTTGCTTGAGCAGATATCACTCCATTACGATCGCCTCGGCCACGTAAGGGAGTGAAATATCACAGAGCGTTTCTGCTGTCTAAGAGGCTTTCGGCATTGTTCTTCGGCATGTCCAACATGAACACCCCATTATGCAGTCATCCCATCCATCGCGAGTGGCCATGGCGTGTCATAGCTTGACGGTTTGAGTACTTGCACCAGTAAGCTTTATCCATGTTTCCACAAGGCTCCCAAATAGCCTCTGGTGGCTTTGGATCATTCCTCCATGGGTGGCATAATTCGTCATCGTCGAGCAAATCATCTGAACACGTAATAACAGCTGCTGTTTCTTTCCCTTCGTTTTGGCAAAGGGTCCTCATCAATAGCCTGCTTCCTAGAGGGAAGCTCAAGAACTCCTTCATGTATTTTGCCATGTAAGATCCTCCTTAAACTCGACAAGCGATGGTCGGATGTCCTACAAACTGGTGATAGCGACAGATCTGGGATCACTTTTTCTTCACTGGTGGGGACCTTGTAGGGCCTGAGAGGTTTGATTGCGCCGTCAGCAATCATTGTGTCAAGGATGGCATGAAACTCTTCATCTTTGCAAGGCAATGGCGGGTACGTCTCCCTATCTTTTCGTTTGCGTCGTAGTCGTTAGATGGCTTCTCATCCGTGGCTAACACCTGATGTGATTCCTTCTTCTCACTCCTCCAGCCCCTTTGTCCGGTCGGTTTGAGACATGCTTGTCTTTCTTACGCTTCAGCCGGGAAAATTGGCGATGCCGATATTTCCAAGTATACTCTATAGTCGCCACAATGTTCTTGATGCAAATCTCAACAAGTGCCTCCTCATCTTTTCGTCATAGCAATCGAGAGCCAAGTCCGGAATCTTCTCACGAAGTCCACGGGGTCCTCCCTTGCTTTTGGTGAGTGTTGTTGGTGCATGGTGGTGACCCTCTCCTCGTCTGAAAATATTTTACAAAACACCTTGCCGTCGTCCCAGGAACGCATAGAGCACTGGTGCCAGCGTGGTGTACCATATATAAGCCCGATCGGTGAGGCTCTTTGAGAATTCTCGGAGTCGCAAATTATAATCACCAGTGCAGCCCCAAAGCATCAAGGAATCGGTTGACATGTTCCTTCGGGCTTCCTTTCCTCCCATCGAAGAGAACAAAGGTTGGTGTTTCGTAACCTTTGGGATAGGGCTCGGAGTAAACTTGCCGGCACGGTGGTGAGAATGTACTTCAATCCTCGACTTGACTAAGCTCCTTTTCCATGGCAACGACATCCTCTGAGTGACAAAAGACGGTCCCCTTTGTTCGGACCCTTTTCCAAAGTGGCATTCTTCTTGACGCGTCTATCCTCTTCGTTTGGCTTGGAAGCGGCATTTTTAATTCTTTGATAGTGTCCATCATCTCCTTCAGGTTTCCCCATGGCCTGCATAGCCGTGATGAGATCAGTGAGGGTGAAGTCTTCCTCACTTGCACGCTCTTGTCCTCTAGAGGAAGCATTTTGCCTCGATTCAGAATCACCATGGTCAGGTCCATCTTGGGAGGCCATGGTGTTGCTTCGGGTTTTCTTTCTTGGAGGCATCAGTAAAATGGCAGCTTGTTCCCAGTGAAGTCGCCAATTTATGTAGGGGTTTTGTTCCAAAGAATTGACTGTGAATGGGCCTGGGCTGCTGTGAGAAGGCAACGAGCAAAAATCCCCCAAATGCCTGAGTTTGAAAAACAAGCTCCCAAGAGAGTTTTTAGAAAATCTAATGAGATTTTAAAAGAACACTCTCAGGATCACTTCACTAACACCCAAATAAGCATGAGGATTTCATTAATGGCTTAGCTTGAGGAGCATGTGGCATGGGAGCTAAGCTTCCACAAGTTTAGCAATTTGAGAGAGAGAAGACAGCGTGGGTTTCTTACGGAGGAAATATCAGTGCGAGCCCTATCCTAAGAAGAAGAAAGATGAACAGAAGAGAGGTTTGGGTGGCTTGAGAAAATTCCAGATTTGCTTGACAAAGCTTGGTCAAGGTCTGGATCGTTGAGTTGGGATGATCTTTTCTGGGTGGCCAAAGTCTCCTTTTATAGGCGTTAGGAGCTCCAATTTCGTATGGTTTTCTTCTTCCCTTTTCCTTGGCAGCTCCTACCTAGCTCTATTTTGATGAATTTCCCCACCCAAGGAGCATGGGTAAGGAACCCTTTATGGTTCCAATGGCTTGACGCAGCTGGGCTTTCCCATAGAGGGGAAGGCGCCACCGCTTTCCTTATGTTTTCTCCCAGACAGAGCTTACAGAGGAAAAGGGGAGAGATGGAGCCTTTTGTCCGACGGACACTTCCTTCACCCCCATGGGTTTCCTCTGGTCTTGCCATGGCTCCCTTATGACCATTGTTTGGAATTCAAACAGGAATAGGACTTGACGCCAGATTTTTGTAAGTTGCTGGGTTTGGGCTTGTACATATGGTATGGGTCCTCGACTTTCTGCTTCTAACGTTTGGCAGGCTTTCGTCAAGCCTGGAAAGGCTTTCCTTTAATTCTATTGATGTGGGCTGGGCTAAATATTTTGGTGGGTTCTTTGGTGTCTTCCTAGAGCATGGGTCAATTTTTCTCCTCTCTCTCATGCTAACCCATATGCTTGGGTTCTAGGAACGGGCTTGAGTTCCAAAGCCCCCAAGTGGCTTTGAAACCTACGTTCCTTGAACCCTCAATGGGCCCCGTGATTGCTTGTCACCTTCCATACCACAACCTTCTCAGTAAGCCCCGGTTGATTTCGTGGCTTGGGCCCACTTAAGCTCGTGACGTAGCTTGGTATTAGAATGCGCATAATTTCTATGCTCGTGCTTGGGGTTTTATTATGCCATGATAGGCTAGAGTCGGGCCAAGTAGCACCGAATGAGCATGTGAGCGTGATTTAGTAATATCGGTATGTCCTTGGCTTCTTCTGCACGTGCTTGTTTGGCATGATTCGTGGCTTGTAGCTTGTGTTCGCGGCTCTTATAAATTTCCTTTTGCCCCGATTGAGCTTATTTTGCATCCAATTACCCATATTGGGCTAAGGATTAATTTGGGCTTAGCCCCTTGGATTTTTGGGCCTCAACAACCATCTCTCTTTTTGCAGAGGGACACAATCATAAGATGACACCCTCAGGAAGAATGCATTTATCGAGATCACACGTCGTATTTGATTCTACAAAAGTACTTACAAAACAGTTGGGTTGGTTAATATTCCCATTAATCAGAAGGTAAGTATTTTCGAGGTGCAATCCGGAGGAATGGATAAAATCGGTTTTATCAAAAAGGATATGTACAATCTTGAATGTAGTGTGAATGGGAAGCGAGGAACCACGATGTTGAACTAGTGGCGAGTATTTTATGGCTGAACAGAAAAAAATGAGGCTTTTTATTTCAAGATTGAGGAGATGGCGATAACAGTTTAGTTGATGTTTTTGGGCAGATGCAACTTCTAGACGGGCGACGGGTTTTATGGAGATGTTGTTGTATTCGATACCACATTCAACACGAATAGATACGACTTGACATTTGCACCAATGTTGGGAGTTAATAACCATGGTCAAACAATTGTCCTAGCATGCGCATTTTTGAGCAATGAAACGTGAGTCGTTTATTTGGATGTTTGAGGAGTTTAAGAAAGCCATGCCAGGTGGCGAACCTAAAACGATCATCACAGATCAAGATGCGGCAATGAGCAGAGCGATTTCAATAGCCTTCCCGACTACATTTCATCGACTTTGCATATGGCACATCACATCAAAGTTCTCTGTTAAGTTACCACATTCTGCTTATAAGGAGTATTGGGGTGAATTCCAGAAAGCCATATGGGATACTGACAATAAGGATGAGTTTGATGCAAAATGGAATATTGTGGTTACAAAGGCTGGTTTGACTGACCATCCATGGCTAAGTTCAATGTTTGATTTAAGGGAATCTTGGGTTCCAGCCTACGCACGACACTTTTTTGCCGCTGGAATGTCAAGCAGCCAAAGAGCTGAATGTTCTCATGGTTTCTTCAAGCAATACATATCAAGGAAAAATTCGTTGATGGATTTCATAATAAGATTTGAGAGGGCACTTTCTCATCAACGTCAAAAAGAGTTAGTTGCTGATCACGTAGATGCATTTGAAGTGGCTCAATGTATTCTACCGATGCCAATGAACAAACAAATGGCTACCTTGTACACAAGGACAATGTTTCAAAAGTTTGAGCAAGAACTAATACAAAGTACAGCATGTTTCCTAGAGCTGAAAACAGAGGATGCTTCTAAAGTTGTCTTTAATGTGAGCGAAAGGAAAAATTGGGAAACAAGAGTGGCAGAAGTCGTATATGTCAAAGATTCTGACCACGCACCGTGTAGCTGCAAAAGATTTGAATTTGTTGGAATTATTTGCAAGCACATCCTAGCATTGTTCAGAAGGGACCAGATTGAATATATGCCCGATAAATACATTTTGAAGAGGTGGAAGAAAACTGCGAAATTTGGATTGGTGTCAGATGCAAATGGCAACGAAATTAAAGACTCTGCAGATCCTGGTCTTTTAATAAAGCGGAGTACAATGTCCCGACTTGCTTCAGATGTGGTTGAGGATGCATTAATGTGTGAAGAAGGATGTGAGCTACTGTCAGAGACTCTAAAAAGTTTGCGGGTGAAGTTGAAGTTGTTGAAGGATGGACCAAGTAATAACGAAGTTGGAGGGTCCAGCTCTCAAACACAATATATGAAAGACCCTAAGAGAGTAAGGTGCAATGGAGGGTCAAACGAGTAACGGGAGCAAAGGAAAAGGCAATGAAGCGAGGATTAGACACATCGGGAGTGTGGACACATTGGTCATGATAAAGACAATGCCCAAGAAATTTGAACACACCGTAAGATGTTAACACTATTTATAATAAGACCTAAAATTTGAATAGGTAAAGTTCTTATGTGCTTCGCTTGATGTTTATGCAGGACATCACCGTCGAACAATGACGAATCAACTCCAATAGATCTTAGTGACCCATTATTTGACGAATTTTACAGGATGCACGGACCAACTCAATGATTTAGGTTTCTATTATAAGGTGCTATTATGAAGACTAATGATCGTGAAGTTTTCTAGATGCAGTTTTATTATTATTATTTTTTGTTCATGTCCACCGATGAGCTCTGACTATGTCCATTGATAATTGAAATGAAAATTTGCTTGGTTTCATTCTTGCATGAAATTTGGACACATGTTAATTTTACGTCTTCTCCCTATTTAGAAATTTTCATAGACATTAGATAAAGCATCAAATTTTGATTTATGTGAAGAAGCAATGACTTTTACCTTGTAAAATGGGTAGTTTATGGTGAATTATGTTTGAATAGAGATTTATTGATTATATGACAGGCTAATGCAGCATTTCCAAGCCAGCTATTGTTTCCATTACAGTAATGATTTCCAGAAGATGCATCATTTGTAAAGACCCACTTTTTGCGAATGTTATGTTCTAGTGTTTTACCTTGGTGATTAAGATCTGAGCTGGACTGGTTATTAGGTGCACGATTTTGCAAACATTCGTAGCTGAAGGATACTTGAAGCACTTTGTTGGAACAGAAAGATTAGAAAGCAACGTGTAAAAAAGTACATTGCAGCTAATCACATTTCGAATGGTTGGGTAATATGAAAGGGTACACTAACATTTGAACTACTCATAATTCCACACACAAAAGAAAATTTGATTGCAAAGCATTTTATGTGCTCCCTCTTAGCAATACCACGATCTCCCTAATAAACTGAACAACGGTAGCCACAATCACTAGGTCATATTGGTCAGCTTCTTCTTAGCAGGTCTCGCATGCTTATGGTCACTCATGTCCCCAGTGATTTAGACAAAATACATATTCAGCAATATTTGGAATTTTATTATATATACATAAACCATAAACCATTCACTACACAATGTATAGCACATGGCATTTTACTTATGACTCACGTGTCATGATAATGGGGCTTTACTGATTACCAACGTGCTGTGATATTGACTGCTTATTGAATAATATTTCCATAGTTGCAAAATATAATGTTAGACAGAAGGAACACATGATGACTTGCAAGACATAGTCCCAATAATTATATATGAAGCAAATGAAACTGATATTTGTATTATTTTATATTAGATAATGACATTAAGGGAATATAGTTCTAATTTGTGCAATACCACGATCACCCCCAACCAACAGAACAGCTGTAGCCGCAATCACTTAGTCGTATCGGTCGGCTTCTTCCAAGCAGCTTTGACGTGCTTATGCTCATTCATGTCACCACCATCGTCTAGTATCTCTCTCACAAGCATCAGGGGACACATAGTCCCAATTATAACTTGTATGAGTAGTTGCCGCGAATGCTCGAATTTTTCAATCCTTCGTTGAATGCCAACTCCAGTTCATCGTGGTGCTCTTCGTGATCGCATATGGTTCATCAAACAACCTTTAATTTCATCATTCATTATCGCATCCAACTCCTCAGCTTTCAGCTTCCTTTTATGACTCAGCTTCAAGTACTTGTTCTTTTGGGAGAACGCTTTGTTCACTCTAATGTTAAGATCAGCCAAAATGGCCTCGTCTTGAACACATTTCTCGTGCCATGAATTGATCACCTGGAATTATAATCCAGCTTGGTACCGATCGCATCTATTGCCTCTAATGGATCATCGAGTCCCCCTCACTCCCAAATGATGTTGAAAATGGAAGGGGTCGGCGAGTACAACGTGGAAACGGAACCTGCGACTCCAATTTTTCATCTTCGATTGTGTTGTTGGCGCCTGAAGAGGTTGACATACTTGAATAATCCTATTTGTTTTGGAGGATGAGGATTGCAGATGCAATTTCGTTTGAGAAATGGAACATAGCTTTATAGACCAACATACCAAAGCTTGCGTGTAGTCAACATATCTACTTTATTTCAATTTAAAAAAAGAGGTGTCAGGTTTTGCTTTTCAAGCATGTCAACCTCACACTCTCCTTACACCACTGTTAGTGGTTGAAAGAAACTCAATGGAAGTGACATCTAGTTAGTGAACCCAACCAAACTAAACAAACTAGTTAGGATTAAACTTAGATTGTATGAGACCTTTTTTCATTTATACATTGTCAACCAAATGTTTTTTTTGGCGGGAACCCTTTTTTATTGGTATTACTATCACCCCCTTCATAAAAATTCTCCCTCCACAAAAAACTCACTCCTCCACCGAATCTGTCTCCATCTACTGACACTCTCTCCTCCACAGAAACTCTCTCCCCATTGAATGGATTTACTAACCAAGTTTGATGTGAGCGTAATAAACACCCCTCCAAACAAAGACCGCCTTCGAAACGCAAGTGAGTCACCAGACAAGCAATGTCACTTTCCTAGACAGAATGACCATTTTGTTGGAAGTTTTGAGTCTGAAAGAGTTCTTGCTTTCTGGAAGGAGAGGCATCTTCAACTTGGTGATGAAATCCAAAGGGCAAGGGTACGTTTGGAATTTGTTGAAGGCCAAATTGAAGATGACAAAAGGCAGGCCAATCTGGATAGGGCGAAGTTGCAGCGCATGAAGCGTAGACACAAACGACTTCGGAGTGTAGCTGTTCAAAAATACAAGAACTCATCTAATGCAAAGGAGTCAAAGAAGCGTGTGATGCAAGCTGGATTCGACTACTTCCGGTCCTATGCAAAACTCGTCGTACCCGGGTTTGATTGGTCATCTATTACCGTTTCCGACGTTAACAAATATACTCAGCAAGGGAAGTAACCATTTTGGTTATCGTGTTTGAGTAGAGGCAAATCAGAGGAACTGGAATTTTCGTTAAGCTCTGCTTCAAACCTATTTTGATGCTTACTACTATAGAATATTTCAACCTTCATATTTTCATGTCTTTAATTATTTATAACACGATGCAAAGTGCGCATCTACTTCAGTCATATGTTGCTGCCATGTCCATTTTTTTGTGATCACGTATCAGATTTGGACATGGTTGCATCATATGCAATGTTGCCTTTATGTATTATATGTTAGGGTAAGGTTTATGGAAAAGCATGTGTGACTGGTTTTGTGACAAAGTTATGGCATTATTTTGTACCAGTTATATATTGTTTTTTGTACTGGTTCATCTCATACTATTGCTTTATTTCTTTATATTATATGTTTATGCGATTGGACATGATAGAAAATATATTACTGATTCCCAATGCGGCGTCAGAAGGACAACTTATTGAATACCGCCGACGTGTTGAAAACTCTAGGTGCAGGTGCATATGGACAACTTATTGACTATCTCTGACGTCCTCAAAGCTCTAGGCGCATGCGCAGTTCCAATTATGGCTTCGAAGTAGTGGTGCATTTATTATATATGTACATTATTATAACCAAAACAGATAATTTTACATCCTTATATATGAAAGGAAACTAATTCTTGTATTAGTACAAATTATATAACGAATATTAAGGAAATATACTTGTTAAAGTGAACAACATATATAGTTAGGGTTAAGAGGAAAGTGAGTTATGTAAATCATTTTTGAATTTTTAATTGCGAAATGGATGATCTATGGGTTCCCCTCGTTTTATAACGTGACACGGAGGCCGGAGTATTTTTCGGGGCATTTTTAGGATTTTTCTACTATTTATTGCATTTTTTCAAAGATTTTTGCACTAAAAAAGCCAAAATAATTGCCAAATGGACACATGGCGCGATCTCAGCCCCTCACCTTTCACCCCTTGACAAGTGTGCGTCAGTCAACATGGCCACATCCTTACCTTTTACCCTAAATTATTATTTTATGACTTTTTCTTAGAAAATTCATAACTAAATACACAAAAATCACAATAATGATCCGAAAATTGCTACGACCTTATTGACACTCCATCTCCCTTGCTGAATTCCCCGATTAGTGGTTACGCATTTTAAAAACAATTCCGAACATTAACGGGAGATGCTTGTTGAAGTAGGTTATTGAAGTTAAAGTGAACAACATATATAGTTAGGGTTAAGAGGAAAGTGAGTTATGTAAATCATTTTTGAATTTTTAATTGCGAAATGGATGATCTATGGGTTCCCCTCGTTTTATAATGTGACACGGAGGCCGGAGTATTTTTCGGGGCATTTTTAGGATTTTTCTACTATTTATTGCATTTTTTCAAAGATTTTTGCACTAAAAAAGCCAAAATAATTGCCAAATGGACACCTAGCGCGATCTCACCCTCACCTTTCACCCATTGACAAGTGTGCGTCACCAACATGGCCACATCCTTACCTTTTACCCTAAATTATTATTTTATGACTTTTTCTTAGAAAATTCATAACTAAATACACAAAAATCACAATAATGATCCGAAAATTGCTACGACCTCATTGACACTCCATCTCCCTTGCTGAATTCCCCGATTAGTGGTTACGCATTTTAAAAAACAATTCCGAACATTAACGGGAGATGCTTGTTGAAGTAGGTTATTGAAGTTAAAATGAATAACATATATAGTTAGGGTTAAGAGGAAAGTGAGTTATGTAAATCATTTTTGAATTTTTAATTGCGAAATGGATGATCTATGGGTTCCCCTCGTTTTATAACGTGACACGGAGGCCGGAGTATTTTTCGGGGCATTTTTAGGATTTTTCTACTATTTATTGCATTTTTTCAAAGATTTTTGCACTAAAAAAGCCAAAATAATTGCCAAATGGACACCTGGCGCGATCTCAGCCCCTCACCTTTCACCCATTGACAAGTGTGCGTCAGTCAACATGGCCACATCCTTACCTTTTACCATAAATTATTATTTTATGACTTTTTCTTAGAAAATTCATAACTAAATACACAAAAATCACAATAATGTTCCGAAAATTGCTACGACCTCATTGAGACTTCATCTTCCTCCTGAATTCCCTGTTTCATGGTTACGCTACATTAGTATTTTATTATTATTTATCCAAAATTATTTTTATTATTATTGTTATATTACTTGTTAGCTTGTACATTTGTTAATTATATTTACTCCAAATTTTTATTTTTATTTTTATTTTCCGTGTGAATAGACCATTTCTTGCTAATCACTCTCTTCTTCAATTTGTTAATGTTTTTCCTTTTTTAGGTTTAAGGGATGTTTTCAAACATAAAATGGAAATATACAAGCCATCCATTCTACAACATCAGGAAATAATTATTCAAAGTCTTTCACTGTTCAAGTTTTGCTTAAGAAACGTGTAACCCAATCATTTGGGATATGCTAAGTGGGAAAATGTCATTCCCAATAACCGGTGAAAAGACACATACTCACTTCATGCATGCGTTTTGCTACTAAATATTAAGATTGCAGCTTGTAAAATATCTGTGTCAGTAAAATGTCATTCTTAGTCGTCAATTATGTCAGTAATAATTCCACTATATAGCAAATATTATACATTTATATATAAAACGGGCTAGGACAGCACAAACACCAGACAAAATAGATTAAAACATGAAATAGAAAACAACATTTGTAGAACATAGACACGCATAAAAACCGTAGAAACATACTCCAACTAATTATAAGGGTATGGATTCCCTGGCACAACATAGACACGCATCACCTTGAACCAAAAAACACTCTCACGGTGCCATTTGCATCGATTGCAACAAGTCCGCATGATTGATCTTTTCTTCACTAGGCCAGCCTGGAATAACAAAACACCAGTCATTGTTGTTACAAGCGCTGCACTGATTGAACTTAATCTTCCCATAGTGACACATATCTACGATATGTCTTCCAACAGAGAAAATTCCGCTTAATCGTCGTCTCAAAGCATCCCTGGTTCCTTTCATATCAATGTTGTTACGTTGATTCAAAGAACACAAGAATTCTAATGCATCCTCTTTTGACTGACCAATTCCGGACATGCCAAGTAGTCCAACTATATATGACGCTTCCATATGGCTCGCCATGGCTGCAACGCGCATCCCGACAATGTTTCCACATTACCCCGAAAAACATGTCTAACGCTCTCTAAATATCGCTGTGGTTCGCAAGCCCTGCATTGGTCCACGAAATGCCGGACTTGCGTATGCATAGTACCAGTTAGGATGGTCTTGGTACTTTTCCATTGAAATTGTGTTCCACACTTGTGGAGTGTTTGCCAACGTATTGAACAATGGGCACACACATGCCATACGAAAGAGATCTTCCGAGGAGTTGGTTGCCACGTATAACATCACTTTAAACCAAGCTAATTCCGGGATGAAGGCTTGAGGCACATCCAGATGGAGATGCTTCCTTCTCTTTCCTCCGACTGTAGTGTAATGTTTGGAATTCATTGAAATATTTTTGGAATGGAACGATTTGAGGACTGCAAGAGGGGAGAAATGAGAATATACGGGGTTTTGGGTTTGTTTTAGCCTCTGGTTGCACTGTTCTGAAAAGGTGTTTCCTTGGGGTTTTACCAAGTTGACCCTTTTTAAAGAAACTGAACTCAACACCCAAAACATAAGACAGGCGAAGGGAAAATGTCATCAAAATGCAAAGGGAGTCAGACCGTCCAAAAGTCAATTAATAACCTATTTCCATAGCCATTGTTAGGCTTTTCCCGCCATTAAATTCATTGATACAAATGTGATGGATTACTGACTAGTGACAGAAGGTCCCATCAGATACTTTTTCATTTTCCCACACCACACTACCCCTATTAAATGACGGATTCTTATCCAACTAGTTGCCTTAATGAAATATAAAGAAAATAATATATTTAAAGCAGTGTCCCCTCAATTGTAAGATTAATTGGTAGTGAAATAGTATATCGCTTATCGGAGTAAAATGTGTCACAATTCTGACGGTACAGGTGTCCAAATCGTGACCAACCCACCCACACACAGAAAAGAAGGATATAATTCGATTTGGGCAGAGATGAGAGAGAGCTGAGTGAGAAGTTTAGGGTTATGACTTATGAGTGAAGGGGTATAACTGAGAAGGTATGAGTCCGAAGAGGTTTTAGTGAGAAGATCTGAGTGAGAAGAGGTACAAGTGATAAGATTCAACATGTCTTCTTCGTCTTCATCTCCCGCTCAAACAAAGAGGTGTCAGTATTGTGGAGCTGCAATGGTGCTTCGGGTTTCAAAATCAGATAAAAATCGAGGGAAGCCATTTTGGAAGTGTCTAACCTCCTATGTAAGTTCTCATTTCCAGAATATGTATGTGGGTGAAAAAAAAATCCTAGGTCTAACTCCAGAATTATTTTGCATATATGATGCCTGCAATTAGGGAGCCACCAGTTGCAATGGATTCGAATGGGTTGATGTAACCTCCGCAAGCAGACAGTCGACACGTATGATGCTACATTGCTTAATATGTCTGAAGTCCATTAAGGACTTGGTATTAGTTTTATTAGTTGTATCAATTGTCATATTATTTGTTCTTTTAATGACCAATTAAGTGCACGGTTTCAAGGATTGTAAAAGTTCTCCCCAAAAACACATGTTGCACGCACCACCAATGACTTTTCAAACCCAATTTGTAATTTTTGTTATTGAAATAGGTGGATTAGCATTGAGTTTAAATTATTGTTTGAAACAAAAGCATTTACTTGTCAGAAACCCAGTAAAAACTTTCCTAGACTTACTTTGTTAGAATTAGCGTTAGTATATGTATTTTCAGATTAGGAAGAGAAGTATTTTCTGGAGAATTTAGCTAGAGAGCTTGAAGAGAAAATGAGGAAGGCACTGTTCTATTGAATTCTTACAATCTGCCGCTTACATAGTGTGTCTGACAGAGAGAGAAATGTGATTCTCTTCTAATGAATTACAACTGTCACCCTATTAGGTGCTTACACGTGTCATACCAAATCTAAGCTAGAGAATCCACCTAGACTATGATCTAATGGTTCTCATTACATCATTTAAACTAGACAGAACAGAAAATAGAAAATTACGCTCTAAGAAATCAATGTAACAAATCAGAATCGAGAAATCAGTGTAACATAACAAATCAGTGTAATTGGAGAAATCAGTAATGTAACAAATCAGTAATCGAGAAATCAGAATCGAGAAATCAGTAATAGGATTATATTTCAACATACTTTACAAAAATAAAGTCATACGAAGACGATAAAATGACAATACACAATACGATGCAATAATAAGACAATACCTTTTTTAAGATTGCATAATTATTCAGTGTATATAGATTGTTTATTGATTGTTTACTGCATGTAAATCACATGATATTGACTGCTTATTGAAGGTTCATTAATCGCATGTATTTCGCATGTTATTACTCCGATATTGAGTGTTTATTGAAGGTTTATTGATTGTTTACATGTTTCGTGAAGGTTTCATGATTGTTAACTGCATGTATTTCACATGTTATTGAACCGATATTGAAGGTTTATTGAAAGTTGATTGAGTGTTTACTGCATGTATATCGCATGTTATTGCTCCAATATTGCATGTTTATTGGGGGCAAAAGTAGGACTCAGTTAGATTTAAGGGGGGAAACGGTCCTTATTCTTTGTTTTCGTAGGAAGAATAACTTAAGTAGAATTTCCTATTCAATACGACTTCCTTATGGTTGATGTAATTGGGGATTGATGTATATTGCATGTCTATTACGTGTATATTTCATATCTATTGCGTGTATATTGCTTGTCTGTTCTGTGTATTGTTATTTATTTCGTCGTAAGCAATACAAATCAATACAGACGCAATAAATGTAAAGATATGCACGCAATAGACAAGCAATATAGACCCAACAGACATGCAATATAGACGCACCAATATACATTACTGTTATGTTACTCAGCTGCCCAAAACCAATAAAATAAAGAAAATCAACCAATTTATTAACCGATTATAAAGGAGAGAGGGATTCAAACCCGAGGGGCAGTGCGGAACCAATAGGGAGTTTTTAGAGCATTGCACTTGGGGACATTTTTTCATGTGTTTCTATAAGGAGGGCATGGTTGAATAAAATATTGGAGGCGAGGCCATAGCAGCCTATTCCCCTTACAGAATTACCTTATTAAGATGCAACCCATTGCGATTAAGTCAAGGCATGTTGAACGGCTTAAAGATTGGGATCTGATATTTGGAATGGTGGCTTGGATAAATGATGACATATCACTTTGCAATGATGTAATACACTTAAAAAGCCATCAGTCCCTATGTGAATATGCATTCTTCAAATCCAAATTCACATATGCAGTCTTCAAATCCCAATTCAATGCAGTTTGGTTGAGGTTAGGTAAATGTCGTCAAGGAGTTAGGCCAATATTACACCGATGTTTGTTTCATTACATCAAAAAAAACTTTACACTCCATATGCACATTCTATGTATGGGAATGGCATGTGTCTAACTTCAAAACGCATCTGCTTATCCATTTAGATTGCCCACGTGCAATAGATTTACAGATCCAGCCATTTTCTCCTCTCCAACCCTCAAGATCTCCATTTCAGAGTCTTCATTTTTCTATGCTCTGCAACCAGCTCCATATACATTTCGCACAATATGAGAATAAACATAGCGTAATATCACACTAATCAAAATGAAAGCATGCATCCGCTATAATATTTGCCACTATTTTGGTTCTAATTGTTATTGTCCAGTAACTTAAATCTAAATTTCTGTACACAAATACACTAAGATTGAGAAAGACGAAGAAGAATTCAGGAGCAGAGGTGGAATTGAAAAGGACCCATGGGTCTCTATTGTGTATTTACATGACTTTGAAATTTGACATTCCCAAAACCTATTTCATCATCATGTGCCTAAACCAAGTTCAACCGATATCATGGCATGTAAGCATCTCCCCGTGCAATTTCTGCAGCCAACTTCAACCGAAAAAATGGCATGTTCTCGAGGTGCAAGTAGCTAAGGAAATCTCAGCACTCAACAGCTTCAATGTACTTCAACACGAACATACCACAATCGCCTCTGAAGCAAAACAAGAACTCGATCAATTCAACTAATGACATTCTAACATAATTGACAAATTAAAGTAATAAAATTAAATAAAAAGTTGTGCTCACTGATTAGCCTGTTGTGGAACATCCACACGATGTATTGGCCATGGACACCACCAATCTCGGGTGCACTCGTTCGCGTAAACACCTTCTTCATAAAAGTCGAGGATGTGCGTAAGATTTGGAATCGTAATTGACAGGGGGCCGAGTTCTTCCTTTAAGCTCGATCCGAATGAGTGAAACCATTGAATCGTAGACTTTGATTTCACACTGAATCAGATCAATCTCTAGAGCCACCCAATGCTTATATTTTTGCAACATACAAGATACATACACCTTATACGTGTTCTGCCATTCCAATCCACAAGCCGGAACCTTGCCATTTACAACGTTCACTAAACTGGTTCTAATTTTCCACCCAACTTGCTCTTTTTTCCTTTTATTATCCGCAAAGCAAGTATGGATGTGATTCTGTGAAATAGAAAACAATCAATGGTTAAACAACTCCACAAAGCAAGTATGGATAATTTGTAATTATTAACTGCACTTGGTCAAGGCCTATGCCATACTGATGTAGCACAGCCCTGGGTGTGTTAGTTTAAACACTTAGAGCAATAAGACATAACAGATAAGAAAAGCTGAAGGGAAGAAAAGGTAGAAGGCAGGCAGAAATCAGAGAGTTTAAAGGAATGTTTAATCAATATTCAAATCTGAATTGTAAAGAACTACATAGGGGTATTTATAGCAAACTAAAACCTAGAGAGAATAGAATTAAAATCCCCAGGTAAAACAGAAATCTTATTCCTAATAAAATAGGAAACTTAGAAATCCTAATAGGATTTGGAAAACTAACTTAGAAATCCTACTAGGATTTGGAAAACTAAAGAATATAGGAAACTAACAAATCAATTAGGAAACTAAACAATTTAGGTCCTATGCATCCTGCATCACATACCATAAAAAATACATCGGTCATTGTCCAATCCGATATTTCTACTTCCTCCAACTGTTGTTGTCGCTTCCGATGAGATACAAGCCCAAATCAATGTGCTGCACATGTTTTCCTTGTCAATGTCATAATCTATGCACATTCAAACAAATGCATAATCAATTAAACTTACATATCCTTTCAGCAAGTCGACTTTGACGAGGGAAGCGAAGAATTCAATCTCAGCTTCCACGTTGCCAAATTGCATCACCAAACTATGAATATAAAAAAGTTTTAGAACACAACAATTAAAAAATATATACACTCATGCCTTCTATCTCAAAAAACAAAGGACTTACTTTGGGTTATGGCGCCATTCCGAACAAAGTTTCAGCAATTTCACCATATCATCATGCGGAATCGCCTTCATTGGGTCTAACGTCCGAAGTCCGGTTGTCTTTGGCAAATTTTTTTTAACCACTTCACTAGCTTCAACGATCTTCCACATAGGAATAATCCTCTTCCTCTTCCGTAATTGGACCCCTCGTTCCACACCTTCACCTTCATCATTCAACCAAACGTTCAACTGAGATAACACAGCTGTAGGTTGATCCAAATCCATTTCCCCGACAGTAACCTCAACCTTTGTCCCCTCCGTGCTCTCGCCAATGTCATCGCCAACCAACATAACTTCATCATCCTCTTCCTCACATTGGTTTCTTTGCACTTCCTTTTCCTCACTTCTCTGTCTTTTCACTTCCTTGCCCTTCCTTTTTTTTTTTTCGATCCTCTCCTCACCGCTTTTTCTTTGCAGTTCTTCCTCTCCCTCAATGCTCTTTCTTTGCGCTTCCTCTCCTTTGCTGCTTTTATTTTCACTTGCTCTCCTCACTTCTTTTCCTTTGAGCCTCTACCTCCCTTGGTTTTCTTTGCACTTCACCTCCTTCAATCCCCTTCTCTTCCTTTTCCTCTCCCTCATTTCTCTTACTTGGCACTTCACCCCCTTCAATCCCCTCCTCTTCCTTTTCCTCTCCCTCATTTGTCTTACTTGCCCCTTCACCCCTTTCAATCCCCTCCTCTTCCTTGTCCTCTCCCTCATTTCATTATTTGGCCCTTCACCCCCTTCAATGTCCTCCTCTTCATTTTCCTCTCCTTCATTTCTATTACTTGGCCCTTCATCCCATTGCATGCCATCCACTTCCTCATATCCCTTAAATAGATGTGACACGACACAACGATTCGTCCTCTCTTTCAGTAAAGCTATGTCCCTTCTCACTTCCTGCTCAAAATGAGGACCTAAACAGTGGCCCAAAATTTTTTCCATCCGTATGACCTTTAACTCAAGGACGTCCTTTTCCCGCTTTACTTGAAACAACTCGGACCTCAACAAGCTTACCGCCTTGTTCAACTCATCAAGGTCAGCACATGAAGAAGGAATTGACTCTGCGAGACAACAAAGAGGCGACCACTGTACAACTCCAATATGGTTGTCTCATTTCCTCTTCACTTGGACATAGCGCCAGAATCAATCGACTGCTTTCAGAAAATGCATAAGAGTCATATGCAATCATTCTACTTCATAATTTTATTGAATCTTATAAATAGTTCCAAGGGCTGCAAACCAAACCTCTTTGCTCGAAAAATAATTGTTCAACTTTTCATCTCGAACAGACGTAGTAGTTCTCCATCGCAAAATACGCGGGAGAGCTGTGATCAACAACCTTGCAGTAATTCAGGTCCACCATTCTAGGAATTAATTCATATACCCAAATCTACACAATTCACAGGACACAAGTTATTATTTAAGTTTTAAAGTCAACAAAACATAACGACATGAACATTATTACCATGTACCTGGAAAGCATACGTGAAACCTTTAAAACTCCAGCCACCCCTTTGCACTTCACCATGGTTATCCTTCTTGCCCTTCTCATTTCTCCGGCTTGTTCCGGTTACCTTACATTTCCCTTCCCTCTTCCCTCTTCATTTTCAAAGCTTTTCACATACTTTGTTGGTGCAGAAAACAGATCGCCTTGGGTTTTTTCAAACGACACCGAACCCCATGGAAACTGTTGAACGCATCCAAGTCCTCTACAAGGGTCGTAATTTAGATTGATGTTCAAATGTTTGTCCCTTCCCAAAACCACTAACTCAGCAAAGTAAACAAGAGTTAGCTTGTAGACGCGTCATCTTCTCTCTGTGCACCTCACAAATGCTTCTTCTAAAGCATTACATGTAATTCCTTCGCCTATAAAATATCTTTTCAAGTCTAATTTCATCACTTTCTCCACTGGAAACTTCAGAATTTCCCAAAACGAAGCCCGAGATCAAACAGAAATCTGACGAGTGAACTGAGCAACGTCGCACCCTATTAAGAAACTCAGTCCATCCAAGTCTTTCACACCGCCCCGCTACTCTACACAACACAACCCCATGCACAATCTGCCCGCTAAATCTGAATCTTATCTATATTTAGAAGATGGCCAAAGCATGATGTCTTGAATTGTTCTAATTGTTCGCACTCAACTTCGCCAATTAGCTAGGGTGAATTTGCATGTGAGCGCTTGTTCACCCGTGAGGAATATGCCTCGACTCGCCATACCACTCAACGTTGATCCCATTTCCTGAAATACAAGATGAAATAACGTGAACACATATACTACCACGTATTTGCACAATCATATTGGTATTTACACAACTAGTCAACCAGACATTACAAATTTTACAAAGTACATGCGCATAGGGATTACTGATCACAGGCTTTAACATCATCAAAGCAATATGACATATTTTGTGCAAATACCTGTTAATGCAATGATTCTGTGAATTACAAGCACTAGCATGTGTTTTATTTATGGATCCAAACTCCAATCAATGGTTGATGCATGAGTGAGTGTGAGTGCAATCTAGGCAAGTTCTGCACTTCACACACATGACAATTATTGTCATTTCATACACAACACAAAATAAATAAATAAATAAATGAGAAAGATGGTGGAAGGAAGCAAAGCAAAGCATCTGCTCTGCTATCTGCTCGCTAAGCCATTGCCACATCCTTCTTTCTTTCTAGCTTTTTCTTCACCAGCCATAATCATCATAGATCAACCTTTTTTCAAATGCTTTGCACTTTTATTCATGAGTTTATTATTATCTGTTCTCATTTTTAACAGGCAAATTTAGTAACAACGGAAATAATATTTATTTCAAAAATTATATATATTCTAGCTCCAGAGAGATAATCTGCACTCTGCACTGCTTCAAATGTGGAAGGTTTTGAGGGCCTCCTCCAATTCAACACCATTACCTTATTCATATCATTATTGACATGTTATTGACATGTTATTGACTTTATATTCATTCGTTTTTTAACATATACCCAAGCAAAAATTAACATGCAAGTGAAGCACAAAGAAGAGATGCCAAATCTAACAACATTCATGGTACAAATTGGGGAAAACGGTTACTCTAACCCTAAACTCAAATTCCATAAATTACTCACCAAATGCTGGTTATTGAACAATCGCAAGGTGTCTGTGTTGGGTCTTTGTGCGGCTTTGCTCCACAAATGGAACCTATCACTTCCAACGAATACGGCTTCTCTCCTTCCCCTTCCACTGCTTCGTCTTTTTATGCTTCGTAATCCACGCTTTGCTCCTTCCACTCAAAATAAATATTTTTCACGGTTTAGATAGTGGAGTTGCGCTCAACTGCCGCTGTTCGCTGCCTTCAACCGTCGTTCGCTGCCTTCAACCGCTTCTCGTAGTTTAGCGGTTTCTCTCAGCTATGAGCTTGAGATCAATGGGTTTTTTCTGCTCAAACTTCGAACTTGCCTCTTTTTTTTTTGGTTGGGACCAACTTCATTGCGGATATTAAATTCGGGTTTGGGTTCCTCACCTGCCCGATTGCACAACTTTATCCCAATTCTCCCCAGCCCTTGGATTGATCCAATGACTATAAAGTGAACCCCTTATAACTTACCCCTTATAACTTACCCCTCATTATAGTCTGGCCGCTAGAGTCTAGACTATATTTTATGAAGACTGTCCAAAATAAAATAGCCCATTCTAAAACAAAGCCCATTTTTGAAGCCCATTTCTCCTCGTCTCTCTCAAGCGCGGCATCAGAAGCCTCCTCCCTGAAGCTCTTTCTCTCCAGTGGCTCTAAACTTCTCTCACGTCTTTCGTCTTCTTCTTCTTCACTCTCTCTGAATCGCACATTGCAAATCTCCAGTCTCGATTCGCTATTCTCAACTCAAAGATCCTATATGATTTCTCAAAATCGGAATAGAAATTTCAGTGGTAATCTTCATCTCTCTCCTCTCTCTCTCTCTCTCTCTTTCTGGCTTGCTTCTTCTCCTATTTCATCTGTGCTCTGTGTGTTTGGTTCTCGAGAAACCGTGCAAAAATGTGAAAGAATTTCATCAACTCATATACCGAGGCCGCTGGAGCCATCATCGATGTAAGTGCTCGTCTGATTCTATAAAATTACTCATTTTACTGAAAACTAAATGATTATGAGGTCTGGAAATATGTGGAGGAAGTAAATAATTGAGTATTTAACCTAGAAACTAGCTACCTGAGTAATTAATTGGGCTCTAGATTGCTAATTTAGCTGAGTGTTTATCTATTTGATTACTGGAAAATTGCTGAGTGTTTCTTTTTTCTAAGGTCATATTCGTACAAGAACTTAGGGACATAGGGGATTTATCACAGAGAGAGGTCAGCAACTCTGTGTCTTTTGGCCAGGCAGATTTAAGCAGTGTTTTGGTTTTATATGATCGATTTGCAAGGCATTTTGTTGGGTAGATGTACATGGAGAGACTATGTGACTAGATTTATGGTTTGTAACTTGTGAGGTTTGTAACTTGCGAGCAGATTTTTTACGTCCAATAGCAAGCTTTCCCATAAAACTCAACCAAGCTTTAGCGTTAATTCAGACATGGCTTCTCTTAATGACAGATCAGCTTCCATACCCCATTTCTTAAGGATCATTCTAGATAAGACTTCTAAAAAATACCAGAATTGTAAGCACCTCTCTCTCTCTCTCTCTCTCTCTCTCTCTCTCTATTACTATGCCTAGAATGTTTTCTCTTAACATGTTCTGTTCTGCAGAAAATTCCAATGAAGTTTTTGATGAGATATGGAGAGAATTTATCAAGTCCAGTACATCTTAAGCTTCCAAGTGGTGCAGAAATGGAAATAGAACTCAAAAGATCCAACGATGGTTGGGTTTGGTTTGACAACGGTTGGCTCGAGTTCTCAAAGTTGTGCTCTCTTGACTATGGTAATTCACTAGTCTTTGGATATGAAGGGAACTCCAACTTCTCTGTGTTTATATTTGATAAAACTGCTACAGAAATTGATATCCTAAGCCCGAGATGGAAGAAACTGATTCTGATTCTGAAGAAGATGATGATGATGATGAGTCAGGCCATGCCAGAGGAGAAATCAAAAGTACGTAATGTTATATTTGGTCTTGTATTGTTTACCTATATTGTGTTATCTACCAAAAAAATTAAGATACCACCTTATTTTAACAGGAGAGAATGATATGCCAACAAAGAAAGATTTTGGAGGCTCATCGAGCACTCGAATATTCATTAAACGAACACCTGATGTCCTTGGGAGGGCGCATCCATTGACTAAAAGTGAAAAAGCTCTGGCTCTTTAGAGAGCTAATGCTTTCGAATCTGAATATCCTTATTTCTTGGTTGCCATTCAACCAGTTTATATCCACCGAGGCTACCTGGTGAGCTTTCCATATAACACTCTGCTAACTCCTATTTCTAGATGTCAGTGTGAGAAAAGATTAAGCAAAGATACTTCCCTCTCAAAGAGCAAAATCGTAACTAGACTCTCTTCAAGAAAAAAAATAAAATAAAATATTTCTTATATATATATATATATATTTTTCCTAATTTCCTTCTTGCTTTAGCATTTGCCATCCAAGTTTGCAAGGAGACATCTTGTCAAGCGGCGTGCACGTAACATAATCCTTAAGATTTTAGATGGAAGAACTTGGCTTGTCGAATTCAAGTATGAAACTTCAGTAGCTCGATTCCAGCGTGCCTGGTTGGCGTTTGCAAGGGACAATAATTTGAAAGTCGGTGATGTGTGTGTTTTTGTGTTGATTGACTGCAATGAACGTTTATTTGATGTTTTTTTTTATCACACCAACAACGCTGAAGATTGTCCCATGTCACCAGGTAAATCTGTTCATTTGTGAATATATGCTCATTATGTCATTGTAACTTACACAGATTCTGTTTTTTGTTGTTGTAATTTTTCGGGAACACAGTCCATGGCGGAGGAGCAATTGATTGAGTTGAGAAAAGGAGAAACCCCATAATTAAAGTTGAAACTGATTGCACCACAAATTATGAAAATGGTGTGTCTTGCTCTCTTGACCCTTTTCTTGAAATTGGTTAGTCCACCAGAATGAGAAATTCCCAAAATTAAGGTTAAGGAATTGAGATTATATTTTGTTTCTTGTACTGTAGGCAAGTACAAAAGGTTGAAGACTGGTGGGCAGGTTACTCAAAGGCCTTTAAATTCATCTTCAAGGGCTCTTGAAGCTGCTAACAGGTTCACCCCAAAGAATCCATCCTTCAGAGTCACTCTGGGTTCAGCATGCCTGATATTGGTAGGTTCTACATACTTAATACAACTTTGCTTCAAACATAAATACTAGAAGTAAGCTCTATATATATATATATATATATAAGTTGTCTATGTACTAGTTCTAAACAACATCCATTACTTATTTACTAATACTCACTAGGTTTGTATAGAGTTTCATTTCCATATATCCATCTTATGCAGCATGTACCAGTTACATTTGCCCTTTGTTTCGTCAAAAAGAGGAAGCAAACCGTGACTCTTCAGGTCAGAGAGAGATCGTGGCCTGTGAATTTGATTGGTCATACTAAAGAATCAGGAGCTAAACTTTGTGGTGGCTGGCGTGAATTTGTGACGGAAAATTGTTTGATAGAAGGAGGTGTTTGTAAATTTGAGCTCATTGAGAGAAATGACATTGTACTGAAAGTTCACATTTTCAGATGTTGATTAGGCAAAGTTATGTCATTTAAAGAGGGATGCAGAGAGCTCAATTATCACATTTTGCTATGTACAATGGACCACTATTTGCTGTAGTTAAAGACGATATCTTGATACTGGGAGATCACTTTGTAATTTTAATGGTGTTAGGTGTTACGGTTTAAATATTTCTGATGTATGAATCATCTTTTAAACAAGTTTCCTAGGCAGACATGCATTCAGATCCCTTGTTTGTGCCTAAATAAATCACGGCCGCCGAAGGACCTCTCTCGCCGTGGCACTGCTCGTGGATCAAACGCCACGCTTCACAAACATTTAGCCTTTTCGAAAAATAAGAAAAATACGAAGGCATGATCTTCGGCCTCACAACCACGGCATTATGGGCCGAGGCCGAGGTCCATGAGAGACACGCCAAAGATACTACGGTCAAATCCCCACGTGGCCTCGTGGTCCCACGCCCCATTTAATGAAGTAGTGCCTCGACCGCCACAAAGAAACCACGGGTGCAAGAAGCATTTAATGCACGAGGCGTAATGGAAGTGATTGAAGTCGGATTTGCAAATGGAATCGAGTGGTTAGGCACAAACATTCTCACAATGCATTCTCACACCTTGAGGTCGATCACCAACCACTGACTGAGCATTAAATGCGCTTCACGGCCAGAGTGCAGAGCCCACGATCAGGGCGGTGGCTGAGATTTGCCAAGATTTATAGGGGTCACATCACCATGCTTCATGATCCCAAATGCCGATTTGACTACCCACTTGCTCCGATCAGACTCCACCACGCAGATATTTTCAAGCCATTAGCGCGATCTTTTCAGCCTCGATTGGCCCTCCAGGACTCCTCCTATAAATACTAAGCTCAAGACCACGTTCAAGGGGTCCAGCACCAAACAAAAGCCTCCCACGGAGCAATTTATTTTTCCTGTAATGCATTTTCAATACTTTTACATGCTTTCCTAGGAGTAGTGGTAGATTGTAAGGAAAATCCATTCATCAATATATCATACGACCCTTGATTTTCAAGGCGCCGGAGCACCATCCCTGTTATCGCCTCATTCACCCCATATATCATACGATCGTCGCTCTCCGAGCAACGCCTGGAGCACCGCCTAAAACCCACCACCAACACCACCACTAAACGGCCTTGTAGCTCAAGCCGTGAACCTCGACGGCCGAGACCAGTTCCTCTCTCGGCCACAATCTTTAATTAGAAGTTGAACCCGAAACAAAGGCGCATCATTTGAACATCTTCTACCCAAACCCCATCACCATCTCGACGCACGATAGACCGTGCTGGCATGCCCGCGCACAACCGCACCGCATTCAAAAGGAGGACGCCACGTGTTGACGACATCCTCTCGCCCGAGCACCAGTGTCGCGAGATTTGCAACGGACCAACACTTTTGGCACGCCTGGGACCATTGTCAAAAACCATGGTGGGAAATGGGGAGTGGAGGATCCGATGGCTACAGCCGACAGATAGAGACGCCCTTCGTGGTCGCAATGGATGATTCTCTCGCAATTACGGACGCCTTTCAGAAAGGATGCCGCCGCCATCCACGACACCTCCCGTAGACTGACAGAGAAGCCAAGCGCCAGCTACGGCCAGCATTCTCACCACCGATCGATAATCGGGGCAATCCCACCAACAGGTAAGTCCCGGCCGACCTGCCCAAAGAAAATGGCGCGACCTACTCCATGCTTTGGCCATATCATTAGGAGAAGCAGCTGCCTCGCTGGCCTAGCAAACCGCCCACCATACCATGGTTGTCCAGCCCAACGCAACATGCACTCACCCCGCCAAACCTACAGGCTTATCTATGCCGCAGACGGCTCGGCCGCAACGGCCGAGCCCTTCGCTCAAATGGCCCAGCAGACTAAGCCACCAGACGATAGGCCGCAGTCCAGCCGCCACTTCCAACCCACCGAGTCGCTTCCTCAGGTCATCGGACCAAGGGGTCCGGCAACTACGACCAAGGACGGCCTAGCCTAGAGGTGGCCGGAACGCCGAGTTGTAACACGAGCCGTACCCACTTGAAAAGCTCAGACTTGGTGCGACTTGCTCCTAAGGTTTTTTGGGCGCCACACATCAAAACACTCGGCTATGGGCACATCCCCTTATGTCGAGACCTTCGGCCGTGGTATTAATAAACTAATAGAGCTAAAGGCTCAATTTCTTCGGGCTTTTAAGCGAGTTGGGCGAAAGACGAAGAGCTACGTGTCGATAGTGCCCTAGGGTTTAGAAAAGTTAGAACGATCAGGGCTCGACGCTTACAAATCGGTGCAAGTGCAAGAAAAGATGGCACCAAGGGCCTACGACAAAAAGTCAAAAAGAAAAAATGTGGAAGTAAGCGAAATGAGTTAGACAAAACGGCAGTGGTATAAAAAACAACATACAAGGTATTCAGAAAAAGAGGCCCGCGCCTTATATTTGAATTAAGAACATTGTTTTTACCAAGAGAAGAAAAAGAACGGCCAGTCATGGCCGATCAAACAAAAAAAAATAAAAATATATATATATATATACATATACTTGTCTCTGAAAAAAGAAAATGTACAAAAATTATTACATCCTAAAACTACGAACGGCCGCCCGCCTAGACCTCCTCACTAAACATCCTCGATCAGCAAAGTTATCCTCTCCAGCGATGTCTCCGCTGTCTATATCCGCCGCCACCTACTCGATCAGCTTCCTCTCGCCAATGCCCTCTTCTTCTCGGCCGCTTGAGCATTTGCTCGGCCGAAGACTTCACCTTGGCCGACCGCAACCACACCATCTATGCGCTTAAAGGATGAGGGCTCGACGGGCCCGAGCTCGGCAACCGAGCCTCGACCGCACAAGTTCTTCATTCTCTCGCTGGACAACGAGGTCGCTCTCCTTCAAACGAGCCATGGCAGTTGGACTTGTTCTTTGATCACGATACCCGCCGAGCGAGCACTCCGGTCATCCTCGAGTTGGCCTCAGATCGACTAATCATCTTCTCGCCTCACCAGCGCACTCGAGCTCATCTAGCCGAGCCAATCCAAGAGCCCATCGCCATGGCCGTATCCAGCAAGACTTGAACTCCATAAATGCCTCGGTCGTGGTCATTTGGTGAACCCCAAAAAAGAGGAACTCCCGGAGCTTTTCAACAACGGCCCTGGAATCCTTGTCCAAAGGAGCCGAGGCCGAGCTGCCTCCCTCTTCATGGAGGCTAGCATATAACTCCTCGAGATTATCGGAGGAGGTGGTCTCCTGAAGATAGGAAAAAAGGGGGTCGTAAAGAAAGCAACCATGGGACATGAGGAATGACAAGGAGACAAATCTAGTACTCACTTACGCCTGGCGGCGCACCTAAGAGCGCCAGAGCTTAAGCTCTGTTAGGACCACCAAGAGACAAAGCGTGAGCTCGGCACGCCAAGAATCGCGCCTCAACCACCGCAAGTGCGGTCACCACAACCGACTCTTGAGGCAACGACTGGGGCATGCTCATAATGGCCATGATAACGGCAATGACGATCGGGAGGTCTGAAAGCAAAATTTTGGTCAAAAGCGCGCCACAATTCAAAAATAAAATAAAATAAAACATAGTAAAAGCAAAGCGCTTACGGAGCGAACACGATGCCGCTTTAGACGATGGGGCGCGAAGACACAACAGGAGGCCAAGGAACTTCGCTGTGGTGGCCCGCGCACCGCTCTACGGCAGAAGTTCATTATCCGCATATTCGCGCAGCTCTCGAGCCGGCACTTCTTCAAAGACCTGCGCTTCGTATCCTCGGCAGCGGCCACCTCCTGCCACCTCCTCAGCCACCTCCTCGGCGACTAACTCCTTGGGGTCGGCCGCCTCGACACCCGGCGCCGGCAAAGCCTCCTCTCAACCTCTTCCTCGCCCCGAGAAAAGATCGATCAACAAAATAAACAAGGAGGGAAGGGCGTGGCCGGGAAAGAAAAAGGAGAAGAAAGTTCAAGGAGAAGTACTTACGGTCACGGAGGGCTTCACCACACCACCAAAGGGACTTCCTCCTCATCCTCGCCTCCAAAGATCAAGCAGACCCTTTTCTCGGCCGCCTAACGCCACTGCCTCAACCACGTTAGCCTTCAATAAGGCCTCAACCATCATGCGGCCTCGGTGCTTGAGGCTTCTCGACCCTCTTCCCGGCTACATGTACAGAGAAAGAAGCAAAAAGTTAAGTAAATAAACACAAGGACAAAGGCGGCTCAGAAGACCGACGGAAAAACATAGAAGAGGGCTTACCAAAGAAGCAGAATTGGTCGAGCCAAGGAAGATGGCACGGTCCTATGCGCCTAATGTCTTTCGCGCCCACCACACCGGGCGCTCGAGGTTGGAGCCGCAGCTTGAAGTCACGATCACCGCTCGACCGGAAGGAGCGACCGCCACTGGCATGGCCGCGTCGCGACCGGTCGCGGAAAGCACGGCGGGCCTTCTTCACCTTGCCACCTTTGGGAAGGAGGGGTCCCACTGCATTCTTTAGGGCTCTCATGGCCTCTTCAACAGCCGAATAACCGGGCAGAGATGCACTCGCACTGCACCTTCCATCTTTGTTGACCGATTGACACGACGCATCCACGACCTCGGTAAGAAAGGTCATCCTTTCGCAGCCTGGATGGAGATCCCAGCCACGCCAGGCCGATAGTGACGCTGCCTCCATGACGAGCCGATTGAGTGACAAGCGGAGCGGTGCCTCTGGATCAAGCCGACTGCCGCGCCACAAAATGTGGCAAATAGACTTCGCCCCGCCTTGATAGGCAGCAGAGGAGGTCGCCGCGACCAAAGGAGCCCCAAATCTCCTTCGATCATTCTCCGCTTCACCGTCAGGAACCACGGAAAGGTCGCGGCCGAGTACAAAGGATACGGCCTAGCAAGGTACACTAAATCGCGACCCACCCTCTCGGTCAGCTCATAGAAGAACTTGTAGCCAAGACCGAGGTGTTATGCTTCCCGGGGCCCGGCAAGGCGTTAGCCAATGCCTTGTCGGGCGATATTGACCACCCCCGCCTCGAAAGTAAGCTCGCAGCCAAAACTGAAGTCCCATAGCGACCACCGTGCTTTGGCTTCATCCATCGCGACCACGCATGAAGAGTACAATAGACATGACCTAGGAGGAATGGGCCAAGCGCCACCTTCTCGTCCCGCAAGATAGTCGACTGTGGGCGAACCTGTGGTAACTTTATTTGCTTGGGTGCAGAATACGAACTTGCATAGCCGTGATAGCAAGAACGCCGGGCGCGCTCGACCGCCCAAGGGAGCAATAGAATCATCATCGGCGCCGCCCTCCACGCCGGTTGTCAGAAGCTCGGAGTAGTTGAGCATGTTCTTCGCCTTGCTCCCAAGCAAGCTTTGGCGATCGTGAGGCCACGCCGCCTTAAAGCCCTTCGCCTCGTGAGCGGTCGAGCGGCGTTCACCTCCACGCCTAGAGGGGAAAGGCCGAATAGGGCGGCCATGTCTAGAACGGTCGACGTCATCATGCCAAACCGAAAGTTCATGGTATTTGTGGCCGACGACCAGAAGCATAAGGCCATGGCCAAGAGCGACCGATCCATAACAAGCAGCCGATCGAACAGCTTGATCAAGTGGTAGATGCCTTGATCCTTCCATTGCTGGCCGAAGAAGTGCTCCATCCTCGGCATCCACTTTTCCCACCGGGGTCGAGGTTGGCTATTGGGGCCAATGCGGCCCGCAACGCTCCACCTTGAAGTCCCCTCTTCAAAGGCCGAAATTCACCAAGTTGTCCCTAAGATGGACAGCCAATCTCTCCGCATTCCCTTCCACGGAGGGGCCGAGGATGCAAGAATCGCGATGTGCTGCCCTATCACCCAGGCGCGATGATATCGTAAAGGACCGAGGTCTGGATTTTCGATGATGTCCACAAACCGGTCGAAGGCTTGGGTCCAAGCTTCAACAGATGTAGGGTGCCGAGGCCATTGAGACGGATTGAAATGGGGTAAAAAGTCGAAGAGAAGGTGATGAACACGAAGAACACTAGGAAACCAAGCGCTCAGAAAAAAGTTCGCTGCCTTCCGAAATGCGTAAGAAGCAATCGAGGACGTTGGTCACTAACTGGGATAATCGCGTAAAGAGGTTGTGAGGCTCGAAAGGGTTGAAGAATTGAGAGAAGAGTTTGGCGAGTTTGGGCGTATGAAAATTCTGAAGCGTGAGGAAGGAATGAAGAAGGATAGGCTTTATATTGGCGCCAATTCAAACGAAGGGCACGATCCTCTCGAGACGTAATACCGATGCTGTGCTCAATACGCGATGACGACGTGTCGGCCCGAGGCCGCTGCTTCAATGGACGCAGGCGGCGGACGGCTCGAGCGAATCAAGGCAATGATGGCTTAAGGACGCGGCTCGCGCATTTAACGCGCCGATTGACCTACGATTTAAGACGCCAACCGCCGATCACTTCAAGGAAGGCAGAGTCCATCCTTGAATCCATTCGCCCTCGCCAAGCCACGATCAAGAATCCACGGATGTGGGGCAATGTTTGTGCCTAAATAAATCACGGTCGTCGGGACCTCTTCTCGCCGTGGCACTGTTCAGGATCAAAAGGCCACGCCACAAACATTTAGCCTTTTTGAAAACAAAAGAAAATACAAAGGCAGGATCTTCTCGGCCTCACAACCACGGCATTATGGGCCGAGGCCGAGGTTCATGAGAGACACGGCCAAAGATACTACGGTTAAATCGCCACGTGGCCTCCGTCCGACGCCCCATTTAATGAAGTAGTGCCTCGACCGCACACAAAACCACTGGGTGCAAGAAGCATTTAATGCACGAGGGCAGAAGGGAAGTGATTGAAGTCAGGATTTGGCAAAGGAATCGGAGTGGTTAGGCGCAAACATTCTCACAGCCGAGGTCGATCACCAACCTCGGACTGAGCATTAAATGCGTTCCCACGGCCAAGAGTGCAAAGCCTACGATTAGGGCGGTGGCTGAGATTTGCCGAGATTTATGGGGGTCACACCACCATGCTTCACGATCCCAAATGCCGATTTGACTACCCACTTGCCTTGATCAGACTCCACCATGCAGATATTTTCAAGCCATCAGGCAGATATTTTTTCATTTCGATTGGCCCTCCAGACTCCTCCTGTAAATACTAAGCTCAAGACCACGTTTAAGGGGTCCAGACAAACAAAAGCCTCCCACGGAGCAACTTATTTTTCCTGTAATGCACTTTCAATACCTTTACATGCTTTCCTAGGAGTAGTGCTAGATTGTAAGGAAAATCCATTCATCAATATATCATATGACCTTTGATTTTCAAGGCGCTGGAGGACCATCCTCGTTATCGCCTCATTCACCCCATATATCATACGACCGTCGCTCTCCGAGCAACGCGCCGAGCACCGCCTAAAACCCACCACCAACATCACCACTAAACGGCCTTGTAGCTCAAGCCGTGAACCTGACGGCCGAGACCAGCTTCCTCTCTCACCACGATTGTTTGATTAGAAGTCGAACCGAAAGCAGCGCATCATTTGAACATCTTCTACCCAAACCCCATCACCATCTCGACGACGGTAGACCATGCGGCACGCTTTGCACATAACCACACCGCATCCAAAAGGAGGGACGTCACGTGTTGACGCACATCCCCTCGGCCCGGAGCACCAGTGCCGCGAGATTTGCGACGAACCAACATTGCATGACCCGCCTCGAATTTCCTAGAACCCGAGACGAACCTGCGGAGACCCCGCATCACCCCCACGCCAGTTCACTCCTTAAATCTATGTCCTCGTTTACTGATAGGATTAAGGGCACGAGACTTTCTGCGAAAATTGCGTAGTCTCTCTCCAGAATTGAACATTTCCCCAAAATTTCCACCTGCATAAAACACATTTTATAACCCAACCGGCAGCATGCACAATATAATCTCATGCAATTTACATAAATGGCTTCCGACCTTCAAATGATTCTAACAGAACTGCCCACAATGTTTTTAAAATAACTTAAAGCATCAAACATGCATATAACGAATTCAAAATCTACACATGTACACCTTCACTCACTTAGTCCCCAGAACGAGCCTCAATTCAACCAAGTTTCGGGACCAACAACGAGGTCCGAACCAATCTCAATAAGACCACCTAAGTGGGGTCTATTATGTGGCTGCACCTAGTAACTTCAGCCTACGACTTACTAAGGGATCAAGCCACACGTAGCTCTTTCGTATCTATCCTAACTCCTAATATCAACTAAACCATTACCGTCATACAATTTCATACATTCTAGGATTTATCCATCACAACACAGCAAACACACTCCCATGGCTCCCCTCATACTACGGACGCACCCGCCTCGTATGGGGCTGCCAACACGCGGCTAATCCCAAGACGCTGCGGCGACCTCAACACCGGGCCCTCGGCTACATTCTCACCAGCCGCTTTTACAATCATATCTCCCCTCATACGTCGGGACGCACCGCGCCCACGCATAGGTGGTCTGCCAACAGCGCTGGCTAATCCAAAGGCCTGCTACGACTCTGACATTTCTTGGGCTTTGGCCACTACATTCTCACCAGCCCGCACACAATCATATCTCCCCTTATCGTCGGGCTTGCCCCGGCCACGATAGGTCTGTCACACGCCGGCTAATCCAAAGATGGGCTGTGTCGACCTCAACTCAACACATCTTGGGCCCTGCCTACATTCTCACCGAATCCATCATATGTTTCACTTTGGGCTCTGGCTACATTCTCACCCGACTGACCATCATCTCTTTGGTCATTTTGGGCTTGGCTACATTCTCCACAAACCACACGGGTTTAAAGGCCTCAACATAATCACAATATAGAAGTATTGGGGTAGTCGTGGGGTAGTGCGTATAGTGCAAACTAACATTCTATCTTTGTTTAATACCTTCATTATACATACAGATTACATTAATCACATAAAATCCTTTATTTCGTAAAACTCAACCCTGGTATAGCATATGATAATTCCGCAATTTAAATCATATAATAATATCCAAAATTTGCATATAAACCATTTAACTCAACAACTCTCAAGACTTGTCACTAAGGTCATTCTAACCCTCCTGAGATGGTAGAACTACAACGAAAGTCTAGCGGTCGACCCAGGGTCAAACTACCCAAACTTGGTCAAAAAGGCCCGCGGGGCCCACGACTTTAAAATTATGATCCGAAAGTTCCTATAGGTTCTACAAGCTCTAGGACACACGTCCTACAAGTTTGGTCCAGATCGGACGGTCGGATCGCTCACGATCGTACGATCGGACGGTCACTAAAACCTAACCTAGGGTTGGCATTTCGAGTATCCGGGACTCCATTTACGATCCACAATCCTACGATCTGGTAATACCTAGATCAACATATTATAACTTCAGGACCATCCAACGGTCCAAACCTAGCGAACCAGAAAATACGCGATATGCGATATCCGCTCGAACTCTAATCGTATCCAAAATGAGATCCGAGCACACCCACGCGCGTGACATCGAGAGGATCACAGGGACAAAAATGCCCCTCAACTACAATGCCCACCGCCGCACACGCGCCGGCAGCGCGTGGGTGTCAAGCGATACCCATCGCCGGAAAACTTCCAAATCAAGAGTCAAGACTCCTATCCTAGGTAATACACCTAATTTGGAGCCACTTTTGTTCTTGGGCACACCCCAAAAACTGACCGGAAGTGGCCGGAATCTCATCCCGAAATTCGGCGAAATCAATCCGTGTCGAGCTACCTACACTCAAAATTGATGCAATCCTACCCAACCATCAGCTAGATCGTGAAAAATAGGTAGAAATCTATACCTCAATCACCAGAAATTGTGGCCGGAGGAGGGAGATCGAGCCGCGGTTTCGAAGGAAACCGCCAAAAACTTGCATTTTTCGCGATCGAGCGGCGGTGTCGGGAAGGGCCAAGTCTTGACGGCGGTCGAGCCCCATCGGGTCCCGTCCTGCATGGACGGTGGCCGAGTTTCAAGAGAGAGGGAGGAGCCGCCGTCGGGAGAGAGAGACGATAGAGAGAGAGAGAGAGAGAGAGAGAGAGAGAGAGAGAGAGAGAGACGTGGGCAGTTCCGTCTTTTTATCAAAAATCCATTTTCAAAATATTTACGATTTTGCCACTGGTGATGTTTTGCCCGTAACTTCTTCGTTACAGCTCTGATTCGAGCCCACTATGTGTCTACGAACTCATCTCACCGTGCTCTACGCAACGGTACATCCGAAATTCCCAAATTCTTTCTAGATAAGAAAATGACTATAATACCCCTATCTCACGAGTAAATTCTTAATTTCGCTCAAATTAATTTAAACATTGGATAAATTTGGAGTCGGGGTGTTACAAACATCCCTTACTTGCCTTCCCTGGTTAGTATCAGCCTGCCCAACCTCTCTCTGTTACAAATTGCACAAATTTCACGTCAGAATTCTTAATAAAACAAAGATTTGACATCTTCATCTTCTTGTCATACACGGCCCAGCAGCCTCTCACCTGATCAAAGGAATAGCATGTGAGATCTGAAAATAGGCTATCACTGCCATGCCAATTAGTATGAGATGTGCAATCACCAAAATAGCATTCTTCCTAACAAAAACAGAACTGCCAAATCTTGCAAAATGAAAATCTTCAATATCTGACCTAATTTCTGTTTCTAAACATCGATGAGGCAGGATTAGTTCAACATTTTCCAGATGTTTTCAACAGGACTTATAAGAAAAACATATACTAAGAGACCATCTGATACTCCATACTTTGTTAGCAATGCATTGAATGAACAAATATCATAAATATATTTTGGGGCTTGGGAAAAATGATCTAAATAAGGACTGCCTGATTGGAAGACTCAGAATTAGAGTAGCTTGTTCAGTGAAATCACGTAGAGGGAGAATGGATATTAGCCATATTGACAAGGCAGCAAGTCAGAGACACTCTTATTGGATCTGCATTGAACTAAGGCCAATGAGCAGCTAATTAGACTGTCTTGAACAAATTATTGAATTTCTCAATTCTTTTGTCAACGATCTGTGGTGCTTCCATAGAAATAAAAAATTGGAAGCTCCAAGCCACATCCTCAGTTGGAACATACAGATAGATTTGTAACTGAATATATACATACAAAGATCCCTTTATTTAGTTTTTTTCATGCAGTGACATAGCTGTAAGACAATCTTTCGCCTTAACCACGAATTGTGGTCTTCTAATCAAATGAGGACTCGAGAGGTTGGCATGATTAGGAAATAGACTCAGACTTGCTGGATTATGCTTGTGCAAAAGCTATTCTAATTGAAGTACAAGAGATAATGGAATTCCTAATTCTATATGGATTGAAACAACTGATTCTAATGCAACTAGAACACTCGACAGCTCCTTGATGGGAAAGGCTTTCGAGTGATGCATATTTATAGAGGTCCCTTCTCTAGCAACATCTCACGCTAAACACAGCTCTCACCCCATCTAGAGAAATAGCATTACAGTGTTGCATAGAGAAGAAGATCATCTACAACCAAGACGTCAGACCAAGGTTAGTGTTAAGCTATGAAAGTCTAGTTAAGATTAACATGTGGTATCAGAGCTCTAGGCTTTTGTTTCTTAATCTAATCCAAGCTTTAGATAAAATCTGCATAAACGTTTTCTGTTTTAATTAAAATCACAGTTATATGAATTTTCAAGTAGTTTTCATATCTTATTTGTTTAAGTATGATCAAGGGCATAAAGTATTACTGCTCGATCACACTGCAAAAGGCTTTTGATCTAGTTTTGGGATCTACTATGCAGATTGAGTAAGCCACATCTACTCAGTTTGTATGAGAGATCTTGAAACGATAGTTTGGTCAAAAATTGCATCAATATAAGTAGCCTTATGTATTTTTCTCCATCCACGAATGGGAATTGTATAGAATGATAACGATATTGATGGAACAATCTGGACAATAGACTGCACAAATTAGCAAGCTTCTGTACATCCACAGATGTGAGATTTCTTGCGCATGAAGTTTTGTGCAGTTTGCTATTTGGGATTTTGGAATATGGCTTTTCTAAACCCACAGGTGTAAAATGACATATTTAAGTAAAGTTTTGGGGACAGTTTGTTGATTTGATTTTATAAAAATCTCCACAGTGAACCACAACACCATTGAAACTCTAACTAGATCAAATTACCAGAAATGGAAGCAGGATCTAGAAATATCCCTTGGTTTTCTAGACTATGATTGATTTTGTTCTCGAAGAAGATCCCGCTCAAGAGCCTGCTACAGATGCTTTTGCAGAAATCAAGACTAATTTGCTAAATGGAATAAAGTAAATAAGATGGCTATAGTGATTATGCAAAGAGCTATGGCATCATCAGTAAAAGGTAGCATTCCCAAGTCAAAAAATGCTAAGCAATACTATGAGGCAAATGCACAGAGGTTTAAGGAATCTAAGAAAGCAGTCAAAAGCACATTGCTGAACAAGTTGATCGACATGAAGTATGATGGACAAGGCTATTTGAGGGCTCATATTCTGAATATGATTGACATAGGAACCAAATTGCAGGAATTAGAGATGACAGTTGATGAGGACATGATCGTGCATTTTGCTTTGAACTCATTACCAAAGGATTACAAGTCTCTTAGAGAAACCTACATTGCTCAGAAGGAATACTGGACATTAAATGATCTGATCACCATTCGTGTTCAACAGGAACACAACATCATAAGAGAAAAAGAAGCAAAAATGGTAAACATGATCCAGACCAAAGAGAAAAAGGAAACCAAGCACAATGCAATGATTGGAAGGCAGCAATACTAAAAAGTATCTAAAGCCATCAACTAGGATGAAATGTTTCTTCTGCAAGAAACCAGGGCACATGAAGAAAGAATGCAGGAAGTACGAAAAATGGTTGGATAAGCAGAAAACTAAAGGTAACAGTGAACATATTCTAGTTTGTTTTGAATCAAATTTGGTTGTTTTCTCACATGATTCATGGTGGCTAGATAGTGGTGCTTCTATTCACGTAGCTAACTCTTTGCAGGGATTCACAAGGAAGAGGCTGCCAAGCAAGGATGAAGTGAAGGTGTTCGTTGGCAATGGAGAAAAAGTTCAAGTAGAATTCATAGGAGCAGTTAGAATTGAATTAGATTTTAGTTTTGTTTTGGGGTTAGATGAAGTTGTTTACATTCCTTCTATGAAGAAAAGTTTAATATCAGTTACTAGACTTGTACAATCAAAGTTCAAATTGAATTTTGATGGAACTGGTTGTTCTATTTTCAAGAATAAAGAGTTAATTAGCAAAGCAAGGCTCATCGATGGAATGTTTCAATTAAATTGCAAAAGAACTGAATTGGAAGTTAACACTGGGCAAACCAAAACAAGTAATGAAGTCTCCTATAAACTATGGCATAAAAGACTTGGCCATATCTCAAGAGAAAGGATTAATCATCTATGCAAAGAATCAATCTTGCCACCAATGAATCATGACAGTCAAAATGAAATATGCATTGAATGTGTCAAAGGGAAATTGACAAATTTAAGAAAAAAAGGGGAGCCATAGGAAGCAAAGGTGTCTTGGAACTCATTCACACAGATATATGTGGTCATTTTCCTCCAACTCATGAAGGATTTACCTACTTCATAACTTTCACAGACGATTTCTCAAGGTTTGGACATGTTTATCTCATAAAAGAAAAATCAAGTGCCTTAGACATGTTCAAAATTTACAAAGCTGAAGTAGAAAATCAACTAAACCTTAAAATTAAAGTAGTTCGATTGGATAAAGGTGGAGAATACTACAGAAGGTTTGATGAGACTTGAAGAAATCCCAGAGCTTTTGCAAAATTCCTCTAGCAAGAAGGAATTATAGCTCAATACACAAATCTAGGCACTCCTCAACAAAATGAAATTTCAAAAAGAAGAAACAGAACATTGAAAGACATGATAAGAAGCATGATGAGCTGTGCAAACTTACCAATATTCCTTTAGGGAGAAGCCTTGAAAACTGCCAATTAACCAGATCCCTAATGAGATTTGGAATGGAAGAAAACCTAGCCTAAAACATCTAAGAACTTGGGGTTGTAAAGCAGAAGCTAAACCTTATAATCCTGCAGAAAAGAAACCAGACCCCAAAACCATAAGTTGTCATTTTATAGGTTACCCTGAGAGAACCAAAGGCTACAGGTTTTACTGCCCTCATCACACTATGAGATTCATAGAGACATCAAGAGTAGTGTTTATAGAAATGGATGAAAAGAAAACTGCAGAAGAGAACTTCAGTTTTGATGAGATTACTGCAGGTAGTTTGACGTCACAAGATCCTGCAGAAGAAGCTGTAAGATTGCCTCAAACAAACTTTGACAACTTACAACTGGATTAGATTGAGGATACAGCCACAGATCACACTGAAACTGCAGAACCAATGCAGATGGATAATAATTAGATATTGCCAGCTGAAAACCAAGACACAATGCAAACAGAAGAAGGTGCAAAAATGCAACAAAACTCATAATTGAGAAGATCACATAGAATTAGAAGGCCTGCATTGACAGATGATTATCTTGTATATCTACAAGGAGCTGAGCATGATATAAATAGAATTGAGGATCCCATAACCTTCAAACAAGCCATGATGAGTGAAAAGAGTGATAATTGATGGGCAGCCATGAAATCAGAGTTGAATTCAATGGAGAAGAATGAAGTTTGGAAGCTTGTGACCTTACCTCAAGGTTGCAAACCAATAGGTTGTAAATGGGTGTTTAAGACAAAGAGAAACTCAAAAAGGCGGGTAGATAGGTATAAGGCAAGATTAGTTGCCAAAGGGTTTACACAAAAGGAAGGAATCGATTACAATGAGACTTTTTCACCAGTCTCAACCAAAGATTCATTAAGAATAATCATGGCATTAATGGCACAGTTCGATTTGCATTTGCATCAGATGGATGTTAAGATTGCATTCTTAAATAGGGACCTTGAAGAAGAGATTTACATGATGCAACCATAAGGTTTTTTTCAAGAAAAGGAGAAGAATTTGGTTTGTAAATAGCAAAAATCAATTTGTGGACTAAAGCAAGCCTCAAGACAATGGTACTTGAAGTTTAATAAGGTTGTAAAAGCATATGGATTCACAGAAAACACATTGGATGAATGCATATATATGAAGATCAGTGGGAGATATTTTAGCATTCTTGTTCTTTATGTGGATGACATTCTATTGGCTAGCACAAACCTCACCATGATACATGACTATAAACGTTTTATGTTCAAACACTTTGATATGACTGATATGGTAGAAGCAAGCTATGTTTTGGGCATAGACATAAGCAAAAATCGAGAGAAAGGTTTGCTTGGATTATCACAGAGATCTTACATAGAGAAGGTGCTTAAAAGGTTCAATATGTAGGATTGTGCATGCAATGATGTTCCCATTGCAAAAGGTGATAAATTGAGCACTAAGCAGGCACCTAAAATTGAACAAGAAAGGCTTAAAATGGCTGACAAACCTTATGCTTCACTAGTAGGAAGTCTAATGTATGCACAGGTGCGCACAAGACTTGATCTGGCCTTTGCAGTTAGCATGTTAGGGAGATTTCAATCTAATCATGGACAAGCACATTGGGTTGCAGGGAAAAAAGTAATGAGATACTTGCAAAGAACAAAGGACTGCAAGCTAGTATTGAAAAGAAGTGAGCAGTTGGAATTACGAGGATTTATAGATGCAGATTTTGGAGGATGTCAAGACACATTAAAATTCACATTTGGTTTTGTGTTTATGTTTGGAGGAGCTGTAGTTTCGTGGAGAAGCATCAAACAGCCTCTTACAGCTGGTTCTACAATGCTTGATGAATTTCTAGCCTGATATGAAGCCACTTCACAGGCTATGTGGTTAAGGAATTTCATCATCAGCTTAAGTGTGGTGGAATCAATACACAAGCCTATCCAACTATGGAATGACAAGAGTGCAGCAGTGACATTTGCTAATGGAAACAAAAGAACAAGAGGCTCAAGGCAGTTGGATGTGAAATTCATAATTGTCAAGGAGAAAATCAGTCAAAGATACACCACCATAGATCACATAGGAATAGATCAAATGATTGTAGATCCACTTACTAAGGGAGTACCAAACGATGTTTTCCATAGACATGTTTCTAGTATGGGATTGATAGCTGACATGGATGTCTAAATCAGTGGGTGCTTGTTTTTGTTTCAAACAATTGTTTGTTTTTCTGTAGTTTCGATGATGTTGATACAGTTTTGGTTCAAATTAAAGTTAATTTTATTTTAAGATTCTGTTGTTATGTTTTGAAAACACATGAATAAAATTCAGCAACATTGCTAACTTAAAGAAGTTGTGCATGGTAATGTATTCTGGACAGTGAACACAATAAGACCTTGGTAGTCAAAACTAGGACATTGAACAAACATGGTAATATCTTAGCTTTTTACAGTATATCATGTTGTTATGTTGTTTAATCTTGGTCGAAGCTTATGTGGCTTTAAAGGGTGATGAGTGTGGTTATAAAGACCTTGAAGTACAAGATATTCATAGAACTCCTGATAACCCCTCCTCATGCTTTACAGTTGATAATTGCTTAGTGGGAATTATTTTGAGTCATATTTCACAAGGCCTAATCTATGCAAACACTCTTATGATTAATCGACCAAGTGGGAGAATGTAAGACAACCTTTTGTCTTAACCACGAATTGTGGTCTTCTAATCAAATAAGGACTCGAGAGGTTGGCATGATTAGGAAATAGACTCAGACTTATTGAATTATTCTTATCAGTCATATCCCTTCTCTAGCAACAACTCAAGCTAAACACAGCTCTCACCCCATATAGAGAAATAGCAGTACAGTGTTACATAGAGAAGAAGATCCTCTACAGCCAAGATGTCAGACCAAGGTTAGTGTTAAGCTATGAAAATCTAGTTAAGATTAACAATAGCAAGAGCAAGGCAATGTGCAAAGAAATAGAAGAAAAGAAAAGGAAACATAATGTGAATCAAAATGTCTTCTATTTTCCAAATGAAATGAAAAATACAAAGCATTTAGTTGTAGTTGAGTGAGGGAGAGACTAAGAAGAGCATAAACGATGTAAAAGTATTCTTCATTCTTCCCTATAGAATACTGCCTTACATGATGTCACATACATATATGATACACAAACATCCTTATTAAAATAATCTGTTGCACAAAGATGAGCTTATAATCTGTTGCACATTGATGAGCTTAATGAGTCTCTAATTGACTTTATTTTGTTCACAATGACATTCACAAGCATCTGCTCTCCTTGTGATATTACAGACATGAAAGTCCTATCTTCATCACTGAAACCAAACACTTCTCCAATCTTCTTTCTTGAACTGGGTCGCGATCCCGATTTCTTGTACTTGGTCTTTCTTGCATGTCATCGCCATGTTTGTCATCATTACCCACCGCATCATCTCTTTCAAGGAGCAATGAAGGGTCTGCTAAATCAAAGGCATGGTCAGGCAACGCAGCATTAGTGAATTGGTGAATACTTAGACTATCTCTAAACATGTCATCCATAGCTCTTTCTCCAGTGAACAATCCTAGCAACAATATTCCGTAGCTATAAATAGTTCCCAGTATGGACACTTGGCCTCACATGCCATACTATGCCATTATATACGTATACATATATTAAAGTGTCGGATTCGGATCCTCTGCTCTAATTTTCTCTGTCATGATCTACTTTATTTTCGTTCTCCATACGCCACCTCATTAAAATTGAATCTAAGGGATTTAAAAGTTGACACATCATCCTAAAATAAAAAACCAATTTACTCCTAATTAAAAAAGAAAAAAAAAACCTAACACCTAACTAACGAGATAGTTAACGTCCAAAGCTGTATTTCTTCTTCTTCTTCTTCTAAGTTCCTCTCTTTTTTTCTTCTTCTTCTCCTTTTTTTCTCCTTTTTGTATAAAGATTGTTGCTTTTGGTGGAGGAATTAAATTATGGGTACCTAAGCAATATTAGAAATGTAAGCCTTTGATTAATTCATGGGTTTTCATTTTCTGGAGCTTTTCTTATTCCTTTGCTATGAAGAACGAAATAGAGAGATTCATAATTTATGTTGGGTTTTGTTATGGTGTGTAGTTTGTCAAAGATGGTTTTGTTTTCAATGGATTTTCATAGTGATGCTTATTGCTTTGTGATGGTGGCGCAAGAAGGTGGGGCAAAAAGGAGAAGAGGACAGAACGTGTAGCAAGAAGTGAAAAAGAGAAGAGGACAGAAGTGAAGAACAAGAAGAAGAAAAAAACAGCTTTGGACATTAACTATCATGTTAGTTGGGTGTTAGGTTTTTATTTTATTTTATTTATTTTTAAATTTTTAATTAGTGGTAAATTGGGTTTTGGTTTTAGGATGATGCGTCAACTTTTAAATCTATTAGATTAAATTTTAATGAGGTGGCGTATGGAGAATAAAAGTAAAGTAAATCGTGGCAGAGAAAATTAGAGCAGAGGATTCGGATATGACACTTTAATATCTGTATATTTATATAATGGCATAGTATGGCGTGAGAGGCCAAGTTTCCATGCTGGGAACTACATATTTATAGCTACGGAATATTGTTGCTATTCACTGGAAAAAGACCAAAGGATGACATGTTTAGAGATGGTCTATGTAATCACCAATTCACTAACGCAGCGTTGCCTGACCATGCGTTTGATGTAGCAGACCCTTCATTGCTCCTTGAAAGAGATGATGCGGAGGGTAATTGTGGTAACCAAATTAAATCAAAACCCTAGGTCAAATAATTCATTCCATTTGGGGATTATTTGACCTAATTGGGAATTAATCAACCTAATTGGGAGTTACTCAATTTAATTGGGGGTTACCCAATTAAATTGAAGCTTACCTAATTGGGTTAAGAATTGATTCCTAATTCCTACCCCGATTCTCAATTAAATAAGGAGTTACCTAATTGAAATGGGATTTGATTTGATACCTACCACAATTAGAGATTTGATTTACCCTAATAAATGAAATCCCTAATTAATCAAATCAATTCCATAAAGGGGAGGAATAATTCCCTTCCATCTACGGAATTATTCCTCTAAAACCCTAGCCTCCAAGACCATTATAAAAGCATAGCCACACACAAGGGTGGAGGTACGTCTAAATTCCTACCGAAACTCTGCAGAAATCATTTCTCACAAACCCTAGCCACCACTTTCTTTCTCTCCCTTACACAAGGCTCCGGCCACCACACACGGCTCCGCCACCCGGTTTTCCTTGAAATACCTTACCTAACTTAGGCATCGGAGGGCCTTTGCCCAACACCCCCTTTTACTCCGATCTGTTTTGCAGGGAGAAAGAGAAGCGGAGAAGACGAAGGAATCTTTGACGAATATTCTCGTGGGGAAAATCATTCCCTCCAAATTGGTGCTTTCGTTGAGAGCACGAGTTATACTCAACGCGTGCTCAAGGAATCCGTTCCTCCTATTTTCCAATCCACCGAAGCCTTCCAAACAACCATGGTTGGAAGCATGAAGACGAGAGGCAAAACCGCCGCGATGGCTAGATCCGCGACGGCCCAAAGCCACTCCACCCACGGTCCCGCAATCGACATGGTGGCACCACCACCTCTCACCACCGCACCGGCCACCGCCGCCGAATATGGTGGAACCTCTCATCAAGGTGGGCTTGTTACCACCGCCAACTTAGGCCCGATCTTGGAGCAACTTCAAGCGATCCCTTCATTGCCTCCACGCTCGACACACGCTCCCGCGCACACCTCCAATGAAACCCTAGCCCGTGTGCAATTGGGCTCCACACACTTCTCTCCTCCTGATCCACGAAGTCAAGCAGACCTTAGTCTGAGAGTTGACCAGCTAGCTCAGAGAATGGACTACCAAAGCGATCTGATGAGGCAACTCCTCCACCAAATCAGCTTGGCTCAAAACCTTGGCCTTGGACAACTAGGCGAAGAGAGAAGGACGAACGAACGCACCGGCAGGCAGCTCAACGGGTACCCAGCAGGTCAAGCAGGAGTAGGCGGACAAGGCGAGGACAACAACTTGATCGGCTGCCGACATGTCACGAGCATCCGTGAGCCCCACTCGGAGCAGATTAAGTTCGAGGAACAACATGCGCGAGAGGCCGGGCCCACGACTTGACGTCCACGCCCGCTTGGGACCGCAGGGAAATGTACTTCAAAGGCTAGGCCCCAGGGAGGACAATCGGACAACCATCGCAACGAGGGTCATGAAGAAAGACGCTCGGCTGTCCACTCGCGAGACGAATGTTCACGAGAGGCTACGTCCCAGGGTGGTCAGCGGATAATCCTCACAATGAGGACCACGAGGAAGGGCGCTCCGCTGCTTACTCACGAAGAGGCGGCTCGCGTCGACAAGCTATGGAGAATCTCTCGCAAGCGCGAGTCCACGCAACACACCGCCCAGCGCGCAGACAAGAACATCGACCCTCGCACACCCGGCAGAGGTCACCAACGCGTCGCCGATCGCGAAGGTCGCCAACATGATCGACCTCAATGTGTGTGGAGGGCGTTGAAAAGCTTATGACTTCAAGGTCCGAAGATGGTGGGAACCTCGACGATGCACTACGCAAGGAGATCGACCAGGCAAACTCCACACCTTTCACCGCCAAAATCGAGCACGGTTTGCTCCCGGCGATTCTCAAGCCTTCGTTTATACACTTCAAAGGGGACTCCGATCCCGAGAGCCACCTAAAACACTTCAAAAGTGTCATGATCCTCCACAAGGCCGACGACGCGTTGATGTGCAAGGTATTCGTAGTGACCTTGCGAGGAGCAGCACAAGATTGGTTCCACACCCTGCCATCCGGGTCGATCAATGCAGCTTCAAGGAGTTGGCTTACGTCTTCACCAAAGAGTACACCTCTTACCGAAGGCGATCAAGAAGAACCACGACCACCTGTACAACCTCGCAAGAAGTCCGACGAATCCCTTCGAGATTACATCAAGAGATTCAAAGCAGAAAAGGCCAACATTGTAGGATGCGATGGCCGAATCGCGTCATCGCCTTCAAGAAAGGCCTTCCGGTGAACACGACTTGTATCGCGGTGACTATCACTCGGCCAAACTCCGGCAAAGGTCTACGCGACCGCGGAACGCCACGCGCTACGGGATGACGATCGAATCGCCGCAAAAAAGTCTACTAAGCAGGAAGATCAACCAACTAAGCGGGCAGGTCAAAGAAGCGATGGATTTAGCAACAAGAACAAGGATAAGCGCAAGTCACACCCACAAGGAGACGCTGCAGCAGGAGAGAACTACACTAAGTTCAGCATCCCCATACATCAAATCTTAGCCCAAGTGAAAAACAAACCTTGGGTAAGAAGACCGCCACCCTTTAAAGGAGATCCAGACAAGAGGGATACTAGCAGATATTGTGCCTTCCATGGGACACATGGGCACACAACCAACAATTGCCTCGCTTGGAAAGCACACCTTGAAGAACTCGTGAGAGAAGGTCACTGCATGGAGTTCATCGCGAAGCAGGCCATCCAGCGAATTGAAGATCGAGACACCGCCAAGGAACCACCCCGGAAGGTCATAAGGATTAACACAATCCTAACCGACGCCTAAGGAGTCAGGGCTGACCGGCAAGGAAAAGAAGAGGAAGATCAAGCAGGCCGCTATGATCTTCCAAGTCTCGACTGGCCTTCTACCAGCAGAAGACGATCCTATAATCGGCTTCCAAAAGAAAGATCTGATCGGCCTCGACATGCCACATAATGATGCCCTTGTTGTCAGCATTCAAATCGCGCAGGCCATGGTCGACCGAATCCATGCAGACGAGGGCAGCGCAGCCAATATCCTACCGGTGGCGGTCATCGGCAGATGGGCTTGGAGGCAAAATCAACAAATCAGCGGCGGATCACGGCCGGCTTTAATGGTGCAACACGTTCACCGTGGGCACGATAGACCTCGGCGTCTATTCTTCACCAGTGCGCTTGCAAACATTCATGGTCATTGATGAGTCTCACCTAGCGGCATTCTGGGCGGACCATGGATTGGCAAGATCAGCGCCATCACCTCCGCCACACATCAGAAAATTCGGTACCCAATCCTGTGGCGGTGTCGGCCAAATCAGCGGCGATCGGGCAATGGCGAATATGCTCTGCCCAAGGGCTAAAGAAAAGCAAACAAGCGCAATTCCTCCCGTGAGCGAGGCGGATCAAGGAAGTTGAACAGCACCGAATCTTGCTATCTTATAGCAATCAATGCATCGAGGACCAAGCGAGCAAATTCGTCGAGGTCTTTCAAGAAGGATGGAAACACGAGGAAGACGCGTCGAGTTAATACCCCTGGATCCCTGATCGGCCGACAAAAAGCGCGGATTGGCTCGCGCTAAGCCCGAGCGAGAAGATGGAGCTTACCACCTTCCTCGAATAACAAAGATATGTTCGCATGGTCGCCGTCGGACATGCACGCATCGACCGAAAATCATCGCCACCGACTCCATGTTAACCCTACCGCAAGCCAATGGCACAAAGAGACGCAACTTCGCACCGGCGAGTCGCTATCATCGAGCCGAGATTGAAAAACTTCTAGCTGCCGGCTTTATTGAAGAGGTCTCCTACTCGAGTGGCTTGCCAACATGGTTCTAGTAGAGAAACAAGAGAAGGGCAAGTGGAGAGCGTATCGATTACACTGATCTCAACAAAGCATGCCCAAAAGACAACTTCCCATTACCGAGGATCGACCAACTCGTGGATTCCACTTGCAATCATTTGCTCGCCACTTCATGGACGCTTACTCCAGCTATAACCAAATCTTGATGCACACGGATGATAAGGCGAAAACTTCTTTCATCATCGAGAGAGGGACCTCTGCTACAAGGTCATGCCTTTTGGGTGAAGAACGCAGGAGCAACCTACCAAAGGTCAGTGAACAAAATCTTCAAGGAGCGGATCGGCAAAACTATGGAGGTGTACGTGGGCGACATGTGGTCAAGGCCCCAAAGCGTCACAGATCACCTCAAAAACCTCACCGAGGCATTCACTGCTCCGCCAGATGCTCGCATGAAGTTGAACCCAAGTAAATGCACATTTGGTGTATCCTCCGGCCGATTCTTGGGATACTTAGTCACACAACGAGGTATCGAGGCACACCCACGTATATTCTCGAGATGAAGTCGCCTTCCACAGTGAAGGAAATACAAAATCTGACGGGCAGAGCAGCGGCCCTCAACCGATTCCTCTCGAGATCAACCGACAAGTGCAAACCATTCTTCAAAGCTTTGAAGAAAGGACAAAGAGACAAATGGGATGAGGAGTGCGAAGTAGCTTTCCAGAGTTTGAAGACTTATCTCACTTCACCACCCCTGCTCTCAAAGCCCCTTGGTGAGGACTTGTTCGTGTACCTGGCAAAGTGTCCAACTCACACCAGCTCTCATTCGAGAAGAGCTGGGGGCCCAACATCCGGTATTCTACACGTCAAAAGCTCTCCTCGATGCAGAGACTCGTTACCCAAAATTGGAGAAACTCATTTTGGCTCTTGTAGTTTCCGCGAGAAAGCTACGACCCTACTACCAAGCTCATCGAGTCATCGTCATGACTGACTTTCCTTTGAGATCAATCTGCACACCGACGCTTCTCGACTCATGAAGTGGGCTATAGAGCTAAGCCAATATGACTTCATCTACCGGCCAAAAGCTGCAATAAAAGCCCAGGCTTTAGCAGACTTCGTGGTAGAGTTCACCCCATCGAAGAAGAGAAATTGGTCAACAAAAATAAGGAAAATTCAAGAGCAGATGAGACCTCCGCTAGACCTAGCCAACTTGGAGACACGTGGCGATTGCGGGTAGACGGAGCGTCAAACCAAAAGGAGCTGGAGCGGGTGTCGTCATCATCACCCCGGATGGAACCTTGTTGGAGCAAGCTATCACGCTTGGCTTCCCGGCCTCGAATAACGAGGCGAATACGAGGCACCTTGCTCGTCGGCCTACGCTTGTCGAAGGAACTCGCAATTAAGAAGCTAGCCATTTACTCAGATTCCCAGCTGATCGCGAATCAAGCCTCAGGAGAATACATGGCGAAGCACCCAAGGATGATCTTGTACCTTGACAAAGTCCAGGAGCTGTTGAAGGCATTTCCTACCTTCACCATCCAACAAGTACCCCGGCAGAGAACGCACATGCGGATGCACTAGCCGCCTAGGGTCGCGTTGGATACCCAGTTCAGACGCTCCATCCGGTTGAACACCTTGACCGGCCAAGCATTGAAGAAGTAGAGCCAATCGACACCATGCAGATTGACGAGGACCCTAGCTGGCAAGACCCCATCATTGACTACTTAGCGAATGGAAACCTTCCCGCGGACAAGTCAGAGGCTAGGAAGGTCAACGAAGGCCGCGAGATACTACATGCACGACAACAAGCTCATTCGCAGATCATACTCCGGCCCTCACCTTACCTGCATAAAATACCCTCAAACACTTGAGGTCCTCTGCAAAATTCACGGACGGCGAATGTGGCAGCCACTGCGGGTAGGTCACTCACCCGAAGGCTCTAAACATAGGCTACTCGGCCTACCATGCGCCACGACTCCTGAATATGTCAAAAGTGTGATCGTTGCCCGATACAAGCCGATCCCTAATTTGCCTGCCGAAGTTTACCATCCGCAAAACAGTCCATGGCCATTCATGCAATGGGCCATCGACTTAGTGGGTCCCTTGCCACCGGCGCCTGCCAAGAAAGAGATGATGATCGTCGCCACCGACTACTTCACTAAATGGATCGAGGCCGAAGCTCTATCATCTACTAAAGAAGCCGATGTGGAGCGATTCATCTAGAGAAACATCATCTGCCGATTTGGCTGCCCACAATCGTTGGTCACTGATAATGGCTCACAGTTCATTGGCAAGCATATCACCGCCTTCTTTGCGAAATACAAGATCAAACAACACCTGTCAACTCCGAGGTATCCACAAGGAAATGGGTAGGCCGAGGCATCCAACAAAGTCATATTGGACTGCTTGAAGAAGAGGCTAGAAGGCGCCGAAGGAAAATGGGTGGATGAACTCCCCGGAGTACTATGGGCTTATCGCACCACCAAGCGAAGGTCAACTGGTGAAACCCCATTCTCCCTCGCCTATGGGACGGAAGCAATCATCCCTCCTCACATTACAGTCCCCTCTATAAACCTCGAGGTGGGCAGTGTTGACAGAACTCCAAGCAAATGAGGCTCAACCTTGACCTACTTGAGGGCGAACGTGAGAATACCATTATCCGAGTTGCCTCCTACGGCATTGAAGTCTTACTACGACAAAGAGCTAAGGTCGATAGTTTCAACCAGGCGACCTCGTGCTAAGAAAGGCTTTCATCACCGCACCAAGACAAGGGTCGAAAAAGATGAATCCCAACTGGGAAGGCCCTTATGTGATCAGCCGGTGGGGGCAGAGGAAGCTACACATTGGACACCATGGATGGGAAGCAAATACCATGACAATGGAATGTTCACCATCTCCGAAAGTATTATCCATAATGCTTCCTCATGACTACTAGAAGTTTCAAGTTTTGTACTCAGTTATTTTCATTTTTGAATAAAGGACTGTAATCTTATGAATATCAATATAAGTTCAGTTTCTCATTCCAAAATGTCTTATCTGCCTACAAAACACAAACGAGTTGCCCATAAGCAGCGTCCTAAGGAGACGCAGGCGGCGACCAGCGTCGCCGGGAGCGCAGCCCGTAAGCGTCCTAAGGGAGACGCAGGTGCGCCGGAATTTCTTAAAGGAGGTCTCCATGCCTTGCGGGAATATCCGAGTTCCTATCCGTTTCTTAAGGGAGGCAGATAGACACATAGTTGCCCATAATCAGCGTCCTTCGGAGACGCAGGCGGCGACAAGGCATCCTAAGGGATGTGCGAGAATCGCCGGAGCCTCTTAAGGGGCCTAGCGCCGCCAACTTCCTAAGGGATGTGCGGGACACGCCCGGAGCCTCTTAAGGGGGCCCTGGCGCCGCCAACTTCTAAGAGATGTGCAGGACACGCCGGAGCCTCTTAAAGGGGCCCTGGCACTCGCCAACTTCCTAAGGGAAACCATCCTAAGGGATGTGCAGGACATGCCGGAGCCTCTTAAGGGAGGCCCTAGCGCTCGCCAACTTCCTAAGAAACCATCCTAACGGATGTGCAAGACACACCCGGAGCCTCTTAAGGGGGGCCCTGGCACTCGCCAACTTCCTAAGGGAAACCATCCTAAGGGATGTGCAGGACATGCCCGGAGCCTCTTAAGGGGGGCCCTGGCACTCGCCAACTTTCTAAGGGAAATCATCCTAAGGGATGTGCAGGACACGCCCGGAGTCCCTCAAGAGGGACCTTGGCACTCGCCAACTTCCTAAGAGAAAAACACCATACGAGATGTGCAGAATACGCTCGGAATCCCCCAAAGGGAACCCTATCACTCATAAATCTCCAAAGAAGAAGTGCAATCAAGATAGAAGCTGATTACTTAATAGTTCACATCCATAACAAGATGACCAATCGGCCAAGTTTAACAAAAAGAATATGGTCAAAAAGGACCAATTATTCTAAACAAGAAAGCAAACTACAAAAGCTGAAAAGAAACAAAGAAGTCTTCATCTACTCCGAGGCGCCAGTAGGAGACCTATGAGTTGCAGCCTTTCGGCGTCCACTGATCGGCTATGCCTTCAAGCTTCATCCTGCTCGTAACATCTGCCATCATCTCATCTCGTGTCATCCTCCCCTCCATCCTCTCCAAGCTGCCTGCTCTTCAGTTCCTCCTTCCGCACGGGGTGAATCAGGCAGAGTGTCTCGATGTCTACATCTTCAATCGCATACAAGGGAGTAGTCTCATCCGCACAGTGCAGGTAGCCCAACTTGTACGCATCTATGATGGCTTCAGACTTGGATTTTTCTGTGGACTTGTGGTATGCATGAAATCTAGCCAGGAGCTTGTCATAGCTAAGGGAGATGTCAGCATTCTTACGCTCAAGACTAAAGAAGGCATCTTTGCGGCTAACCAAATCAGTGGCAAGAGAGTTGAGCTCAGAATCCTTCTCGGTAAGGGAGCTTTTCAGCTCGGATATCATTGTCCTCAAATCATGCGTCTTCTTCTCATAACGGGCCTGCTCGGTGGCAAGATGGCTGGCCAATTCAGCATTCTTCTTCTCCACCGCTAAGCGAGTAAGAGGGCAACAGCAGATGAGTTCGAATGGTCTCTGCAGCAAAAATCAATCCTTTTTGGATCGATGGAATGTCGCTTCCCTTTGTTTTTCCAAGGAAAGGCTCGAGAAAGTGCCAAGATCGCCGGCCTGACGGATGTGATCAACCAGCTCGGCACATGAGGATGGGTTTGATAGGAAGTTCGTTTTGAGCGGATCGGACACGCATGCATCCCTGCAGGGCTAGACTTGTCCACCTTGGGATCAACCGCCGTCGCTGAAGAAGAACCCTTAGCCCGAGCAGATGACTCTCTCATCTTCCTAGCCTCCGCCAACTTCATCTCTAAAGGAGTCAATGATCTGAATCAACTCCACGCTTGACGCCCACGGTTCAACAAATTGGATCATAAGCGACCTCCCACTTCGATCTCCATCTTTCGACCGATGCGACTTGAACTTCGAGGAGGAATGTCTACATCTCTTTGGCGCTTTCAGCTGGGCCGGGCACAAGTGTCTCCACGAAGCAAATCATGTTTTCAAGCTTGTCCAGGAGGCTCAGGCAGAACATCCCGAGCACCGCGCATACCACCAACCTTCGTGCAATCTCCACCCACGAGATGCTTGATCCTGGTAGATGATGACGGAGTAGACCCCACTTGAGTCTTCTCAGCAGAAGGGAGCCTTGGCTTCTTCCTCGATGGAGACCCATTCTTGGCGTGCGAAGAAGTAGCTTCACTTACGGAAGATTTGGTAGCAGCCTTTCTCTTTGGTGGAGATTTGGCGAACACTCTTCCACGTAGGCGGATCGTCGGTCGGGACCATTTTGCTTCCACCTTTCGACATCCTCGGCAGGGGCAGACCACCATCTACCTCTCGGTACTCGCTCAATAACCAGCGCCACTCGCGAAACTTTTGAGGATGTTCAAAGCACGACGGACCTTAACCATATCTGGTCCAAGCTCCAATTGCTTGCTAATGTCATTCACTATAAGCAGAAGACAGAAGTTAGTCAACCACACTTTAAGAAATTCAAATAAAAAGGAACATATCAAAAGTCGCAAAAGACATACCATGGCAATAGGTGACGGGAACAAGTGGGCCGTTACGAACGTCGCCCTCCCACCGTCCGCTAACTTCCAACACGTCGTCATGCCAAGCGTGATCTCCCTGACTGAGACCGTCGAACAGCTTGGTCTTGTAGGTGCGAACTTGGGCATACCTGCTCAAAGTGCCTCACCTCGAAAAATAAAAGAACTCACGACCGTCACCTCAAGCGTGAAGAAACGGCTCGATTCTCGAAGCACATGATTGCCCGTAAACATTGGGAGTACAGCGGCTCGGAGTACACTCCATGGCACGAACACCTCCTTGAAGAACTTCGGCGGGAATTTGAAGCCCAAGGAAAAGTAAAAAGGACGGAAGGTAATGACCCTAGCGCCGGGATCATTCGCATCTACCAAAGGCTTGCTATCGGTCTAAGACTTGTAGCTTGACTCGCACGTCATCTGGAATGGCGGATGTGAAGGCAGCCCGCCATACGGAACTCAAGCATCGGTCGTCACGCGGTGCAAGTTGGCCACGAATTTCTTGCTAGGCACTAGGGAGCCTCCCCACAAGTATAAAGGTGCTTGAGAGCTTGGAGCCTTGCTACCGTCCCCGGAAGACATAGTTGGTCAACGAGTGGCTGCCAAAAAAGAAAGAATTCTACAAGTTAGAATATCTTGGAAAAATTCGCAAGTCGAAAAAAAAAAAAACAGCAGCAACAAAAATAAAATAAAGTTCGGCTGCTTGGATCATTAAGCTAAGAGAAGGACACCGGCGGTGCTCCAAAGACAGGCCCAAGTCGCACCAACACGGCCAGGCGCACTCCAATACCAAAGACGGAGGCCCACCTCCAGCTGCGCGGCCACGCGTCTTGCGCTAGGCCCATCGCGATCCCGCCCGCCCGCCGCTCCGGACCAAGACGTGGCGGCTTGCCTAGCGCAAGCCCACAACTCACGCTGGCCCAATTCCGCTCGGCTCAATGCAGCGGGCTGGAGCCTCAGACCTCAATTGAAGCCCAGCGACGCCGGCTCGAGCCCACCTCACATGCCAGGCTTAGGCACCTCCAGACCTCCATGCTCGAGCCCCAAAGCATGCAACTTCAAGCCTGCCATGCTCCAGCCCGTGGGCACATCTCACCAACCACGCCCCATGTCTCACAGCTCCAATGACCAACTAGAAGATACGGACCAAGATGCTAAAAGTCAGAGACACAAAAATTCTTCTAGGCTCATTACCTTGGATGGACAGCAAAGATGAAGTTTCAAGCACGCTGGGAAAGCCCTCCAAAGTTTCTCTCTCCCTCACTTACAAAATCGGTGGAATAGATTTTTTGATGTGAAGAATAGATTGGAGGAGCCCTACATTTATAAGGATCAAAATTCCTTGACCTACAAGGAATCGCAAACTCTTTCCAACTTGGGAGTTCATAAAATTGGCAAGTCAAATACCTCCTCTACTCAGGAGCCCAGGTCCACGAAGGAAGCCCGATTCTTTGGACAACCCAACGGAGCATTTACATCTCCTACATGCCACCATGCGCCATGCAGAAGCTGGGGGGCATTTGTGGTAACCAAATTAAATCAAAACCCTAGGTCAAATAATTCATTCCATTTGGGGATTATTTGACCTAATTGGGAATTAATCAACCTAATTGGGAGTTACTCAGTTTAATTGGGGGTTACCCAATTAAATTGAAGATTACCTAATTGGGTTAAGAATTGATTCCTAATTCCTACCCCGATTCTCAATTAAATGAGGAGTTACCTAATTGAAATGGGATTTGATTTGATACCTACCACAATTAGGGATTTGATTTACCCTAATAAATCAAATCCCTAATTAATCAAATCAATTCCATAAAGGGGAGGAATAATTCCCTTCCATCTACGGAATTATTCCTCTGAAACCCTAGCCTCCAAGACCATTATAAAAGCATAGCCACACACAAGGGTGGAGGTACGTCTAAATTCCTACTGAAACTCTGCAGAAATCATTTCTCACAAACCCTAGCCACCACTTTCTTTCTCTCCCTTACACAAGGCTCCGGCCACCACACACGGCTCCGGCCACCCGGTTTTCCTTGAAATACCTTACCTAACTTAGGCATCGGAGGGCCTTTGGCCAACACCCCCCGGGTGTGGTCCTTTTACTCCGATCTGTTTTGCAGGGAGAAAGAGAAGCGGAGAAGACGAAGGAATCTTTGTGAATATTCTCGTGGGGAAAATCATTCCCTCCAGTAATGATGACAGACATGGTGGTGACATGAAAGAAAGACCGAGTACAAGAAATCGGGATAGCGACCCAGTTCAAGAAAGAAGACCGGAGAAGTGTTTGGTTTCAGTGATGGAACCCTTTAACCCAGTTGACATATTGTTTGACTGTGGGAGGGATCATTTGATGTTTCCAAAAGGAACCTTGCTAAACCAAAATCACCAACATGGGCTACCAACCATATCCTCATCAAGAAGAACATATATTTTGCTTGCCTTTAGATCACAATGAACAATGGCCGCTTCACAAATGGTGATGGAGGTAATCTAAAACAGAAGCCACATCAATAGCAATGTTCATTCTTTGGACAGCACCCAAGCTCTTAATTTTCCATTGCTCGTTAGCTCTTGGATACAACCATGAGTCTAGACTTTCATTTTCCATGTACTTGAAAACTAGACTTTTGAACTCATTACCCAGATTATCGATGCTTCAGCAGGCAGTTAAGATCTTAAGAAGATTACAATGCCTTATACTTCTTAAAGCTTTGCGTTCATCAATGAAACTCTTGAAAGATCCTTGTTATTGAAGGTTTAATACCTTAACAGAAACTATTGTTCCATCTCTAGGGATTACTCCTTTGTAAAGAGAACCAAAACTTCCTGAACCAGTCAGGTTGTCCATAGAGAACCCCATTAGCTGATTCAAGGAGTTCAGAGTAAGAGACACCCGATTTCCAATCCTTATAAGAACGTGAAAGTTACTGGTCCACCTCGTGACATTTTCACCTTTGAATATATAGCAATGGAACATGACATAGCAATTATGAACGCAAATGCACAAGCTATAAGGATGACTACTTTTTGGGAAAATGGTCTTTGAGATGAATGGGGCTTTACCTTGGGGCAGGCAGGTAGAAGGAATTATGAGACGCCACCACAAAGCCTAACATTTCCAAAAATTGAGACACCACTTGCATTTGTAAAAACCCCTTCTCTAGGCAATTCACCCTCGAAATTATTATGAGAAAGATTGAGAAGCTTACGAACTCGAAATTTGCCAAGAAATTCAGGAAGCTGCCTGGATAATTTGTTGCGGGAAAGATCTATTTCTTTCTTCCAAGCCTCTTAAGTCTTTAAGAGATTGAGGAATTTTTCATCAAATTGATTACTTTCCAAATGTAAGCGTGCCAAACTAGTACATATGCCACGGGCCATGGGTGTATCACCTGATAACTTGTTTCTGATACATCTAGCTCCATGAGATTTGCCAAATCACCCACTTCATATGGTAGTGAACCAATCTAAGAATTGTTAAACATTGTCAAAGAAATTGAAAGAGATGAGATCCCAACAAGTTCTTTAGGTATGGTTCCAGTTAGATTATTAATAGAAAAGTTAAGTACCTGTAGATTTTGGCAGTTTCCAAGAGTTGAAGTTATACTTCCTTCTAACCTGTTATTCTCCATGGAGAGCAGTGTTAACAAAGTCAAGTTACCCAGGAGGATGGGATTGGCCCAGAAAATTTGTTATCATTCAATCAAATACAGTATTCCTAACTTATGAAGCTTCCCAATTCCATGAGGGATACTCCCACCAAATTGGTTACCTTCCACCTCTTAACAAGGTCAAGTCTACCACGTTATAGTTTGTGTACACTAACTTTTCTCTTTTCAAATGACAGGTTCACATATCTGGACATAGATAGGCTTACATTGCAGTAGATCATGTGCTAAGCGAGATAAAATATTACATAAAAATATTTTCTATTGCATTGCAATCATCATCATCATCTTCTTCTTCTTCTTGTTAAATAATTGAGATATGAGCCCCTGACTGCATTCATTTTGTTGACGACAATATCCATAAGCATCCGCTCTGTCGGCGATATGGCAGAGCATGAGATCCCTATTTGCATCACTGAAGCCACGCATTCCTCCAATCTTTTTACTTTGTCTGCACCGATATCCTTATATTTCCCTATGGGTCTTTCTTGTATGTCATGTTCTTCATCATCCTCCTCGTCATCTGTTTCAAGCAGCAATGAAGGCTCAACTATGTCCCTGGCATGGTCAGGCAAAGCCATGGCTGTGAATTGGTGAATGCTTAAATCATCTTTGAACATGTCATCGGTTGGTCTTTTTCCTGTGAACATTTCTAGCAACAGTATCCCATAGCTGTAAATATCTCCCATTATGGAAACTTGGCTTCCCATGCCATACTCTGCATGTCAATGCATACATTAGGATGTTGTAGTTGATGGACCTTTAGAATTTATCTTATATTATTTCAAAATTTTCTGATACTTCTTGTCCAGTAAAAAAAAGAGTCAGCAATCTTTTTTACCAAAAAGTTATTAGGAAGTGAGCATTTTAAAATTTATACCTGGAGGAATGTAGCCTATGGAACCCTTTAGCCCAACTGACATGGTTTGAATTTTGGTGGGATCATTTGATGCTTGTAAGAGGAACCTTGCTAAACCAAAGTCACCAACATGGGCTACCATATCTTCGTCAAGAAGAACGTTGCTTGGCTTTAGATCACAATGAACCATGGCCGTTTCACAGTGGTGGTGCAGATAATCTAGTGCAGAAGCAACATCGATTGCGATATTGAGTCTTTGGATAAGGCTTAATCTCTTAGGCTGAGATTGCTCATCTCTTGGATGAAGCCACTGGTCTAGACTTCCATTTTCCATGTACTCCAAAACTAGACTTTTGAAGTCATTGCCCTGATTATCAATACTGGAGCAGACGGTTACGATCTTGAGAAGATTACGATGCCTTATACTTCTTAACGCTTTGCATTCACCAATGAAACTCTTGGAAGCTCCTTCTTGTTGAAGGTTTAATACCTTAACAGCAACTACCGTTCCATCACTAGGGAGTACTCCTTTGTAAATAGAACCGAAACTTCCCGAGCCAATCAGATTGTCCACAGAGAACCCATTAGTCGCTTGAAAGAGTTGAGAGTAAGAAACACCTGATTTCCAATCCGTATAAGAACGCAAAGTGACTAGTCTATCTCTTGACTTTTTCACATATGACCAAGCAGCAAAGGAGCATGACAGAGCAATTAAAAATGCTAGTGCACAAGTTATAGGGATGAATACTTTTGGGGCAAGTAATCCTGGAGGTGAATGGCGCTTTTTGCTAGAGCATGCAGGAAGAAGGAATTCTGGAATTCCACCACATAGTCTATTATTTCCAAGGATTGAGACACCACTTGCATTTGAAAAGATCCCTTCTGTAGGAAATTCACCCTCAAAATTGTTATGAGAAATATTCAGATGCTTAAGAGATCCAAGATTTCCTAGAAACTCAGGAATTTTCCCTGATAAGTTATTACGCGAAATGTCTATTTCTTCCAAGCCTCTTAAACTTTTTAGTGTTTGAGGAATTGATCCTTCAAGTTTATTACCTTGCAAATGAAGACGCTCCAAACTAATACACCGGCCGAGGGTTCCTGGGATTTCACCTGATAACTTGTTTTCTGAAATATCTAACTCCCCAATATTTTTCAGATCACCCACTTCAGATGGTAGTGAACCAGTCAAAAAATTGTTAGATATGGATAAAGAAATTGAAAGGGATGAAAGCCCAATAACCTCTTTAGGAATGGTGCCACTTAGATTGTTACTTGAAAGGTTAAGTACCTGTAGACTTTTGCAGTTCCCGAAACTTGGTGGTATACTTCCCCCAAAGTTATTCTCTTGCATGAGGAGCCTTGTCAATGAAGTCAAGTTACCTAGGGAGGACGGAATTGGCCCAGAAAATTGGTTAGCAAACAACTCAACACCCTGTAACTTCTGAAGTTTCCCGATTACATCAGGGACACTACCACCATGGGCGGAACCAAGGCAAGGGCTGCCCTTGGCTGTAGCCCAGGGAAGGTTTGGATAAAAAATAAATTAAATATACATATATCATAATATTTTAACTAAAAATAAATAAATATATATACAATTTCAACACCAATAGGCATAGTAAGAGGTCTTCCACATTTGTATTTGGTGTCAAAGTTTGTCCCAACATCAATTTTAAAAATTTTATATTAATTTGTCTCCAAAAGAGAAGCATTTTACTATAGAAAATGTAAGTACAAAAAAAAAATTATAATTTGATTTTAAGCTAATAACTTTAGCTAGCCCACCCATTGAAAAATTTCTGGTTCCGCCCTTGACTACCACCCAAATAGTTGTCTTCTAGTCCAAGAAGGGTCAAGTTTATAAGATTTCCAACTCCGTTAGGGATGCTTCCATGTATCAAATTGGTCCCCAAAGTAAGCCTTTTTAGCTGGGTAGAAAGGTTGGCGATTGATGCTGGCAGTTCTCCTCCAAAATGATTATCATTAAGGCCCAACACCTCAAGACTAGTACAATTAGCTAGGAAACTGAGAAAATTCAGGTCACCAGTTTTCCCACTTCCTAGTCTATTTTGATCAAAGTTGAGTCTAACTAAGCTCTGCAAAGTTGCAAGATTTTCAGCGGGGAGTGGCCCAGTGAGTCCATTTTCAGGAAAATCAAGCACTTGAAGTCTCGAAGCATTGGACAATGACAGAGGAACAGTTCCGCTGAACTTGTTGACCCCACCGGCAAATACTTCAAGATTAGGAAGAGTAATTCCCACATTAGATGGTAGCTCTCCATGCAGCTGGTTTTTAGCAACAGTGAAGTAGAATATGGATGAAATATTATAGAGTGAAGTAGGGATCATACCAGACAGATTATTATCCCAGAGAATAAACATTCTCAAGTTTGTTAGACGCCCAAGTTCATTGGGTATGCTTCCTTGAAAATTGTTGACAGCAAGCACAAAAAGTTCCAAAGATGAAAAGTTTCCTATCCAATGTGGGATAGTTCCGGTGAGATTGTTAAGACCAAGGCCTAGAGCAACTAAATTCAACAATGAACTGAGTTGGTTAGGAATTGACCCAAAAAGCTTATTGGAACTAAGACTGAGTACGCTTAGTTGCATACAGTGAGATATATTAGATGGAATTTTCCCACCAAAGGAATTGAAAGACAGGTTGAGATGTTGCAGGCTCAGTAGGCGACCGAATTGATGAGGAATTTCACCATGAAAGCTGTTGTTCATCAGGTTGATTCCAGTAAGATAAGTAAGATTTCCCAAAGAAGGAGATAAGGAGCCTACCAATTTTTGAGCTTCCAGGTTCAAAACCATGACCCTTTTCGTTGCAGGGTTGCACGTAACGCCTAGCCAACTGCAGAGATCAATGGAATCGTTCCATGAGCTCATGATACGGAGAGGATCTTGAGTTATTCTTTTCTTGAAGTCTAGCAATGCCAGGCGGTCAGATTCATTTCCAGAAGTGGATAGTGTTGCAGATTGCAGACATGTGGTCCACCATAAAAAAAGGAAAAATCTGAACAAAATCAGGCTAGCATGAGTTTGTAAGTGTTCCATCTTGTTCTGAACGCAAAATTTATGCATGGAGAAAATGAGAAACCAAGTCTCATATAGATGAAAGTATAAAAAGAAGAAATCTTTCTATCTATCTATAGAGCCAAAGGGTTTGTTGCAGTGTTGAAAAATAATTATGGATGGCCCCAGTGTTGAAAAATAATGCACATTTGGTGGAGATTTTTACAAGCTAGGCGGAATTTTCTAGGATAATTTTTACAAGCTAACACTAGTCACTAACTTAATTGAAGCTATTAGAAAGTTCTAGTTGAAGCTACAATATGTGGCTGGAATTACAAGTTACAAGTTACTGTTGGCAGGAATTACTAGTTGAAGCTAGTAGAAAGTACTTCTGTCTTTAATTATAGCTCAACAGAGCTAATTCGAGGGAATTACCATTAACAAGTGTTCTATAGGGTTTACTGGGTATATATTTCATTTTTGGACTTTTGTTGCTGTTTTTCAATTATTATTATTTTAAAATTTTCCAGGTTATTCCCAAGACGGGAGATGACGACCATTGTTTCCAACATGATCCTGCTACTAAGCCATATATAGGACCTGATTTCAGGTATGAGTTTGCTGTGTTCTTGAAATTTCTTCAGGAATAGTGTTCGTGAAATTTCTTCAGCCATATATATATATATAATTATATATATGTTGTCTATGTACTAGTTCTAAATCACCTCCGTTAATGATTTACTGATACTCACTAGGTTTGTATAGAGTTTCATTTCCATATATCCATCTTATGCAGCATGTACCAGTTACATTTGCCTGGAGTTTCGTCAAAAATAGGAAGCAAACCGTGACTCTTCAGGTCAGAGAGAGATCATGGGCTGTGAATTTGATTGGTCATACTAAAGAATCAGGAGCTGAACTTTCTGGTGGCTGGCGTGAATTTGTGACGGAAAATGGTTTGATGGAAGGAGATGTTTGTATATTTGAGCTCATCGAGAGAAATGACATTGTACTGAAAGTTCACATTTTCAGATGTTGATTAGGCAAAGTTATGTCATTTAAAGAGGGATGCAGAGAGCTCAGTTTTCACATCTTGATACTTAGTCACTTTGTAATTTTAATGGTGTTAATTGTCATGTTTTAAATATTTCTGATGTTAGAATCCTGGATTTATTCTAGGTGCAACTTTTACTATATTTTTTTGATGCATGGATCATCTTTTAAACTAAGTTTCCTAGGCACATGTATTCAGATCCCCTTGTTGCCTTCCCTGGTTAGTATCAGCCTGTCCAATTCTCTCTCTGTTACCTAATTGCACAAATTTCACTTCAGAATTCTTAATTAAACAAAGATTTGAAATCCTCTCTTCTTCATCTTCTTGTCGTACGCAGCCCAGCAGCCTCTCACCTGATCAAAGGAATAGCATGTGAGATCTGAAAGTAGGCTATCACTGCCATGCCAATTAGTATGAGATATACAATCACCAAAACAGCATTCTTCCTAACAGACAGAACTGCCAAATCTTGCAAAATGAAAATCTTCAATATCTTACCTAATTTCTGTTTCTAAACATCTGGTGAGGTAGGATTGGTTCAACATTTTCCAGATGTTTTCAACAAGACTTACAAGAAAAACGTATACTAAGGGCCCGTCTGAAAACTGCATAACTCTTTGTTAGCAATGCATTGCCTGAACAAATATCATAAATATATTTTGGGGCTTGGGAAAAATGATCTAAATTAGGACTGCCTGATTGGAAGACTCAGAATTAGAACAGCTTGTTCAGTGAAATCACGTATAGAGGGAGAATGGATATTGGCCATGTTGACAAGGAATTTCAGCAAGTCAGAGAAGCATTGCATGTCGATTGGCGTGTTCGAATTTCATCTTTTTGGAAAAGGGCTATGACGCATGATAATTAGCATGGATTCATAGAGCTAGTACATTGTATAGGCTCGTTTCGACGGGTTACATATTTGTTTGGGGTGGCACGTGAATCATGTGAGCTTGTATGACCCTTTTTTTTTTTTTTTTGGTGGCGTGTCCAAATCAGGTATCTTCTCAATAAGATATCGCATAAGGCCGAGAATTTATTTGTATCCAACCTTGGATTTTTTGGGCCTCAACAAGTATAATAGAAAATAAATAAGGTTAGTACTAGAAGTGGTAGGTACCAACAACGAATTAAATTTCAATATTATCGCCGGCGATAATATCCTTTTTTTTGGATCCCGATATTTTCGCAACATTCCATTTATATTTCGTCAATTTATCAACAATATCCTCGATAATATCGCCAAAATATCGGGAATGATATTTTCGTTCAAATTCAATCTGAAATGGTCAATATATCGCGATATTATCGATAATATTGATAATATCGCGATATGAAACCGAAAAAGACAAGAAAAATGTTGAAAAGCCTCACCTTGGGCGCAGAGGGATTCGAACCCCCTTTCTTTCTCATCAAAGCCAGAGCCTTATCCAACTCAGCTACGGGTGAGTTTGTGTTTATATCATCAACTTGTAATATTTATAAGGTCTTTGAAAATGTCTACAAACTAATATTATCTAAGATAAATTTCCATATTAAAAAAATTCCCTAAGAATAAATTTAAGCATAAATTTAATGTTATTTATTATTTTATAATGGAGTAGTATTTTGTTTTTGTTATATATTATGAAGTTTTATTATTATTCACTTTGAGTTTTAATATTGTTCATTATATGTGATACTAAGTTTGAATTTTAATAGGAATTCTTTCTATGTGGTACTAAGTTACTCATACATTTTATCTTTGTTTTTTTGGTTAAGCTCATATATTTTATCATATGTATCAAGTGTAATATATTGAAGCACATTATTATAACTAAAAAATTATGGTGTGTTTAATTTTCTTTCATTAATTACTACATATTTTCTAAAGTCACAGTGTTTGTCAGGTCACTACATAATCAACTTAAATCACTCAAACCCACCATGCCATGCATTTCCTTCCAATTTTTTGTGATAAAATAATAGACAATTGACTAAGTACAACATCCTCTAAAGTTTCAATAAAAATTTCCAAGTTTTTCTCATAATTTCCGTGATTTTTATTCAATTTTTATCGATATCGATATTTTCCCGATATTTCCATCGATATATCCGTGTTTTTGGACCACCGATATTTCCAAAACTCCCAATATTTTAGACCTTGAGTACCAATGATTAATTATTGAATAAGAGAGAATATAAATAAATAAAAAACGAGGGAAGTAGACATTGGAAGTACAGATCTTTATTGGGAGAGTCTATTGGAAAAGTCCCTGATTGGCTGCTTTAGTGAGTCGTGGATTGCCAACGTGGACAACTTGTATTTTATCATAATGTAATGTAAATTACAGATTGAAGTGCATGCATGAAAAGGGACTGGTTAAGGTTAAGCACAAATTCAAAGCTGACATGGGTGGTTTCAACTACAAAATCTTTTTTCAAACCCAACACATCCAAGCTGCTATGACAGGAAAAGGCCCTATCAGTTTTGTAGCAACCTTTACCAAATAAATTTCAAAATAACAACCTACTTTCTTTCAAAAGAGTGCCCTCCTCACTTCTCTTATATTCATATGTTTAATTAATTGCTGTATTAATTATGTATATACTCTTGTTGCTTTCATGTCTTAAATAAGGTGTTTTTAAATGTATAATGGGAAAATCAGATTGTAATATATATACATATATAGATAGATGGTACTACTAGCTGTGATGTGAGAAGAAGAAAAAGACTGAAAAACATGAGCTAGGATGAAGTTATGTATGAAAACAACAAGACTTAGCAAAGCAGTGTTTGTTTTTAAAAGACTGATAAAGTCATGTGTACATGCCAGCTTGCTATTGACCGCAACATATGCTCTACCATATTCTCATTGAACAATAGCTACCTCAACTGGTCACGTGCCTCTAATAGTTTTTTCTTGTACTAAAATATATATATATATATATATATATATATATATATATATATTGGTCACGTCATACGGTGTTTCCTTCATTCAATATGCATGTGCACTCGAATTTTCCTCTCTTTTCTTCATGAAGTCCAGCAATGGGAATAGCAATCTCATCAGGATCCCTCCATACTGCTCTTTGTTTCACTAAAATGGCAATGGTACCTTTTCTGATGGATTCTTTCAAAATACAAATAATTTTCTTTTTAAACACTTGCCAACTCCCAATCCAACCCAGTCTCATCTCATTCCCAAGGACAAAAGAATCACCGAAATACTAGCAATTCCTTTTGTTCATCCCGAACTTTGTAGAGATCATCACGGGAACAATTATCCATCAAATAGAAACCTTCGAAATTGTTACATTCCTTGGCAGGATGTTTTTGATAAACATGTGAGCCTCACCGTTGCCCAATTTAGATATGAAAAGGATGTAGCCATCCGAGCCAAATGGGACAACATCCTTGAAGCATTTGAGGCCTCATTGGAGCCTTTCAAAACAAAGGTAGATTTGTTTCTACAGAGTCCAATGCGGTGATGCCCAAGCTAGAGGACACAACTAATCTAAGGCATCGTAACCATCATATGGCAACATCTGTCCGAGGAGGATGAGTGGAATGGGTTTCAAACCACGGTTTTGGAGGAAGGCACGTTCAAGGCTCAAGTGAAGAAAATCCACCACCACCACACTGACATCAAAGTGAAAGAGTACAAGGGTGTGCTCATCGCCCTTGTACTCTTTCAGTTTGATGTCAGTGTGGTGGTGGAGAATATTCTTCACTTGAGCCTTGAACGTGCCTCCCTCCAAAACTGTGGCTTGAAACGCATTCCACACATCCTCCTCGGAGCCATACGATAGTCACAATGCATCTCGAAGAGACGCCTGAGATTAGTTGCTCCATCTAGCTTGAGCATCAACATATTGAACTCCGGGAGAAACAATCTACCTTCATTTTGAAAGGCTCTAATAAGGCCTCAAATGCTTCTAGGGCATTGACCCATGGGGCTCGGATGGCTGCATCCCTTTCATATCTAAATGGGGCAGCGGCTTTGAGGCTCACATGTTTGTCAAAAGCATTTTGCCAAGGAACGTAACAACTCCGAAGGTTTCTATTTGACGAATAATTGTTCTGTAATGATCTCTACAAAGTTTGGGATGAACAAAAGGAATTGCTAGTATTTCAGTGATTCTTTTATCCATGACTTGGGTTGGGAATGAGATGAAAATGACTGGGACTGCGTTGGATTGGGAGTTGGCAAGTGTTTAGGTAACAAAACGGATGACCTAGGTAACAGACAAATCGTTCAGCCACTCTGTTCAACACACCATAAAACTCACTTAAGGAAAGCAGATCCATTTATGTTCTTTACATGACCAACCATTCAGCCCGTTTGAGTACATCGAGGGCCAATTTGAGCTACCTGTAAGAGATTTAAATCTTTAATCTACATAAGACAGCCTCTAACTTTTTCCAAGACAAGAAACAATTCAATGGTAAAAAATAAAATAGAAAAAACATTTATCTCCTAAATAATTAAATTGAAAAAACAAAAATGGGTTCTGCAAATATCTAAGTTCACATGTCTTCCAAACAAGAAGGTGGCAATCTCAGATAACCAATTGAATAAAGACATGCAAGAAAATTAATTAGCTGGCTGATTAGAAAAGCCATACTATGCCAATGAACATTGTATACACATTTTCTAAAAGAAAACTACCAAACTGGCTTATTAAAAAAGCCATACTATGCCAATGAACATTGTATACACATTTTCTAAAAGAAAACTACCAAACTGGCTTATTAAAAAAGCCATACTATGCCAATGAACATTGTATATATATGCACCCGCCCAACTGATGAAGGTGATCATTCATGGTGATCTTGAATGATCACAATGAAAAATAGAAGGACTTTCTTGCTACAGGGAAGCCTCTGTCTGAAACTTTATTTTCTTTCTCACTGACTTAATATCAAACACCTTTGCTACATTTATACGACAATGCTCTCCCTTTCCCGCCCAATCCCAAAAACTAATAAACAGAAAACTAACTCATGCAAACCCACTCCTAACTTGGCCAGTTTGATATGTTTGAAGCATGACAACTTGTCAAATTTTAAAAAACAACAAATAAAACAAAAATCTCGACTAATCAAAGAATATGATGAAATGAGAGGAGCATGTTATAGGTGAGATTGGATAGTAAGAAAGAATAATATAAAACAAGTACAAATGATAATAAATAAATAAAACAAAAACAAAAAAGAGTTCACAACAAAAGCTATGGCGTGGGTGGTTACGGTGCTGTCCATCATACAAGAGTGCATGGTTTCGAATTTTGATGTGGGCAAATACTTTTCTACCATTTTCTGAGGAGATTAAGTCGCGATATTATCGAATTTTGACGATAATGTCGTGATATTATCGAAAATGGCCAATTAAAGTGGGCAAATACTTTTCTACCATTTTCTGAGGAGATTAAGTCGCGATATTCTCGAATTTTGACGATAATGTCGTGATATTATCGAAAATGGCCAATTAAAGTGTCTATTTGAAGGAAAATATCGCCGAAAACGATAATGTTGTGATATATTAAAGTGTCTATTTGAAGGAAAATATCGAATCCCGAAATTTCGGCGAAATATTGACGCTAAAATAAAAAAAAACACTAATAAATAGATAGTATACTGCTAAAATATTGGCCCTAGAAAAGTGAAATTATCGTCGAAATTGTCAATATTTAAGAATATGATTATCATGAATACTATTTTGGATGCTGATAGCGAAAATTTGATGTCAAGCAATGAATTTCCAACATTGCCTAAAATGTTAGAATATCAAGACCATTATCTTGTATTTTGACTCTTAGATGAGAAAATGAGAGCTATCAGAGAGCAAGAGAGAAAACTTGGGGAAGAAGAAGAGCTAGCTGGATACTAGCTCAGCTCCAAACAATTCATACGTATATTGCCTTCTGACAAAACCGTTAGGAATAGCACATTCCTCTTACATCATTCAAATCTTAGCCATTCATTCACTACCCTATGAGATAGAGACACGTGGCATACACTATTACATCTTAGCTGCACAATTGGACTGTTATCCAACGGCTACATTTTCAAACTTAGAATAATAAATCTATCTCAGCAGCTGCACTTATAAACTAACACTCCCTTCTAAGTGTTGTGCTGAGATAACACCTAAAGCCTTCCTTAGATACTCATACCGATCCCTTGCTAGTGGCTTGGTGAATATATCAGCAACTTGTTCTTCAGTTTTGCAATAAAGCAAATCGATCTCACCATTCTGAAGAGCATATCGAATGAAGTGAAACCTGCGATTGATGTGTCTGGTTTTGTGGTGATGAACCGGATTCTTTGATATAGCAATAGCCGAAGTGTTGTCACACAACAACTGAGTTGGTTCTACTTGTTCTTCACCAAAATCCGATAGCACAAATCTGAGCCAAACAGCTTGAGTAGTTGCTTATGTTGCGCTCATGTATTCTGCCTCTGCAGTGGAGAGAGCCACACTGCTCTGCTTAATTGAGGCCCAAGAAAACACTCCTGACCCCAAGTTAAATGCATAGCCTGATGTGCTTCGCATATCATCCTCACTACCACTCCAATCGCTGTCACAATAGCCAATTAACACAGCTCCTTTTCCTTTCTTATAAGCAATACCATAGCTTATAGTACCTTGTATATATCTTAGCACCCTTTTTGCTGTTCCCATGTGCTTCTTGGGGGGATTGTGCATGAATCTGGCCAAAAGACTAGCTGCAAACATAATGTCCGGTCTTGTTGCAGTTAGATAGAGCAAGCTTCCTACCATTTGTCTATACAAAGTCTCATCTGCAAAATCACTCCCATCCACTTTAGACAACTTTTCATTCACTGCCAATGGTGTTGCAACCGATTTGCAGTCCTTGAGTCCAAACTTGTCTAGCAAAGTCTTTGCATATTTCTTCTGATGCAAGAAAATGCAAGTGTCAGTTTGTAAAACCCCAAGGCCGAGAAAGTGATGAAGCAATCCAAGATCTGTCATCTCATATTGTCTCATCATCTCATTCTTAAATTCAAGGATCATCTCCTTTGAGCTCCCTGTATAGATAATATCATCTACATAGAGTGACACAATAAGAATACCACTTGTAGACCTCTTAGTGTATAAAGTAGCTTCACTCAAGCTCCTATGAAAACTAGCTCTAGTAAAATAGGAATTTATCTCTTCGTACCAAGCTCTTGGAGCTTGCTTCAAACCATACAAAGCCTTCTTAAACCTATACACCTTATCTTCACTTCCTTGTATCACAAAGCCGGATGGTTGATCCACATACACCTCTTCACTTAGTACTCCATTGAGAAAAGCGGATTTCACATCTAATTGGAAAAGCTTCCAATTCTTCTGTACAGCCAATGCTACCAAAGCTCTCACAGTGTCAAGCCGAGCCACTGGTGCAAAGGTCTCATTGAAATCTATTCCAGGCTTCTGAGAATAACCCTTTGCAACCAGCCGAGCCTTATCCATCTGCATAGATCCAATGATTGGTTTATCAAATGGTCTATCTACAAGTTCCCATATATTGTTCTTTTCAATCATAGTGATTTCATCTTTCATTGCTTTCTTCCAAGAGTCATCCTTTACTGCCTCTTCAAAACTTTCTGGTTCTATAATGCACATATTGCATTTTTCATAAATTTCTGCAATGCTCTTGTATTTGAGAGGAGTATGATCAACATCCTACGGACCTGTGACCCTTTCTTGATCACTGTTTTCAGTGTTTAAGCTAGGCACCTCATTCACTTCCAATTGTTCTTCAAATTCACAAGAACTCCCTTCTTCTCCTTGTTCTTTTTCTCGGATTCCAGTGAGCTGAATGTTCACACCAGTTTCCTTCTTTGCATTCCAATCCCAACACACGTTCTCACTAAACATGACATCTCTTGACACAATCATCTTCCCAGTTTCAATATTATACAACTTGTATCCTTTCTCACAGCTGCCATACCCCAGGAAGATACACCTCTTGCTTGCAAGATCTAATTTCTGTCTTTGTTGTTTTGGTACATGAGCATAACACAATGAGCCAAATACCTTTAGATGCTTAACCCCTGGTTTCCTTCCACTATAGGCTTCGAATGGTGTCTTTTTGCTCAAGGCTTTAGTTTGACACCTATTCAAAATATACACAGATATGTTGACTGCCTCAGCCCAAAAATCAAATGGAATTTTCTTCTCCAACATCAAACACTTGGCCATTTCTACTATAGTTCTATTTTTCCTCTCCGCCACACCATTTTGCTGTGGTGTGTATGGGGTTGTAAGCTGTCTTTCAATTCCTACATCTTCACAGAAACTGTCAAACTCCACTGAAGTGTATTCTCCCCCTCTATCACTTCTCAACTTTTTCAGTTTATAACCACTTTGCAATTCCACAGTAGCTTTGAATTTCTTAAACACAGTTAGAGCTTCAGACTTGTGTCTTAAGAAATAGACCCAACACATCCTTGTGCAATCGTCTATGAAAGTGAGAAAGAACCGATTTCCAGCTTTGGTAACTGTCTGCATAGGACCACAGATGTCACTGTGAATGAGTTCTAGTGGAGTTAGTGCTCTAGTGGTAGCCTCTCTTGGAAATGCTTCTCTACACTGCTTGCCTAGAACACACCCCTCACACACCTCTTTAATCCCTTTAATTTCTGGTAGTCCTACTACCATATCTTGTTCTTTCAACAATTTCAGACTACTCATGTTGAGATGTCCAAACCTTCTATGCCAAAGTTCAGTAGAATGATCTATACTTGCTTTATAAGCTAAGTGTATTTCAGCTTGCAGTTTCATGGGAAAGCTTCTATTACCTCTCATTTGTACCTTTGCAACCAGATTTGAGAGAGAGCTATTATTGTAGATTTCCACCTTGTGGTTTCCAAATACCAAATAGTAGCCGTGCTCTATCATTTGACCCACGCTGAGCAAGTTCTCTTTCAGTCCAGGTACCAGCATTATTTCTTTGATATATCTCTTGCCTACTTTGGTTTCAACCACAAGTGTGCCTTTGCCAGTCACTTCTACACGCTGTCCAGTTCCCATTTCAACATTTGCAGTCACATTTCTGTCAATATCCACCAACAGATCCTCTTTTCTTGTCATGTGATTACTACACCCACTGTCTAAATACCAAACCTCTTCATCCCTTGTTATACCAGCACCAATTGCATTGCTAGCATAGAACATAGTTGGTGCAGCTTCCACTTAAGTAGCATAGTGTTGAGGCCCAAAAATCCAAGGGGCTAAGCCCAAATTAACCCTTAGCCCAATATGAGTGATTGGATGCAAAATAAGCTCAATCGGGATAAAAGAAAATTTATAAGGGCCGCCAACACAAGCTACAAGCCACAAATCATGCTAAACAAGCACGTGCAGAAGGAGCCAAGGACATACCGATATTACTAAATCACGCTCACATGCTCATTCGGCGCTACTTGGCCCGACTATAGCCTATCATGGCATAATAAAACCCCAAGCACGAGCATAGAAATCATGCGCATTCTAATACCAAGCTACGTCACGAGCTTAAGTGGGCCCAAGCCACAAAATTAACCGGGGCTTACTGAGAAGGTTGTGGTATGGAAGGAAACAAGCAATCACGGGGCCCATTTAGGGTTCAAGGAACGTAGGTTTCAAAGCCACTTGGGGGCTTTGGAACTCAAGCCCGTTCCTAGAACCCAAGCATATGGGTTAGCATGAGAGAGAGGAGAAAAAATTGACCCATGCTCTAGGAAGACACCAAAGAACCTACCAAGATATTTAGCCCAGCCCACATCAATAGAATTAGAGGGAAAGCCTTTCCAGCAGCTTGACAAAAGCCTGTCAAACGATAGAAGCAACAAAGCCAGAGGACCCAATACCATATGTACAAGCCCAAGCCCAGCAACTTGCAAAAATCTGGCGTCAAGCCCTATTCCCGTTTGAATTCCAAACAATGGTCATAAGGGAGCCACGGCAAGACCAGAGGAAATCCATGGGGGTGAGAGAAGTGTCCATCGGACAAAAGGCTCCATCTCTCCCCTTTTCCTCTGTAAGCTCTGCCTTGGAGAAAACATAAGGAAAGCAGGTGGTGCCTTCCCCTCTATGGGAAAGCCCAGCTGCGTCAAACCATTGGAACCATAAAGGGTTCCTTACCCATGCTCCTTGGATGGAGAAATTCATCAAAATAGGGCTAAGTAGGAGTTGCCAAGGAAAAAGGAAGAGGAAAACCAGACGAAATTAGAGCTCCTAACGCCTATAAAAGGAGACTTTTGCTACCCAGAAAAGACATCCACAACTCAACGACCCAGAGCTTGACCAAGCTTTGTCAAGCAATCTGGAATTTACTCAAGCCACCCAATCCCCTTTCTCCGTTGTTTTCTTCTTCCCCTGAGATAAAACCTTGCTAAGTTTTCCTTCGTTCTCAGTTTAGATTTGATCCTCTGTAAGAAATTCATGCTGTCTCTCTCTCTCTCTCTCTCAAACTGCTAAACTCATGAAAGCTTAGCTCTCATGCCACATACTCCTCAGGCTGAGCCATTAGCGAAATCCTCATGCTTATTTGGGTGTTAGTGAAGTGATCTTGAGAGTGTTCTTTTAAAATCTCATTAGATTTTCTAAAAACTCTCTTGGGAGCTTGTTTTTCGAACTCAGGCATTTGGGGGATTTTGCTCGTTGTCTTCTTACAGCAGCCTGTGCCTATTCAGTCAGTCGGAACAAAACCCCTACATAAATTGGCGACTACTGGGAACAAGCTGCCATTTTACTGATGCCTCCAAGAAAGAAAACCAAGAGCAATACCATGGCCTCCCAAGATGGGCCCGACCATGGTGATTCTGAATCAAGGCAAAATGCTTCCTCTAGAGGACAAGAACATGCAAGTGAGGAAGCCTTCACCCTCACTGATCTCATCACAGCTATGCAGGCCATGGGGAAACCTGTAGGAGATGATGGACACTATCAAAGAATTAAAAATGCTGCTTCCAAGCCAAGCGAAGAGGATAGACGCGCAAGAAGAATCACACACGGAAAGGGGTCCGAACAAAGGGGACCGTCTTTGTGACCCAGATAATGTCGTTGCCATGCCGAAAGGGAGCTTAGTCAAGTCAAGAGGATTGAAGTACATTCCTCACCACCGTACCCAGCAAGTTTACTCCAGCAGCCCTATCCCAAAGGTTACGAAACACCAACCTTTGTTCTCTTCGATGGGAGGAAAGGAAGCCCGAAGGAACATGTCAACCGATTCCTTGATGCTTTGGGGCCACACGCTGGTGATTATAATCTGCGACTCCGAGAATTCTCAAAGAGCCTCACCGATCGGGCTTATACATGGTACACCACATTGGCACCAGGCTCTATGCGTTCCTGGGACGATTTGGCAAGCAGGTTTTGTAAAAAATATTTTCAGCACGAGGAGAGGGTCACCACCACGCAGCTCAACAACACTCGCCAAAAGCAAGGGAAGGATCCCGTGGACTTCGTGAGAAGATTCCGGGACTTGGCTCTCGATTGCTATGACGAAAAAGATGAGGAGGCACTTGTTGAGATTTGCATCAGCAACATTGTGTAGTATACTTGGAAAATATCGGCATCAGCCAATTTTCCCGGCTGCTGGAAGCGGTAAGAAAGACAAGCATGTCATCAAACCGACTGGATAAGGGGCTGGAGGAGTGAGAAGAAGGAATCACATCAGGTGTTAGCCATGGATGAGAAGCCATCTAACGACTACAGCTCATGCAAACGGAAAGATAGGGAGACGTACCTGCCATTGCCTTGCAAAGATAAAGAGTTTCATGCCATCCTCGACACAATGATTGCTGACGGCGCGATCAAACCTCTCAGGCCCTACAAGGTCCCCACCAGGGAAGAAAAAAGTGATCCCAGATACTGTCGCTACCACCAGTTTGTAGGACATCGCTACCACCGCTTGTCAGAGTTTAAGGAGGATCTTACATGGCAAAATACATGAAGGAGTTCTTGAGCTTCCCTCTAGGAAGCAGGCTATTGATGAGGACCCTTTGCCAAAACGGAGGGGGAAAGAAACGGCTGCTGTTATTACGTGTTCAGATGATTTGCTCGACGATGACGAATTGTGCCACCCATGGAGGAATGATCCAAAGCCACCAGAGGCTATTTGGGAGCCTTGTGGAAACATGGATAAAGCTTACTGGTGCAAATACTCGAAACCGTCAAGCTACGACACGCCATGGCCACTCGCTGATGGATGGGATGGTGTGCGACATAATGGGGTGTTCATGTTGGACATGCCGAAGAACAACGCCAGAGAGCCTCGTCCGACAGCAGGAAACGTCACTGTGATATTTCACACCCTTACGTAAGCCGAGGCAATGAATGGAGCAATATCTAGGCTCGAAGCAAGGACCCACAGCTTCACAAGTCCTCCAGAGAAATCCTAGAGTTAAGTCACTCTTCGACCAACTTGGTTTCGGGCCTCAGCGAGGGAAGTAGCTGCTGTAGCCCTCATGAATATTTCTGCAGGAACCAACCCCCAACCTCAAAGGTCATTCTTGGAAAATGACAATGCTATTGTTTTCAAAGACGAGGACATGGAAGTTCCATACCCGGATCATAGGAGGCCGCTTTACCTGGAGGGACAAATCAATGATGTGTTCATACGGAGGGCTCTGGTAGACACGGGTTCTTCTTAACATCTTGCCTCTGTCTGTACTTACAGCAGCTGGTATTCCACTATCCAAGATTGTGCAGTCCCAAACGAGCATTAGCGGTTTTGGGAATCAAAGTGAGGTTACGGTTGGATATATGCAAGTAAATTTGAAGGTAGGGCCCGTCCGGTCACTTACCAAGTTCTATGTGGTGGACGTAGATGTGGCTTATCATGCTTTGTTGGGAAGGCCATGGCTCAACAAACATAAACTTGTGGTCTCTACGTACCATCAATGTGTAAAAGGAAGAATTGGGCTAAGACCACTCCGCATACCAGGAAATCAAGCGCCGTTCAATCAAAGCGAAGCTCACTACTCCGAGGCGAATTCTACACCGAGTGCACAGGCGCCGGAAGCAACCCATCCAAGAATTCTGGGACTTACCTGCCATCGTGGACCGAGATTCGGGATCTGAGCAACGAGGAGCTCATAACCATCGTTGATCGAGAAAGAAAAAGGCACTCGGAGGCTAACAACCATGCCTACGATCATCCTCAATGCTCAAAGGTTACGCTGCCAGATGGGCGCACTGTATATCGCTTATGACGGGATTGGGGCTTGACCGTATCCTACGGAAAGCCCCGAGTATGGTGGAGAAGCTATGCAAGCGCAGCCGCTGGAGTCTAGATGACAAGGCACTTGCCTTGTCCTTTCCAAGAACCAATGACAGCACCCAAGCACATGCAAGATGGCTCAACAAAGCAGAGTGGCGAAACAATTAATTTAAGTGATGACCCCTCTGTCCCAAGACCCATCTCTGTCAGTGTTCATTTAACAGGGGAAGAAAGGGAGGCTTTGGTGTCGTTATTGAAAGAATTTCGAGATGTGTTTGCTTGGAGTTACGAAGAGATGCCCGGCCTTAATCCAAACTTGGTAAGTCATACGCTGAATATTGAGCTCGGTGCAAGACCTGTTGTACAACCACGAAGGAATTTTCATCCTGAAATTGAAAAGCAAATCAAGGTGGAAGTTGAAAAGCTGCTAGCACCCGACATGGTTAGCAAATATTGTACCCGTGAAGAAGAAAACTAGGGTAATCAGAATATGCACAGACTACCGTGATCTCAATCGAGCTTGCCCAAAAGATGAATTCCCGCTGCCCAACATGGATATCTTGATTGATTCAACCTCGGGTCAAGGCATGCTATCCTTCATGGACGGATTTAGTGGCTATAATCAAATCAAGATGTCTCCCAAAGATGCCGAAAAAACAGCTTTCCGAACACCCTATGGAAATTTCTACTACACGGTCATGCCATTTGGTCTTAAGAATGCCGGTGCTACCTACCAACGGGCCATAACGGTAGTGTTTCATGATATGATGGGAAAAGAGGTGGACGACTATGTGGATGACCTCGTAGTAAAATCCAAAACCAGAGAAAGTCATCAGGGAGTTCCGAGGCGGGTGCTGGAAAGGTGCTGTATGGGTTAAAAATGAACCCAAAGAAATGAGCATTCTGAGTCTCATCCGCAAGTTCCTGGCTTTGTACACCAGCGTGGTATAGATGTGGATTCTGAGAAAACCAAAGCCATATGCTCTCTTGCACCGCCTAAGAATCTAAAAGAGTTGAAAAGTTTTATGGGAAGATTGTCATACATTCGGCGTTTTATTCCAGGCCTTGCTGCAATGATGAGTGTTTTCACTCCTCTCCTTAAGAAAGGGAAGCCATATATATGGAGCCAGGGATGCCAAGAAGCTTACCAGCGGGTACAACAACTGATCACAAAGCTGCCCACGATGAGGGCACCTATTCCAGGACTTCCACTTAAGCTTTACTTGGCTGCGACAAGTGCTGCGATTGAGCTTTGCTTGCGCAGGATGGCCATAACGGGAGGAAAGCCCGTTTATTATGTATTAGCCGACAACGAGAGGAGCTGAAGCAAGGTACCCAAAAACGGAACTCTTATGCCTTGCTCTTGTCTATGCTGCGCAGCGCTATGGACACTACTTCCTTGCTCACAAGTTACAACTCATAGTAAAGTCCGATCCCGTAAGATATCTGCTCACAAGGCCGGTATTATCCGGTCGTCTCGCACGTTGGTTATTGCAGCTTTCCGAATTTGATATCATATGCACAACTCCTAAGGCCATCAAGGGACAAGCTGTGATTGACATGCTAGCTCTATTCCCCGAAGTAGAAGGATCAACCCTTTCCAAGGAAGTCCTGGGAGAGCTGCCGGAAATGGTTGCTACTGTTACAGAGGAGGAACCATGGACCCTCTACTTTGATGGGTCTTCCACATCGAAAGGTGGAGGGGCAGGTGTCGTGCTCATTAATCCCAATGGGCAAGCTACGACTCTCTCATTCAAGCTAGACTTTCCATGCACGAATAACGTGGCGGAATAAGAAGCTTTTATTGTAGGATTGTCCACAGCAAGAGAAATGGGCGCAGAAAAGGTGAAGATCATCGGCGATTCGAACCTAGTACTAAGTCAATTACAAGGAAGCTTTGCGGTGAAGTAAGCAACCTTGGCACCATATCGGACAGCTGCTGAAAGGCTCATTAATTCCTTCAAGCAAATCGTGATGGAGCACATTCCAGGAGCCACCAATAGGTACGCTGATGCTTTGGCCACATTGGGATCAAAGCTCTCATTTGTGCAACAGCAGCCCAACATCACCGTGATAAGGAGAAGCACACCAGTGGTCGAAGCAATGGCCCAGGGGGACTTGCTGGAAGAGGATGATTGGAGAAAGCCACTGAAGAAAAAATTAGGTGAAGAGAGCAGCATTAAAGACTTGAAAGACTATGTGACTATCTTTGGGGAACTTTACAGACGTCTTCCGGGAGGTATTCGACCCGGTGTGTTGGGATGGCGAAGCAAGAAGGAGGTTGCAAGAGGTACACGATGCCACTTGCGGCTTGGAACCAGTAATCAGCCTGTACCGGCGCTTGCAACGCAAAGGTTATTATTGGCCAGAGATGAAGAAGCAAGCAGCTGAACTACAATCCGATTGTCCCACCTGTTCTACGATACCCTCTACGGAGGAGTCATTCACTGTTTCATTTGCAGAAGATTGGCGGACTCCATTCTTGGCATTCTTTGTTGGAGGAACTCTGCCGACCAACCTCCAAGCTTGCCTATAAGCTCAAAAAGACCATAAAGAGGTACTTTGTTGATGGGTCAACTCTCTATCGGAAGGGGTTTAATGGTGAGCCATTAAAGTGCTTGGGAGAATCAGAAGCGCGTCAAGCCATGCAAGAGATACATGCTGGAGAGTGCGGAGAGCACCAAGGAATGAAGAAGCTTCACCGGCAGCTACTAAGCATTGGGTATTATTGGCCTACCATGAAGAAGGATGCACATGACTTTGTTAAGAAATGCCACACCAGCCAAATCCATGCTAATCTAAGCCACAAACCTCCCACATTGCTGCAAGACATGCGCACTCCCTGGCCTTTCCATACTTGGGGGCTTGATTTAATTGGGACAATCCATCCCCCTTCCGATGGCTACATATGGATCCTCACCGCTACGGAGTATTTCACGAAATGGGTTGAGGCAATTCCCCTTCGAAAGGCCACAGGAGCTGCTGTCTCGAATTTCATTCGGGAATACATTGTGTGTAGGTTCGGAATCCCATACAAGATGATCACCGACAATGGCACACCTTTTGTTAACAAGCAAGTAGGTTCAACCCTTAGTGGGTACGGTATCAAGCATCGTCGCTCTACGCCTTATTACCCGCAGGGAAACGGTCAAGCGGAAGCTACCATTAAGACGATATTGAGGATTCTAAGCAAGATGGTATATGAGTATCAAGGAGGCTGGAGTGTTCACCTGCCGGATGCTTTGTGGGCTTATCGCACCTCACCGAGGAGCGCAAAGGTTTTTCACCTTACTCACTTGTGTACGGATCTGAGGCTATTTCACCCGTGGAAATCACCATCCCGACAGCCAGGATAGCAGCTGTCAATGATCTTGAATGGGATGCAAAGACATGCTCAGATTGGCGTTTGCTAGATCTCGAAGCAGTTGATGAGAAAAGGATGGAAGCTGAAAGAAGGATGGCACTCTACAACAAGACTGTTGCCTAAGCCTATAACAGGACCGTTAAGCCTCAAGCCTTTAAGCAAGGAGATCTCGTGCTAAAAGTCGTTGAACATGTGAGAAGGCAAATGTCAGGACCTTCCAAATTTGCCCCACAATGGGAGGGTCCATTCGCAGTCAAGGAGGTACATAGCAGCGGTTATTATCGCTTGATCTCTGTCAAGGAAGGCATGCTAACGGACCCCATCAATGGAAAATGGCTCAAGCCCTACTACTGCTAAGCAGGCATAATATCTTATTTTCATGTTATTGCATTTCCTTTTATCTAAAAAATGTTGTCTCCTTCTATATGCTCTTTGTTTTGAAAAGCTTTTGTATCATCATGGTAACATGGGGTTTGAAATGAAAATGAAGGAGTATTTTGAAAAAAAAAATTGTCTCTAAAAGTTTGCCCTTCTTCGTACCTCGAATTTCTTTTTGAACATGCGTTTACAATTACATAAAAATATACGGCGGATATCCAAGAAAAAATGGAGGAAAATATTACTTAGCAAAAGACATGCCAAGCAAAGCCATGTGAATGGGATCCTAGGTCTGTAGCAGCTTTCACGCTTGGGCAAAATGAAAAGGAACAAGCCAAGCTAAGCACCCACAAAAGGAAGCTAGCATGCTCATAAGGTCCGAGAACCTTCAAAGAAAATAGGCAGTGTCAAAGGGCCATCCTAACAAAACTTTGGCAACAACCACCATGCTTCAAAAGGATACCCGATCTAAAATTCAAGCAAAGGATTCTACCAACCAGGCATTTTATACATGTCGAATAAGAGCTACAATGTGTTTCTGGCAAAAGAAAAAAGGGGGAACGAGGTTCCGCAAATTGAACACAACACTAAAATGCCAAGCTGCCACAGTACAAGTTTTACAACATAAGTCAAAATCAAGCTATACATGCTAAGAAGTAATGTGTGCTTCAATCTCGAACGAAACTCTAGAATGTGTCAAGCTAGTCAATCCTACACCAAGCAAAATGCGACCTGCAAAACAGAACAACAACAAAAAAGGGAATGTCAGGAGAAATTAGAGTAACATTGAACATATGTAGAATGAGGAAACATGAGGGAAGGACAAAAAGTCACGAGCCTCAAAGTACCACCAAGAATGGCTAGAAGGGAACGGAGGAGGCCCCGTGAGAAGATCTTGTCACTGCCTCCATCACACACAAGATCACTGTTGGAAGAGACACCTTGGGCGAAAGGAGGCCATGCAATTCCCTGCGCTAGTTTTCCAGTTCGTGTTGCTTGAAGACCAAAGTCACGCTGCCCTTATTTCATGAGGGCTTAGATTTGACTTCATGTTATGAACTACCCGTGCCCCAAATGCAGCACGTACAAACCCTTCACAGTTCAAGAGACTCGCCAAAGCCCAGAGTCATAGCCTCGCAAACCGCATCCCGCCAGCAGAGGAGCCTGTGATCGGGTGAATGTCCAGCTACACGGTATCCATCCCATGGAGCACCAAGCCGAGGGCCCTGAAAGCAAGACACGAGAATGAAGAAGTAATACCCATGTCCATGAAATCCCGCATTTATCCGAAATTTCTTCAAAGCTGTCCTCGGGATAAACAAGAATTCCGGAAGAGTGCGTAACCATTAAATCGATGGTAGAGCGGCAGGAGTTCATCTGCGGATCGAAGGACTGAGCACCGCCAAAGAAAGCCATGAAGGCAAGATAAATGATTCCTCCCACTCCAGCCAAGACATCTGCGAGGGTGTTCAGAGCATTCCTGCGACGGTAATGATAGCTCGGCGCTAGCAGGCTCGATTGTCACATTGAACCGCTGGAAGAAGTGCTAGGACTAGGCCCTGCCGCCCGGAGAAGTGGTTGAACGTGAGATGGAACGGGCAGGGTTGTATGGACGACAAAGGTGTTGCTCGGAAGGCCTTTGGAAAGGTGGCGAAATGGCGAGGATCAAGGTCCCTCTGGAGAAAATGCTGGAAGATAGGTGGTAAAGGGTTTGTAACTTGGAGCGTAGGCATTTCATCCCGAGAATCCGTTGGTGTCATGGTTGGAGAGGATCCTGTGAGGGCTGCCTCGACCAGTGTATCGAATGTGTTGAAGGAAGAAGGTACTACGGGCATAATTTCCAAATTTGAAGCGAGATGCTCAGCCTGCAAAAAAGAAAGGGGTGCATACAAGGATTAGTACGTGATAATTGACAGGTAATGGGTATTGGCAGATGAGTAGGAGAAGAAGGTAAATAGAATATTATCGGTACGGATACCTCAAGGGGGTCCGGCAGATCAGAATGGCCGCAGCAGGTATGGGTCCTCAGCAATGTCAATAACCGCAGGATGAGCACGCGTCGAGTGTACAGATTATGGTGTGAGGAAGGAGAGGGGGACAAAACTTAAACGCTGGCCACTCGCCGGCGCTTAAACGGCGGTATCGCTACCAGCGGACTCAAGAAAACATCTCGAACCACATTGTCCTCCTGGATAGTCGCTGAATAAGCAAATGCATCCTCACCGCAACCCTCATTGAAGTCCCCGTCGAATCTTCACTAGCATCGTCAATGTTCTCTTGCTCTGGAACATTAGCCTCGGATTCGGTGGTGTCACTATCATCACTATCATCGTCAACTGTCACTACAGCTTGGGGTTCCGCCACTTCAACAGATCGTGCGTGTTCCAGAAAATCTCGCATGTAGAATGCGACGCTTTGACGCTTAGGGTCACCGAGGAGATACCGGGGGTGTGTCACTTCTCTTTCTCTTTGGGGTTGTACCCATCTTCCCTATAAAAAAATATGTATATAATAAATAAGTATCTACCCACATATCATGCACGCAAAGCAAAAAGAGGGGCATGAAGAAGTACTGGAAGTCAAGAACACTTACGGCGGAGAGGGTAGTTTCAAAGCACCTTGCCAGCGACCTGGCCCTGATGCAACAGCTTCAAGACTATGGCTGTTCCGGGAGTTGCTTCTTTGGTCTCGAGGAGGGCCACTCGGCTACCTTCGAATGAACCTTTGGGTTTACTGCACCGCTTTCACTCACATTTCGCCTCCTCTCGCTCCTTTTGCTCGACAATGCAGACTTTTTCGAGCCGCCAGACTCAGACTCGCCGGCTTCGGCTTCGCTTCGCCTTAGGAAATTCCCCAACGATGTCACCACTCTTGGAAATGAAGGGCAAGTTGCGTTTTTGGCTAAGAGGGATGGCTTTCTCTTCCCAAACCAAGCCCACAAGACGAGCCATTGTAGGAGGCAGTCTGTCCCCGGAAAGGATTGGAACTCACGGAAGGAAGAGAGACAGCGGTTCCAGTAAGCTTGGTAGCCTCTGGAAAGCCACCAACCTCGCCTTGCTCGCTAAAACGATGGGCCTGCAATCTGGCTGGTATGTGGTCATTGCTCCAGAAGATCCTGTGTAGTGCAAAGGGGTCACCATGGTTGGGACTACTGGAACCCCTTGGTCAAGCCCGAACTGCCGCTGACTCGTTGTGGAGAGTAGGTCACGGAAATCTCTGCGCGATTATCCCCAAGAATAGGCAAGGGGATGGGAGCAACATTCAACAAAGCATACTTCCGGATGGTCACTCTGCGATACGGCTGCTGGAATCTCAATCAGATCACCGACGCCAGATAGAAGGGCTCGAAAGTGAAGGTCTCTGTGAGGTGCCGTAAGGACGAAAGACAAAATTCTCGACATTGTCTAGCAGCTTTAAGAAATTCTGGCCTTTCCTCTGCATTCTCTTGAACCACCTGCAAACTAATGGAAGATTGTTTGGCATAAAGGAACCATTGCCCCAGTCAGCCAACTTTATAGCATGCGAATGAGGGAGTGAATGCACATCCAACCCTTTGAGACGCTCCCACAAGAACACCTGCAAGAAACCAGAATTTAGGAGGGTCTCCACGCCCATGGTTTCTGATGCACTCTTTTCCAGTTGGGTTCTGATTAAGTAGATGGTATAGATGTCCCAGGAACATGGGGGCTAAGGGGATGGTATCGCCTCGGGCTATGGCCAAAGCCAAGGGAAATACACGCTCATGAAGGCAGTCTTGAGAAAAGTCACAGAGCACGAACCGCCCAAGCCACAGAGCTATAAAGGCAGCCAAACGGCAGGGACTCTGTCTGTTTGCATCCCCAAAATATTGTATCCAATTGCTAAACCGGAGTGAAGCTGGGAGAGGTGGGAGCGCCTCTTTGCAAGACTGTAAGGTTATCTATTTCTTCTGGAGTGAGGGCGATGCCGAAAGGACTACGGTCGCCACAGACAGGAAGGTGAGATATATTCGCCACATCTTCAAGGGTAGGGGTAAATTCCCCCCATGAGCACACAAAGGTGTGAGTAGCGGTGCTCCACCTCCGGACCACGTGACGAAGCATCTTCGCTTCGATATGGATGTCCCACAATTTGGAAAGGAAGATGGCATCAAGGACTTGTGCTCTGCGCAGGATGTTGCATGTGGATGGATCCCGCAGTTCACGGTCGACCCATTCTGACCAATCTTTACCTGATGCCGCAAGGATATTGGAAGAATAGGGGAACGGCTAGAAAGAGGCCCTTTTCAATGCAGCATCTGGATATGAAGGCAGGATTAATTACAGGAGCAGCCTCAGGGGATGGCTCATCACCAACAACGGGATTTTTACGGGCATCTTCAAGCAACAAGCGCCCTTCGCTTTAAGATTGTCATCCATGGAGTAGAGATGGTCTAGCATGATCGGCGGAAGGTCAGTGGACGCCATGGCAGGCCTACTAAGTCACAGACACCTGCAAAAAAAAAAAAAAAAAAAAGAAGAAGAATGAACAAAATGCATAAGTTCCAGCACCTTCACGAATTGTTGAACGCACGCACATCTCTGTAATATCATGCCAAGACCATATCAAGAAAGAAAAAAAAAAAAAAAAAAAGGAGACCAATTCAATATCATCATGCAAATCTTTCCTATGAGAGGGGAAAAGATTATCTGGTGCTAAAGGAAAAGAGGAGAAAATGAATCATAGGGATAAAATATGCGAAGGAAGCCATGGAGTGGCTGTTCCCGCTCCTTCCACCATGCTTCGACACCATCTAGAGGTTTTGTGGTTAATCAAGGTAAGATATCGCCTCGAGCACGCTTAAAATCCCAAATCAGTGGTCTATGCCCGAAATTCGAGCCTAGGGCTTGGGAAATTAGATGAAACCTGCAGACCGAGAAAAGTTCCCTGTTCATGAGGAATTCTCAAAAAAAATATAAAGGGTGCCTCCACATGTACATATATGCGTATGTATGTGTGTATGTGTATAGATGCATGTGCCCGGAGTAACGAGATGTAGAAAACAAAAAAACAGGGGAACGATGCTTACCACTGCTATTGCTGGAATTCTTCCAGATTTGTCAAGTCGAAAGGGGGGGAACTGCCTTGCGATTACACAGTAGAAATTGCTCCACACTTCGCCAAGTGACTTTGCTAAGCTTGGTTTTGGACGGATTGAAGAGCGAATCAAAGAAATTTGAAGGATTTTAAAGAAGAATCGTGGCTTTCCCGATGATTGCGAAGCGGTTTCTGGGCGAACCAACCATGTTGTGGTTGAGGCCTCACTGTGATTTCTCGCTTCCCAAGGGTTCTCTAGACCTGTGTATGAAAAGAAACCAGCAAAACGAAAATGAGGCAACTAGTTTTAGGCTCGCGCGCATGTAAGAGAGGAGTCGAGACGAAAAGAGAAAAACAAGAGAAGAAAAGGAAAGAAAAATAAAATAAAACAAGATTGATGGAAGCGTACTGGGGAATGCAAGAGACCGCTGGAAAATAATCATGGCAGCACACACGCGGGAAACGAGAAGGTCACGTCAAGCAGCCTGGATTTGATTTTTCTTTTGGGCCAGGTTTGATTATTTGACCCATCTCAAAGCTATTCATGGCCCCAATAATCAAGGGGGCTAATGTTGAGGCCCAAAAATCCAAGGGGCTAAGCCCAAATTAACCCTTAGCCCAATATGAGTGATTGGATGCAAAATAAGCTCAATCGGGATAAAAGAAAATTTATAAGGGCCGCCAACACAAGCTACAAGCCACAAATCATGCTAAACAAGCACGTGCAGAAGGAGCCAAGGACATACCGATATTACTAAATCACGCTCACATGCTCATTCGGCGCTACTTGGCCCGACTATAGCCTATCATGGCATAATAAAACCCCAAGCACGAGCATAGAAATCATGCGCATTCTAATACCAAGCTACGTCACGAGCTTAAGTGGGCCCAAGCCACAAAATTAACCGGGGCTTACTGAGAAGGTTGTGGTATGGAAGGAAACAAGCAATCACGGGGCCCATTGAGGGTTCAAGGAACGTAGGTTTCAAAGCCACTTGGGGGCTTTGGAACTCAAGCCCGTTCCTAGAACCCAAGCATATGGGTTAGCATGAGAGAGAGGAGAAAAAATTGACCCATGCTCTAGGAAGACACCAAAGAACCTACCAAGATATTTAGCCCAGCCCACATCAATAGAATTAGAGGGAAAGCCTTTCCAGCAGCTTGACAAAAGCCTGTCAAACGATAGAAGCAACAAAGCCAGAGGACCCAATACCATATGTACAAGCCCAAGCCCAGCAACTTGCAAAATTCTGGCGTCAAGCCCTATTCCCGTTTGAATTCCAAACAATGGTCATACGGGAGCCACGGCAAGACCAGAGGAAATCCATGGGGGTGAGAGAAGTGTCCATCGGACAAAAGGCTCCATCTCTCCCCTTTTCCTCAGTAAGCTCGCCTTGAGAAAACATATGAAAGCAGGTGGCGCTTCCCCTCTATGGGAAAGCCCAAAGCTGCGTCAAACCATTGGAACCATAAAGGGTTCCTTACCCATGCTCCTTGGATGGAGAAATTCATCAAAATAGGGCTAAGTAAGAGTTGCCAAGGAAAAAGGAAGAGGAAAACCAGACGAAATTAGAGCTCCTAACGCCTATAAAAGGAGACTTTTGCTACCCAGAAAAGACATCCACAACTCAACGACCCAGAGCTTGACCAAGCTTTGTCAAGCAATCTGGAATTTACTCAAGCCACCCAATTCCCTTTCTCCGTTGTTTTCTTCTTCCCCGAGATAAAACCTTGCTAAGTTTTCCTTCGTTCTCAGTTTAGATTTGATCCTCTGTAAGAAATTCATGTTGTTCTCTCTCTCTCTCAAACTGCTAAACTCATGAAAGGTTAGCTCTCATGCCACATACTCCTCAGGCTGAGCCATTAGCGAAATCCTCATGCTTATTTTGGTGTTAGTGAAGTGATCCTGAGAGTGTTCTTTTAAAATCTCATTAGATTTTCTAAAAACTATCTTGGGAGCTTGTTTTTCGAACTCAGGCATTTGGGGGATTTTGCTCGTTGTCTTCTTACAAAGAGCCTGTGCCTATTCGTCAGCCGGAACAAAAACCCCTACACATAGTTAACCTGCTGTGTTGTTTTCTTGCTATAGCAGTCTTTTGCAATGTGGCCGAGCTTATCACAATTATAACACTTTGGTTTGCCCTTGAATCTACACTCACCAAAGTGTAACTTACCACAGTGCTTGCAGGGAGTTTTAATGCCTTCACTTGTCTTGTTATCCCACTTCTTGCCTTTTGATTTCCAATTCTTATGCTGCCTATTGTTCTGATCTCCAGTTTTAGCCGATTTTGCATCTACACTAAGGCTAGCAAATGTCTTCTCTGTTCTGTTTTCAGAATGTCTATCCAACCTCAACTCAAAACTCTTTAGTGAGGCTACTACCTCCTGCACCTCAATTTCATTCAGATCTCTCGAGTGTTCAATAACTGAGCAGATAGAGTCATAAGCAGATGGCAAGCTAATTAATAATTTATGTACTACTCTTTCTTTAGACAATACCTCTCCGTAGCTACGCATTTGGTTAATCATATTAAACAATTTTGTAATGTAGGCAGACAAAGATTCATCATCTCTCATTCTAGTATACTCAAACTCCCTACGCAGACTCTGTAATTTGACATTTCTTACCTGTTTGTCACCTCGAAATTCCTACATCAAGAGATCCCAAGCTCCTTTAGAAGTTTCTTCATGAGAGATCTGGGGAAAAATCTCATCAGATACTGCCCCTTGAATCAGCCCCAATGCCTTTGCATCTTTCATCGCCTTCTCTGTTTAACCACTTGAAACATCCCTTTTCATCTTCTCGCTCACCAGATTCACCAGCTCCCTTTGATTCTTCCTTTTCCTTCTTCTTTTCAATGTAATCATCACTCCTTTCAAACTGACCACTCTAATCCTTTTTCAACCAGATCCCATAATCCATGAGACCTGAAGATGGTTATCATCTTTATGCTCCAAAACTCATAATTATCGCCATTGAAGATTGGCGCTCTCACCTCCCCTCTAGATCCAAATCCAGCCATGTTAGACGCAGACCTTCACACACTAGCTTAAAGGAAAATGCAGCACCTTCACAGAATCGAACGCCCAGTGCAAACGATCAAACCTGGCTCTGAGGCCATGTTAGAATATCAAGACCATTATCTTGTATTTTGACTCTTAGATGAGAAAATGAGAGCTATCAGAAAGCAAGAGAGAAAACTTGGGGAAGAAGAAGAGCTAGCTGGATACTAGCTTAGCTCCAAACAATTCATAAGTATATTGCCTTCTGACAAAACCGTTAGGAATAGCACATTCCTCTTACATCATTCAAATCTTAGCCATTCATTCACTACCCTATGAGATAGAGACACGTGGCATACACTATTACATCCTAGCTGCACAATTGGACTGTTATCCAACGACTACATTTTCAAACTTGGAATAATAAATCTATCTCAGCAGCTGCACTTATAAACTAACATAAAAGCTCTGAAGGCCTAAACGTATGAATACCAGTGGTGGTGGTGGGGAGCGCACAAGTTTTGCTCATTTCATCCTATTAATTTTTTACTAAGCGCAGTGTAGAATCCAAAAAATGGAATTGTAATAATTGAAATGTTTAACCAATTAGATATTTGAGAAAAAAAATAGATTACAAATCTTATATATATTAGAATTGAAACTGAATTTTCTTTTAAATTAGAATAAACCCTAAATTTAAAGGAAGATGATGCTCTCACCTTTAACTGATATGAGAGAGAAACCCACAGAAGAAATCGCAGGAGAGGAATAGATGTTGTTTGCGATCAGAAACTGAGACTGAGAAACAAAGAAAATCGAGATGAGAAGAGAGAGCAAAGAGAGAGTAAGCGGAGCAAAGAAGCGACGGGGAAAAAATAGAACAGATAAGAGAGAGAGAAGATGACTGCGTGCAAGGTCGAGGCGGTACGGTGGTGGAGGCGGCGCGGTGGCTGATCGACTGAGAATGAGAGCATCGAAGTAGAGAAAATATATATATATATATATATATATAGAGAGAGAGAGAGAGAGAGAGAGAGAGAGGAATGAAAACCTAACCTAACTCGCTCATAGGGCTGATTTGGGTGTAATCTTGTGCTTCCCGACCTATTGTAATCTATACAAACATCGAATTAAAAACTGCCACTGCATTAAATATAATATCGAATTAAACTTGTGACTGAAATGGCTTTTATTTAATCAATGTACTATCCTCTCCGCAAACGCTTCAGCGCCTGTGAGAGGTTTTTTTTCTTAAAATTTTTAAATTTATTTTGGAATTAAAAGGATAATGGGTAGTTGTGTTTCATAAAAATAGGACCCATTGTCTGATTTTTCTTTTTATTTTAATTTTTTTAATATGAAAAAGTGTGAATTTACCATATTATCCTCATTTAATTAATGATTTCAATTCTTAATGTTTGCATTAACCAATGAAATTTTCTGGTATTTTGAATGTTTTACCATTATCTACCTTTTGCTTTATATACATAGATTTTAGGAAAAATAGTGCCTGACAGGACCCGTCCTGAATTTCCGGAACCCGAGATTTAACCTGCGGAGACCCCGGCATCACACCCACGCGGGTTCACTCCTTAAATCTATGTCCTCATTTACCATAGAGGATTAAGGGCACGAGATTTTCTGCCGAAATTTCGACAGAGTCTCCCCTGTAAATTGAACATTTCCCCAAAATTTCCACCTGCATAAAACACATTTATAACCCAACTGGCAGCATGCACAATATAATCTCATGCAATTTACATAAATGGCCTCCGGCCTTCAAATGATTCTAGCAGAACTGCCCACAATGCTTTTAAAATAACTTAATGCATCAAACATGCATATAACAATTTCAAAATCTACTCACGCGCACCTTCACTCACTTAGTCCCCAGGACAAGCCTCAATTCAACCAAGTTTTGGGACCAACAACGAGGTCCAAACCAATCCCAATAAGACCACCTAAGTGGGGTCTAATCTGTGGCTGCACCTAGTAACTTCAGGCTGCCTACGCACCCTACTAAGGGATCAAGCCACACGTAGCTCTTTCGTATCTATCCATCCTGGCTCCTAATATCAAATAAACCATTACAGCCATACAAATTCATACATTCTAGGATTCATTCATCACAACACACCAAACACAATTACATAATCCCCTCATACGACGGGACGCACCCGGCCTCGATGGAGTCCCAACACGCCGGCTAATCCAAAGACGCGTGCGACCTCACACCTGGGCCTGGCTACATTCTCACCAGCCCTCACACAACCATATCTCCTCATACGCCGGGACGCACCCGGCCACGTATGGGGTCTATCAACACGCCGGCTAATCCAAAGACGCGTGCGACCTCACACGGGCCTCGACTACATTCTCACCACCGCCTCGCTACATTCTCACCAGCCATCACATAATCACATCTCCTCATACGCCGGGATGCACCCGCCACGATGGGGTCCGCCAACACGCCGCTAATCCAAAACGCGTGCGACCTCACCGGGCTGGCTACATTCTCACCACCCGCCTCGCTACATTCTCACCACCATCACACAATCACATCTCCCCTCATACGCCGGGACGCACCCGCCACGTATGGGGTCAACACGCCGCTAATCCAAAGACACGTGCGACTCACACCGGGCCCGCTACATTCTCACCACCTCAACATGATCACAATATGGGGGGTACGTGGGGTAGTGCGTATAGCACTGTAAGCTAACATTCAATCGCTTTATTTACTTTTAAACATCCACACAATTTAAATATATAAAATATAATTTCTACTCTTATACAAACCTCAACCCTGGTATAGCATCTGATAATTTCGCAATTTAAATCATAATAATAATATTCTAAATTCGCATATAAACCATTTAACTCAACAACGCTCAAGACCTGTCACTAAGGTCATTCTAACCCTCCTGGGATGATAGAACTACAACAAAAGTCTAGCGGTCAACCCAGGGTCAAACTACCCAAACTTGGTCAAACAGGCCCGCGGGGCCCACGACCTCCAAATTCCGATCCGAAAGATCCTATAGGTTCTACAGGCTCTAGGACACATATCCTGCAAGTTTGGTCCAGATCGGACGGTCGGATCGCTCACGATCGCACGATCGGACGGTCACTAAAACCCTAACCCTAGGGTTGGCATTTTCGGAGTATCCGGGACTCCATTTTACGATCCACAAATCCTACACGATCCTGGTAATATCTAGATCAACATATTATAACTTCAGGACCATCCAACGGTCCAAACCTAGCGAACCCGGAAAATACGCGATATGCGATATCCGGAACTCTAACAAGATATCCAAAATGAGATCCGAGCACACCTACGCGCTCGTGACATCGAGAGGATCACAGTGGGACAAAAATGCCCCTCAGCTACAATGCCCACGCGCCGCCACACGCGCCGGCGCTGGGTGTCTAAAGCGATATCGCATCGCCGGAAAACTTCCAAATCGTGAACCAAGACTCCTACCCTAGGTAATACACCTAATTTGGAGTCACTTTTGTTCTTGGACATACCCCAAAAACTGACCGAAGTGGCCGGAATCTCCTTCGAAATCCAGCCAAAACCCAAGAATCGGGTTGCCTACGCTACAAATTGATCAATTCCTACCCAACAGGCAGCTAGAGCTCGGAAAATAGATGAGAAAGTATACCTTGATAGCAAGATTTGGTGGCGGAATCGCCGAACGAGCCCGGAAAATCTGGTAAAACCGCCGTCTTTCGCAATTTCGCGGTATCGCTGCCGGTGACGCCGGAGAATGGGTGGTAGGACGGCGAGTCGCCGGTCATTTTGGGACCGGTCGACCCGAGTGGTGGCGGATAAACAAACGGCCGCCAAAATGTGGCCGGCTGCGGTGGCGTGCAAACCAGCGGAGAGAGAAGGAGAGACGCGCGGGAGAGAGAGAGAGTGACGGGGCAATTCCGTCTTTTAACCAAAAATCCATTTTCCAAATATTTACGGTTATGCCACTGAGCTTCATTTGATCATATCTCTCTCGTTACAACTCCGATTCGAGCCCACTACGTGTCTACGAACTCATCTCACCGTGCTCTACGCAACGGTACAACCGGAATTCCCAAATTCCTTCCGGATAAGAAAATGACTAAAATACCCCTATCCCACAGGTAAATTCTTAATTCCACTTAAATAAATTAAACATGGGACAAATTTGGGGTCGGGGTGTTACAGTGCCATTATTGATATCTAGATATAATGGATAACTACAATAGCAAATTATACCATACCAAGAAATACCTACCATGATTCACCCCAACGACCCATCATTGTAATTATAAAATATTATTGAATAGTGTAATCCATATGCCTATAGATACAAAGTATCAAGCATGAATGAAATATAATAGAAGAGAAGAAGTTCACGGTTAAGCTCTTGAGAATTATTCTTCTACAATTGCTTTCTATTCCTCTAAATTCTCTCCACAATTCCCAAGTTTATAATACGTTATCAGCACGAATATCTCTAAAATACCAACTGAGACATTCGATGAATTTTCATTTTTTTTTTCCTTCAAATTGATCACTCCTAAACTTTGCCTCAGCTAACCCTAACTCAAGGTACAGATAGGTATTGTTGAACCGGTTCAGTTTTTTTCATTTATGTTTTAGCAGACTTTTGTGTCCCCTTGAATCCTGAATCTCTAATTTGAATTCTCATACTTTTTAACATCAAATTAACCACTCATAGTCTTTGCATCAGCCAACCCTAGCTCACGGTAAAGACTGGTATTGCTAAACCGGTTCAGTTCATTTCATTTATATTTTAGCTAATCTTTTGTGTCTCCTTAAATCTACAATCTCTAATTTGAATTCTCATATTTGTAACATCAAATTGAACACTTCCAGCTTTTGCATCAACCAACTCTAGCTCACGTGACATATTGGTATTGTTGAGCAAGTTCAATTTTTTTTCTTTTATGTTTTAGCAGAACTTTTATGTTCCTTGAATCCTCAATATCTAATTTGAATTCTCATATTTTTTAACATCGAATTGAGCACTCCTAGCCTTTGTCTCAGCCAACCCTATCTCACGGTACATACTAGTATTGTTGAACAAGTTCAGTTTTTTTCATTTACGTTCTTGCAAATCTTTTGTGTCCCCTTAAATCATGAATCTCTAATTTGAATTCTTATATTTTTAACATCAAATTGATCACTCCTACCCTTTGCCTCAGCCAACTCTAACTCACGGTACAGACAGGTATTGTTAAGCAAGTTCAGTTTTTTTTTTTCATTTACATTTAGCAAATCTTTTATGTCCCTTTGAATTCTCATTTTTAACATCAATTTTACCACTCCTAGCCTTTGTCTCAGCTAACCTTAGCTCACGGTACAGACTGATATTGTCGAAACAAAGTTCCAATATTTTACATATTGATACTAGAAAATTGATGAGTGTTTCTTTTTTCTAAGGTCATATTCGTACAAGAACTTAGGGACATAGGGGATTTATCACAGAGAGAGATCAAATTTGATGACTGATGATCTTAATTTCTATTTAAGTTCAGGAACTATACAGAACTTATTGGACATCTACTTGTTAGTGGTAATATCATTTTATGAAGATGCAGTGAATTTAAATGAAGAGATTGTCCTCATTTTCTGAGATCAAACTATCAACTACTTAATTTCTCTTTTGAATATAGGAGTATGTTGTTGAGCTGAGGTATGCATGGGAAAGGAAAGTAGTGCACTCAATTTAATATCCATATTGGATAGCTATTAGAAGCAGCAGTCATTTAAAAAATTTATTTGAAAACATGTAAAGGTAAAGCTTTGTGTCCTTTTTCTGTGCCTCTAACTTGTGAAGGACTCTGAAATGTTACTTGCTGAAAATGGGCTATAATTCATTAGCATTTTCTTTTATTGTTAGATTCAAAGATGCACCAGTAATTTACGGAGCTCATATTTTTTCTGATTTCAGTGAGAATACGAAGGATGTGCTGATTGTGGCTTCGTTTATGCATTTGGAGCATAAAGAACATGTGAAGTATACCTCAGAGCTTACTACTGTGAACCCTCACATTTTGCTCTCTGGTCCTGCACCTATGGATATAGGTGTGTTCATTTTAAAATAATTCGTTTATGATTCGGTTTTTGTTCTCAATGCTATTGCAGGGTCTGAGATATATCAGGAGATGCTGGCAAAGGCCCTTGCACAATATTTTGGGGCTAAGTTGCTCATATTTTGATAGCCACTCATTTTTTTTTTTTGGTGTGGTTACATTGGAGGAAAGAAATCCCACTAACCAATGAAGGTTGGTCAGAGTGGAAGGGGCTCAGGTCGCTTAAGCAAGTGGTCTCGGGTTCGAGCCCATGTGGATGCAGAAAACTTTCTTGGGAGAGGTCCCCGCATATGCGCCCGACCGTACCTCGGAGGATTAGGCATGGGCCATGCCTGGGGATACCTTGGGAAACCAAAGGAAAGAAATCCCACTGGGGTTCGATCCTGGATTGCATGGGGGGAGGGGGAATCCACCACCACTGTGGTGGGAACCCGTTGGCATAGCCACTCATTTTTGGGTGTAAGCTAAACGACACCTTCTTAACATTTGCTTAAGTACTTCCTTATTCTTGGGATATAGAGATTAATCTAATCGTTCTCATTTTGTTTCACCAAAAATTATAATATTTTTTCTTTAGTAGCATTATCAATGTTGCTTTTGTACTTCTGTCTTTAATTATAGCTTACCAGAGCTAATTACCAATAACAAGTGTTCTAAAGGGTTTACTAGGTATTTCATTTTTGGAGTTTTGTTGCTGTTTTTTTTATTATTTTTATTTTTTAAAAAATTTCCAGGTTGTTCCCAAGACGGCAGATGACAACCGTTTTTTTTGTGTGTATGCCCTCAAAATTAATGATGCATCTTTCCTTGTTTAGTTTCTTATTTTCATTGGTTGGTACACGTAAATGCTCTAAATTGGTATTTTTGGCTCGTGTATCTTGGTCTAATTCTTATAGGCTGTAGAGGACTATGAACTTTTGGCTTCTTGTAAGGACATTTGTCTCTATTCTTGGTACTTTTTGTTTTCATGTCCTAAATGTGGATTTTCAGACTTTTTTCTTTTCTGTTTTTAAGCATTACAAAACCCACTCCAAATTTGAATTTTTTGTTCGTTTTTCATTTTGATTTAATATTGTTTATATAGGATTATTCCTCTGCTGTTTGGAGGGATTGAATGCGGGTTATTATAAGAACGCATGCCTTTTCCCTTTTAACATTTTGTGTTTATATCTAAAAAATGAGAGATGGTTTTGTGTGTTTTCAGGCTCTGTTGCGAGGTTTATTCTTTACAGAGGAGAGGAGTACTGCTTTTAAGAGGGGGTTTGATGCATCTTTACTTATGAGTTAGTTTCTTTTTTTTTCGTTGGTTGTATGAGTTTGCAGTTTTGGGCTTAGATTTGAGGTCATCATTGTTCAGGTCAGCAACTCTGTGTCTTTTGGCGAGGCAGAAAATTTGAGGTCATCATTCTTTCTCTCTCTCTATTACTATGCTTAGAATGTTTTCTCTATGTTCTGCAGAAAATTCCAATGAAGTTTTTGATGAGATATGGAAGATCCAATGCATAAAACAACCGTTTTTCAATCCTGAAACACGGAAGTAATGACAATAGTCTAGCTTAAACATTCCACTAGAAACATTTTGCATAACCCGACAGTTTCTAAGGCGACACATACATACAATTCACTCATCCAAATTATAATCAAGAAGAGATAAACATGCACACACAAAAGGATAAATCAACACCATTCGGAAGAATTATGATCAGCCCTATGACAAGTGTATGAGAATTCAACCAAAAGTTTCAGATACTGAAAAGAAGGTGATAAAGAACAGAAAAACATATTGCTTCAAAGACTTGGAAGGAAAGTGACATTGTTTTCTTTTGGTTGCCATAACCAACAGTTACATTTATTTAAGGCGTTCTAGATCCTCTTTTAAGCTCACAAAATCATCTACATTCATTTTATAACATACAAATGTTAACTAACTTATCGTTTGGATGTGTGCATTCTGGTTTTGAAAATAAAAAATTCCTTGCAGACTTAGAAGGATTATTTAGGCCATTTTTCTGCATTCCATAACAAATTCAAACAGATATATCTGTTACCTTAACAACAATAAGTAAACCACCAAAATTTTTACAAACTCATTCTCTATTATTGCATATTAGTGAGTCCTAGAACTAACCCACTACCATTCATTTTTCTTGAAAAAAAAACAAATGAGAAGCATGAATGAAACTCAATAAAAATAAACAAAAACTAGAGAAAACTGTCATGAATGTGAATAGAAATTCAAAACTCTAAGTTTATTCCAATAATTAAGAAGTTCAAATGGTTTTTTGTTTTCTCATATCCATTACAACTCGCTTAGAAATCAGATATACATGATACTCGAAATCAACAAACCCACAAGAAATCAGGTGTAATCTCAACCACTTGCTCAGAAATCTTCAAACCAGATTAGAAACCTATCTCAGAACCTCAAATCGCAAACCACAACCCATATGGAGAAAAGAGAGAAAGAAAAAAAAAAAAAAAAAAGACCACAGCCATCGATACTCATACCTGATTGCCATAGGAATCTCGCAAGCTGAGCTTGCAATGGTGAGCTCGCAACGGCGGTCTGCTCCTTAGCTTGCGATGGTAGAAGGGTGAGCTCTTCCCTTCTCTCGTTCTTTTCTACGTGTGGGCCTTACCTTTTCTCGAGCGATTGTATTTAGGGGTGGTTGCGGTTCGGTAACCGTGAATTTTTGCCCAAATCGCAAACCGATCGACTATTTGCGGTATGGTGATTTTTGAAACCGCAAACTGATCGCGTTTTGTGGTTTAAAACCGCAAGTTCTTTTTGTGTTATAAAAATCAAATCTTCTACATTTTATGCCTAATTTTGATGCTTCTTTTGAAGCCTTTTGAGTTCAAGCATACTTTAACCCATAAATATAAATTCACAACCTCAACTTCTCAAGCATATATAAATTCACAACCTCCTCAACTTCTCAAGCATTCACAAGCTAAAGAAAATTAAAGTTACAATTCCAAGCATTCTAATTAAAGTTTAACTTCTCAAACATTCACAACCTCAACTTCTCAAGCATTCTAATTCCAAATCCTTTAAAGTTACAAACCAAAAGGAAAATGCAATGCAAAATGAATTAAAGTTACAACCCAAAGGAAAAATCCAATTCAAAGTTAATTAAAGTTACAAACTAAAAGGAAAATGCAGCCATGTTAACGGCATCAAGTTTTTGGGGGCTGCACGAGATGACAAGTTGTGTACGCAAAACAGCGGTGTCCGTGTCCCAGGTGGAGGCGAAAGTACGGATATTGATTTCTATGGCAAATTGACAACGGTCGTGCAATTGCTTTAAAAAGACCGATTCCAACTGATCATGTTTAAGTGTCGATGGTTTGATACAAACCCAAATGCGCAGGAAGTGTTAAAATCGACCATGGCTTAGTATCAGTGAACATTAACAGAACTTGGTATGATGACGACCCTTTCATTTTGGCAAACATGGCAAAACAGATTGTGCATCTAGATGACCCTAAAGCCGGGACCGGTTGGAAAGTTGTTTAGCAAATGGATCAAAAGAACGTGTATGCTATACCAGAACTAGACCCAACTGACAACGACGTCACTGACCAACGTTTGGAGTCTTCCATAGAAAATGATGCAGAAACACTTCGAGATACAAATGTTATACAAGAACCACTTCAGGTTCAAGGAGTGTCTTCAATCGAAATACCGATTCAGTTAATTACAATTGACCTCGGTGATCTTTCGCAATACGATGTTCCAGTGGGCCCGAACTACGAAAGTGATAAGGAGGAGGATTGGGAAACCAAAAGTGATGATAGCGACGATAACGAAGGTTATTATAGTTCAGATGATGAATAATGCAATTTATTAGTGACTACCCATGTAAATAGTAAATTAAATTTTGTGTATTTTAATTATGGTAGTGTAAAGATGGCAATCACAAATTAAAATCAAGTTGCACACAATTTGAATTTGACTTTTTTAATAACAAATTTAATCATATAATATATGCATTGAATCTAACTATTTGAATTTAAGTGGTATTTATGAATATAAGAATTAGGGTTTTCTCTTTTTGGACTTGAAACTATTGAAATTGAAAGAATACAAAAAATTGAAACATTCATGAAAAAATTGAAAAATTAAAATCAAGACTTCATCTCTCTTCGCGATGTTCCATGCTTGGCTACAGCCCATGTGATTTTGTCCTTCTCTTTCTCAAGAGGTCAAACTTTGTCATTGCAAGTCATAAAGTTAATTGAAAAGTTTTTTTAAAAAAAAAAAAAGGAGAAAGTTCATTACTTTATTATTAAATGAAGAAACCCCCTCCCCTCTTTATGTTGTTAAAAAATATGCATATATGAAGAGACATCCTGTTTAGCTTTTCTGTTTCGGGCCTTTAGGCCTCATGTGCGCCACAGGCAAAAAAAGTTATATATATTTTGTTTCGTGAAGAATTAAATGTTTATAGGAAAAATAGAAAACAAGAGTTAAATTTTGGAGTTTAAATGTTTATTGTATCATTGAAGATTATCAAATAAAGTTTTTTTTTTTTTTTTTTTTATAAAAGCAACACAAGAGTAAAACTTTGAGGATATATATGTAGCCCATGTGTTCTATCATAAAAGTTGCGAACCCTCACAATTATAAAAACAAGCAAAAATGTTTATCAAAATTCAATATTTAATTTAGCTACAAATTCCCTTCCAATGAATGATGTACCACTATTTAATTTCTATTTTGTTGAATCAGATTATGAGTTTATATTTTTAAAGAAATAGAAGTTATTTTTTCATTTTTTGTAATTAACATCGGAGTAGGCTTGAAAAAGAAAAGCAATACCAATGTTCCCCATAATTAACAAAATATCACAAAATATCAATGTTCCCCCCCATAATGAGTTTTGATAATGGTTTGTGCGATGAAGGGATATTTTCGTCGTGCAAGAATTCCCGAGCAAATATAACTTGCGCGACGATTTAATTACTCTTTTCGTCGCGCAACAATGGAAGAATAGATAATTATGACGTGGAAATGTAATCTTCAGCGACGAAATAGTATTTTGTCGCGCAAAATCTCTCCGCACAACGAAATGAATTTCTTGCGTCGCGCAAGAAAAGATAGTTACAACTTTGCACGATGAATAATTTACGCCGTCGCGCAACATGTATTAAGACCCTAGAAGTGTGTCATTGGGTTAATTTACGTGTTAAAATATTACGTGTTAAAATATTAAATAATAAAAACTATTTTAAAAATACTTTTGAAAATTTAAAATAGGTTTTCAAGACCGTAAAAGAATTAAATATTATTTATTCAGTCATTTCATAAATAAATTAAAAAAATTTAAAACTAATTCTTCACTAAATAAATAATAGTAAAAACAAAATACTAATTACAGAAATTAAATAAAACTAAAATATTTTGGTTTACAGAAATTACAGAAATTCTACACGACGGAATCGTTTTATACGTCGCGCAAGTTGTCCACAGGTTCCGTTAGGGTTTAGGATTTATTTCGATAATCTTGCGCGACGAAATAGGTTGTCGTCGCGCAGAGTATATTTGCGCTACGCAATATATACCCTTCGTAGCGCAAGATGTCGAGATTATTGGCGGCTTAGGGTTTAGGGTTTAGGTTCTGATAATCTTGCGCGACGAAACATACTGTCGTCGCGCAGAAATTATTTGCGCTACACAATGGAACTCTTACGTCGTGCAGGTGTCGTTAAATTTGAGGATTAAAATATTACCTTGCGCGACGCCATGGTTTTGCTGTAGCGCACAGATCATTGCGCAACGAATCTCGGTTTTCATCACGCAAGAGGTCCAAAATATTGGCGGCCCTTCGTGAAAAAAACGCGCTTTTTAATTTTCGTTACCGTCTCTAGACAAACCCTCCTTCTTAGACTTAGAATCCGAACCCTAGCTCAAACCCTCTCAGATTCGGACCCTAGCTCGAACCCTCTCAGACTTCGAACCCTCGAACCCTAAACTTCGATTTTGAACCCTCAAACCCTCTCAGGCTTCAAACCTCGTTGAACCCTCTCACCCTCCCACCCTCTCACTTCGAACCCTCTCAGTTCCCTCCTTCAAACCTTCGAACCCTCTCACACCCTCTGAGCTCTCTCATTCGAGCCCTCTCAGACCCTCTCTCATTCGATCCCTTTGGGTTTGAACACAAAGCGCCCGCCACCGCCAGATTCTAGAAGCCCCGACATCGTGATTGGCGCCTGCGTCGTGTCGCTTGCTCTCTGTGTCTCCCTCGAAACCCCCTCTGGTAAAATCCCCAAATCTAGCCTCCGGTATCGTTTTTCAATTTGGGATATTTTACACTGATTGGTTGGGATTTATTTTAGATTAGTTTCTGCAATTTAGATTATGTAAATTAGTTTCTGCAATTTAGATTTATTTTAGGTTTATTTTTTATTTAGTTTCTGTAAATTAGTTGCAGATTTTGATTGATGAGTTTATGAGATTTAGATTTAGATTTTTATGAGATTTTGTTAGCTGACAGATTTAGGTTTCTGCAATTTCAATGTGACTGTTTTCTGCCAATTTGATTTGTGTTACTTGTTTATTTTCTGATGTAGGAGCATGTATTAGGATAATTTGTTTTCTTATTAGTTTCATTTCCTGTTTAGGTTGTAATTTTTTTTGTCAATTACGGTTTCTTATTAAACTGGGAACATGAATGCTTGGCTAGTTAATACATAAGCAAATAGATATGTGAATCTGTTATATTATTTAGATATGTAATATACATCTGCTTAGTCTGAAGGTTGGTTAGGATATTTTGTGTTCTTCAATTAGTTCCTGCTTGTTCAGTTGTGCAGATGTCGAACCTAATTAGAAGTCGTAAGGCGGTGTCGGCTGCACGAGTTCGCCTCCTGTCGCGACCATCACCGCCACGGCTCCAGCATAGATGGACCACTCGCTTGATTGGTCCAAGGGTGTCCGATCGCGGTGTCATCGATGGCGCAACTCGTTAGCGCCAGCGTCGTCGCCATCGCCACCCGGTACCTCGACACCATATCGACAGACGCTTCTGCTGGTCGGGTCACAACCCGGTAAAGATTTCCTTCACCTCCAGTTCTTTTGGACCAATATTTTTAGTTGAATATCTTATTTATTTAACGTTCATTTCATATTTCTTTGCAGCGAAGAAGAACACTCGGGGGCCGTGTCGGCAGTTGAAGACGGCGAAGGTCACCCGGGTGACCAACGATCGTATCAACATCGAATCGACGAGTGGCATCAGGTAGCCCCGACGACGGAATTGCATAGCTCTTCGAACCCATTGCCCTATGCAATGGAAGTCTTGGAAGGTCATACCTGACGAGGTCAAGATGGAGGTGCGCGGACAGTTGTTGGTATGTATCCTACATTTTATTTGTTTGTCCTTCAAATTTTATTTATTTATATGACTTAATGTCTATAATGAATTTATTGCAGACGAACTACAAGTTAGAGGACCTCGATGATGAGTCATTGGCGTACGTAAATAGACTTTTTGGTGAGAGGTACAAGCAGTGGAAGAGCGACTTGCACCACCATTTTCAGGCATTTGATGATCCGCAAGTCGCTCTTCAAGAGGGTTGCCCGAAGGAGCTTGAGGGGCGGGAGGATAGTTGGGCGTGGCTCTGCGCTCATTTTCTGGCACCCGAATATGTGGTATTTTTATTTTTATATTAAGTTCAAACTTATTACATGTTTCTTACTAATGTTTATTTAATTTTTTTCTATTTCATTTCAATTTCAACTGATACGTTTATTTTTTGTGTAACAGAATAAGGCCACAGTAAATAAGGGCAATAGGAAGAAGAAGACTCTTCTCCACCATTCAGGTTTCAGGCCCTTAAAGGATGGACACATGACGATGGGTAATAATAAATTAGTTTTATATCCAATTTTGAATATGTAATTAATAATAATTTCTATTTTTCGTACTAACATTTTTCTTGTCTTGTTCAATTCAGGGGGGTCCAAATTCTCGGAGATCGACGTCTTTGGCGACGTTTATGTTCGACCTGGGAATGAGTTAGCCAAGTCCATTCATGTAAGTATTCTTTAATTTTAATTATTATCTACGCATTCAAGTGTCATGGTTATATGAATGTTTTAATTAATTTTAATATTTTATGTTTTAATTCTGTAATTTTAATTAAACAGACGACGATGGTGGAGAGGAGCCAGTTGGTTCTTCAGGAGTCTGCCTCCTAACTTCCTCCCGATACTCCGCTCAGTTCAGTGCATCCCCACGGGATGTGGGGTTTCAGATCTTAGACGGAGCGTTGGATCGGACTCTCGAGGAGGCCCGGGACATATTGTCGAGGATGGGAATGCCCGCGGTGGGAACCTATACCCCATTCATCGTCGCGATCAAGCGAGGTGACTGCTTTGGCGGCGACGGTGGCGAGCTTAAGGGTCGATTGTCTATGATTCTACGGTCCCTTGCTCGGTCCGGCATTCCAATCCCGCAGTTTGGTTCCTCCTCAACCTCCAGCCCCCATCACGCCACGGACATACGCCTGCCGACAATGCCCAGACGTCCGAGCCTCATCTCCCAGACGACCACGTTGATTTTGGAACTTTATTCGATTAGTTTTTTATTTGTTATTACATTTTAATAATTTTTCTTGTAATTATATTTATATTATTTTATAACATTTCTTTTCTCTTCATTACATTTTTTGAATGCAATTTTATTTTATTGAAAAAAAAATTAACCAAATTTTAAATTTAAATTAACAAATTAAAAGAAACGGAAAATTAAATTTAAATAATAAAAAAAAAATTGCGATGAAAACCTTTTGGTCGCGCAAATTAAAAAAATAATTTAAATTTTTTTATTTTTTTGTGACGTAAATTTCGTCTAGTTAAGCGGTATGCGAACGAAAAAATCTCTGTCGCGCAGATGGTTGGGACACACTATGCGCGACGAACATATTCCATCGCGCAAAGTTTGCGTCGAAACCTCTCTCGTCCCTCGAACTTTTGCGCGACGAAAATATCCCGTCGCACAAAGTTTGCGTGAACGAATATATTTTCGTCGCGCAAATGTTTGCGCGACGAAACATTCTGTCGTCCCTGCAAATTTTGTGCAACGAAGGCTTATCGCAGCTCAATTTTGGAGGACGAATGAAAATATTTGGTCGCTCAAAGTCTTTCTTCACGATCTTCGCGCGACGGATGCTTCGAGACGAATTTTCTGTTGCGCTTACATTTTTGTGACTAAATTGAACTTTGCTTGCGACGGAAATGTATTCGTCGCGCAAACTGTAAAATGTAGTAATGAAAAAAAAGAAATGTTATGGGTATCAAATCCTTATTAGTTTATATTCTTATGGATAATATCTAATTTTTCTTAAAACTTATAATTTTCCTTTTCCATAAAGCCAATACAAAGACTTTTATATTAAAGCTATCCCAACAAAACAAAAAAAAAAAAAAAAAAAAAAAACCTTGACAAGCAAATTCAATAAAAAGTTTTACTAAAAAAGAAAAAAGAAATATTTTTCTATTAATTAACTGGGGTTAGGGGTTAGAGCACGTGACTCTCCAACAAATAAAGAAAAGAAAAAAACAAAAAAATTGATATGTGCCAAAAGGGGTGGCAATTTCAGACACGACTTGAAATTAGCACGAGAAATTAGTGGGTTCAACCTGCACGATAAAAAAATAGGTCAGTTTCTAGTCAACCCATTATGACCCGTTTGTTAAACAGGAGGATTTCGAATTAACTCGCTAAAGTATATATTTAACCTGTTTATTAAAAGGGTCATGTCAACTCGCATCAGACCCATTAACCCGTTTGATTTGGGAACTCTAAAATCCTAGCAGGAAACCATAACATGTGTATATATAGTCCTTTTCAGTTGAGGGATCCCTCAAATAGTCTAATTTGAGGAATGAGGCGCTCAGTCGTTGGATATCTTTGAATGAGATCTTGCGGTTGTGGTTATTTTAAATGTTTTGACCCGTTTTCTCTCATGATCTACAAGTATAGTCTCCCGAGAATAGCTAAGGTGCACACGCAGAAAAGAACAATAGAAGGGGAAGTGCTCACCCTTCCACCATCACAAGCTGAATAGCAGACCAGCATTTGCGAGCTCTGCGAGATTCCTATAGCAATCGGGTATGAGTGCCGATGGCTATGATTTTTTTTTTCTCTCTCTTTTCTACATCTGGTTTGTGGTTTTCAATTTGGGGTTCTAAGATAGGTTTCTAATCTGGTTTGAAGATTTCAGAGCAAACGGTTGAGATTACACATGATTTCTTGTGGGCTTGTTAATTTCGAGTATCAAGTATATCTGATTCCTGAGAGGGTTGTAATGGACATGAGAAAACTAAAAACCATTTGATCTTCTTGATTTCGAGTATCATGTATATCTAATCTCTATTCATGTTCATGACAGTTTTCTCTACTTTCTGTTTATTTTTATTGAGTTTTCTTAAGAAAATAAACAAGAGAATATTTTGCTGAATATTTTGTTATGTTTTAATAAGCAATTCGTACAAGTCTCATCCACTACTATGTACAAAGCTTTGACCAATCATATCTTGGAGTATTCTCTCTCCTTTAATGAGAGTAGAGATTCCTTGTTGTACATTCATTTGCTTCCGTGACTCTATTAAGAAGCCTGATGACCACCTTTAATCTATGCCTAATTCAGTATGACCATATGGTGCCCTTAAGATTAACAACATAGCCACAAAACATCTATGATGCCTCAGGTTTGAGGATTAGTATGCATCTTGCAATTTATGAGTTCCAACTTGACATGTGAGTAAAGACTTCCATACTGTAACTCATGTGTTGGATCGCATTCAGTGTACTTGTTCTTCTACAAGCACCTACACACATATCGATGTGTCTTCACACTTAATGACCACTTGACATGTGAGTAAAGACTTCCATACTGTAACTCATGTGTTGGATCGCATTTAGTGTACTTGTTCTTCTACAAGCACCTGCACACATATCGATGTGTCTTCACATTTAATGACTTGAGACATTGTCATTCCCTACATATATAGACGATACTGTGTGCACTGGTCTTTGTGGGTTATTGACATCCAATTAATATTCTTATGACCAGGAACATATTTAGGATTTAGGGATGATGAGAAGTCCCCATGTATGCAATCTCATTACATAACTCTCATATCCACTTGTGTATTCCTTGGACTATGGTTGTTCTACATATTGAAAGATAATATAGGATGATTTAATGTATAAAACAACCTTTCTTGCCCATTGATAACATAATATATCTTTTATCAAAGATGTCTTTAAGTCTAACTATTACATAATTAGTTGGCTTTAAGGGCATATTTCTAACAATTTTGACCGGTTTTTGGCTTGAATTTCTAGCAAGCTCCGACCACTTTTTGCCATGGCCCAAGAACAAAAGTTGCTCCCCTAGTTATTCTGACCACGTAGGTATAGGTATTGTTGGGTGTTTCGGGAATTCTCCCATATCGTCCAGAGCACGACGGTATGTTCGAATGTGAATTTGGTTATCGTTTGATAATCGAACGGATTTACACATATTAGGCAATATCCAGGTTCGATATGTTCGGACAATTGGATCGGCCTCATTTCCAAATATGTTGATCTATAGACATCTAGGATTGTGTAGGAACTCACGGATTGAGAATTGGAGTCCTAGGCAATCCGAATCAATGATTCAAAGATTATGGAAAACGGTGATCGTCCTATCGTGCGATCGAGAGCTATCCGACTGCTCGATCAGGACCAAACTTGCAGGATGTAGTTGGTGTACCTTGTTGAACCCATAGGAACTTTTGGATCAGAAATTGGAGGTCGTGAGCCCTGTGGGCCCGATTGCCCAAGTTTGGTAAGTTTGACCACTCAGTTGACAGACAGTCTTCTGAGGTTATTTCACTTTTGAAAATACATAGTTGGGCCCTAGAAACTTCTCGTTAATCGTACACTCACTTGAGTCCTGGAAAATCTAGGAGTTTGTTTTAAAGTTCTCATTCAAAGTATTTTAATTAATCTAGTCCTCGTATTCTTCAATAGGTACTCTAATTCAGCACACTCAACAAGCAGGACCCTATCAGGATCACGCAGCGTCGGACTTCCTGTGAGTAGACTTTGTTTTGAAATAGCATTATTTTCAACAATTAAATTACCATGCATTTAGAATGGATTATTTTGATTATATAGTTTAGATTTAATTATGGAAATTCCAGTTATCTTGGTAATTGAAGTTTATAATTATATTGGATATGGATTATATGTGTTGCGAAATTGCTATTTGCTTTATGACTAAATAATTGGGCAAGTGCTTGATATGATTGGGTACTTTGTAGATTATTATATGAGTATGTAATTGCACCATGCTAAGTACCCTCCCCTGATTATTGTACCCACACGTGGCGTTGGATTTTTTGGCATGTGGGCCCATATGATTTTGTTAGTACTTTTCACACGTGACATTGGAATATCAGGTGTGTGATAAAGCAGTCTGTGCGCATGGGACATAGTTGGTTTGGTTTGGCCGCACGTGGCTCTGGAATTTCCGGCATGTGTGCTGTAGAGTGGTAGTCCCCCAGTTGGTCAGCTCATCCCTAGACGCGGAGTAAAAAGGAGAAACCCTACGAGCTAGTTAAACAATCCTCGTGCTGGATTGTTGCTCCGGTACTCGTGTTGGTGTGAAAATATGATATATACTTATAAATTATATTATTTGTATAGTTATGGATTTCAGAGTGTATATCTATACAATTTCAAGATTTTTCGTGTCTACATGTATACAGCTATATATATGTATATACGCTTAACTATTTCAAAAAATTTCTTTACATATTTTGTTTTATAAGCCTATGTTTCGGGAAGGGATTTGGTTGGAGTCAAAGGATTTGATTTGGATATTATCATATTATATCGGGGGTGTGAGAGTACATCAATTTCACAACGAATAAGTATGAATGTTTTTGATTGCATGATTTTAGCATTGTTTTCCAAACAATGGGGTTAGTATGTTGTTTTGAATTATAAAAAAACTTTGTTTTGTCCACTCACAAGTTTCCTGTTTGGCTTATTTATGTATATGTCCTCTGTGCTTTTCTTTTGCGGTAATAACGAGACTGAAAAGCGGCCGAGCGGAGACTTGAACTGTCGAGCCCCGAACTCTTATAGGATAACTTTTATTTGTCTCGATTTCTATTGAACTTTGTTTTCGCTTGTAAACTGAATTTGTCTAGATTTGTTATGTTATCGCCCATGCTAGGGTTGGACGTAAGGTCGGAGGCCTAGTATGTAAATTGTGTGTTTCTACATTGTGCATGATGTTGGTTGGGATTTATTAATGTGCTTTGGCATGTTAAATTTTTTTGGGAAAGTCCGTTTTTCAGTGGAGATCGAAATTTCGACAGAAAGTCTTGCCTCTTTTCCTTCATTTTTAGATAAGATGGTGATGTTAGTAAGTGGGCCCGACATTGAGTGGATGACAAAAAACCCAGGATTCGTCACGAATTCCGAGAAATTTGGGGCAGTCCTGTCAAAATACCCAACCGGAACTCGATATTTTGGGTGTGTACGTTACTCACCTATGACGATCTTTTGTTACCGTTGTCTTTCTAAACACAATGACGATATTTTGTACTACCGTCCTTGTTTTCGGGTCGTCTTTTTCGCTTTTTGTAGTAGTGTATGGATGTAAACAATACTTGTGTTATATCACTAGAAATACATTTACTTACTCAACTAAGGAATTTTTTATGGCTACATCCACTACTCACGTCGTGACAAGACCCAAGCCAAATTCCCCCTCGAAACTCGTGTCAAATCCTGTTATATATTCCAGCACCCGAACGATGCCAGACCTACTACTAACTTTACACCTCTCACCCGCATCTAAGAAAAATGGGTCGAGACTTCTACCGAAATTTCGACAAAGCCTCCCCTGTAAAGTGGACTTTTTCTAGATTAACACCTGCAAATAACGACAATCTAATAATCCCTACAGGCAGCACACACAAGATAAGGCGCACACAAATTTCACATGGCCACCAACCTCAAATTTAGTCCTAAATGGGAAATATCAGAGCCACTACTGGACTTAAATTTAAAAAGTTAGTTTCCAAATAAACAACAAAAATAGAAAATGAATTTTCCTACTAGGTAGAACTAAAAGGACCTCATCGACGCCAGCGTGAGTGAACAAAAAGAATACAAGCGTGAGTGAACAAAAAGAAAGTTTTTCTTGAAAGTAATTATACTGAACATACTAACCCATCTGCTTTCGCAAACCTTTAAAAACTTACTAACAAAAGAACCAAATTTACGTACAGGAACATAATATAATAAATCCACATGTACGTAAAACAATCTGGGAAATAACTGGAAAGTAAAGTTTCAATTAATACAATCTGGTATTTCAAACAACATTTAATTCCAAAATATCGAATAACTCAAAAATATAATTCAACAGAAATCAAGTTTCAAACCATTCTTTGAATTCAATAAATCAAGCAAGCTCAGTATGCATTTCATCTGAAATCCAGTGTCAATCCAATTCATAAAAACTCTCCACCCAAGTATACCTATAGGGAAAACTGGGCAACCCTGTTTAGTATATCGGCAGAGTGGCAGGGGAAAATCCTAGTTGGACACCCACATAAGCAGCTACATGCAATTCACTGGCGGACACCTTCACCGGCCGGACACCTACATAATAACCTTACTGAAGGTACAAGCAACCCACTTGCCGGACACCTACATAGTCTCTAAGTAGGTACAAGCAATTCTAATCATGTGCACATACTTTATTGAAGGCAACCGAGATATTCCGAAGAAAACTTGGAATGGGTACCTAGGGTGGGTTTGAAATCCACTTCTCGACACTTAAACAAAAAAACTCCCTTTTTCACAAATCCCTTTTTCCAAACTCTTTCCCAAATCCTTCTTCGGTTTTCTCAAACAATACCCCAATCTTTCAAAACCAAACTAAGATACGAATCTTGCTTAATTAAATAAACAAAACCCCTTTTTAAACCGTTAATAAATCCCATTTCACTATCTTGATTCAAACAATTTATAATTCCTTCCAAATCGTTCTCAAACTAATTCTGAAACATAAACCACAATTAAATCATTTCTAAACATTTAATATCAACCTCAAATATTAAATCATGTATAAATCATTTTCAACCAAAACCGAATACTTAGAAAGTAAATGCCATAAATAATTCATTCACAAAACATTTCATAAAACCAACATGGCAGGAAAAATCATTTGTAAAACAAATGTCCACTCACACACAGTCCAAAGCACACTCAACTCTCTGAGGTTTCATTCGGAGCGATTCATAGCGCCAAAGAACCTGGTTTGAAAATTTTGGCATTGGAAACGCTGAAATCATCTGACAGTTCCGCGATGAACATTGACTTTCGGCTCAGTTTCAGTAAAAAATTGTGACCAATCTTTGAGTTTCGAAGTTGGAAATGGGCATGGACATGTAGAGCAAGAAGAGACAAAGATTTTGCAACTTTTCTTGTCCAATTTAGTGGCCAGACGACGACAAAATCACCATCTGAAATTTGGTGCCGCCACGGAGGAGAGAGGCTGGAGAGAGAGTCGATTGGGGTAGAGAGAGAGAGAGAGAGAGAGAGAGAGAGAGAGAACAGACCTAGTTTTTAAAAAATCAACTTTGAAAAAATTACGATTGTGCCACTACAATTCTGTTGACCATAACTTCTTTATTAAAACTTCGATTTGGGCCCAATACGTGTCTACGAATTTGTATCGATGAGCTCTATGCAATGGTGCTATTCAAATCCCAAAAATCCTTGCAAATTGAAAAGTGACTAACGTGACCTTACCTTAGGGCAGAATTATAAATTCTTCAATTAAAAAAATAATAATTAATTTGGGTAGGGATGTTACACTCCGAAAGATTTTCCTTCCAAAAGATAGTCATGAAGATATTAGGGGAAGCATACAACAATACTATTAAGATTGATTCACAAAAGCAATGTCAACTATGATATTAAGAAAGATGATCAACAGTATGGATTAAAGGTATTTTGCAAACATGAAGGGGAGCGTGCCATCAATACAGATCTTCACACATTGTACTCTTTTTTATTCTTCCATATTTTTGCCCCACTGGGTTTTTCCTGGTAAAGTTTTAAAGAGGCAGTGCCGCACGTGTGTTAGTGTTATATACACAGAATTTTATATTATACATAGATATGTACTCTTTTTCCCTTTGACCAATTTTTGTCCCATTGCATTTTATTGGCAAGGTTTTTAAATAGGCATATTCTATACATTGTGATCTCCAAGGGGGAATGTTATAGAAGTTTGAAATTGAAGCCTACATGTTGTAAACCAATACATGATACATTTGAAAAGAAAATGACACAAAGCACAAGACTTAATCCATACATTCTAATCATTGTAATAACGTGAATCTTTATCATATTTCCCTTTCCATATGATCTAGCAATGAATTTCATGTGCTTACACATTTAGCAAAAGACCCAACTTTTTGCCCTTTCAGTAAATAAATGTCAAAACATTATAAGAAAAAGACTATCTAACTGTATATCTTATGCATATAAAATCAGTAAAACTTCTTATGCGTTACAAAGGACCAACATGATAAAATAGAGAGCTTTTCGGCCGTAACAAAAGCAAAAGGAGATGTATATCTACACTAACAAACTGAGGAACATAGAAAGATTAAACTAACACATACATCATGGAGAGATGAGGCCCGGGCAATCAGTATTTGAAGCATGAAACTACTCTAGCATCTTCCCCGCACTAGCATCCCTATTCACACACACGCACAAGTCAAGTCCAACTATGCATGTTAAAAACAAAAGGAAATAAGTGGATGCAGAACAAAACCAGTACAATAACAGTGGGCAAGCAACTTATGTACTAGCAGAACAAAACCAATACAATATCTCGTTGTAGTTATCTTATGTGGTAAAATCAGATATTTTACAAACAACTTATGTACTAGCATGGCTTGAAGTGAAGAAATTACAGAGGGAGTTGCTGAAGGAGCCGAGCTGCAGAGGGAGATGGGTTATGGAGATGTAGAGGAAGAGAGTGAAGAAGATAGTTGAGAAATGCAGAAGTAGACATGCAATCAAATTAAAGAGAGAAAACCAGAAAAAATAAATTAATAAAAATGAAAAGGGAGAGAAGGTTTAGAAGTCTCCGTTGTTGCCAATAAAGTAATAAAACCACATTTTGTTCATCTTAAATGAATCCTGATTCATAAGCACATTAGATGAAATGTGATGATTTTGAGTTAGTGATTCAGGTTTGGGTGTTGAATCAGTTGAGAGGGATTTGCATGCAAAGAATAGATAAAGTAATCTAGTCACGCAAACCTAAAATAGTGCAGCAAGAAACCTAAGAGTGGTGTAGTGGCCAAAAGGCCAACATTTAAAAATTACATAGATAGATCAATCAAAACCAAGATAACTAACTGCGATATACGTACCTGAACCTGCGTATAGATGCAATGGTGTCCAGGACGGTTTGTTTTTCCCTCCATTCCCGGTACACATCAATGACGTCGTACTTTGTAAAGCTATGACTGGTCCTATTGGAAAACAAGTAAAGTCAAACTATAAATGTTGGTGACAAGTATGCATTGAGGAAGTCCACACTTGAGGATTCCTCTATAAACATACCTAAATATAAATCAAACACAACTCGATTCTAAAACATTTGCAATAGACAAGCCAATTTAGAATTTCACCATAATGGAAAAACGTATCGACTGAATTATTGAATAAGTTAAACAAGCTCACTGAAGTAGAAATGGCAGCCAGACAGACAAGACAAGAACCGAGTCCAAAGAAAAGTTTACTAGTTCCTACTTATATGGTAGTCTCCAATTAATTTCCCAGGGGACGACATTGTATATGTGGGCTTTCAGCCTCAGTATTAGTATATTATACGTGTGTAACCCTGGAAAAAACCAGGACTCTTCATCTCTTGATAATTGAATTATAGTAGCCTGGCATGTGAATGCTGAGCAAGCCGTGTTTGTTTATCAGAGTGTTATTCTGATTGATGCCTTTGGTTGTTCCCCCATTACCCACAAAATGCTTTACACAAGCTGCAACCTTTGTACTTCCAACAGAAATGATAGAATATTATAAACAAAATACCTTGTAAAAATTAATAACAGACTTATTGTTCGGAATCCAAAAATTATTAATGATTTTTTATGCACAAATCAGAGTGCAACAATATGGGGAGAACAGTGGCCTTTGCAACCACAGTAAATTAACTTTGCAGTTCCTAGAGTACCTACTGATATTTCTCTGAAAGAGCTTAAATGCACTCTTCATCTCTTACTTTATTCAATAACCAACACCAACCCACCCTCCTCTCCAAAGAGAAGGATAAAAAGAAAGATAAAGAAAAAGGAAATTTGAGATGGACAAAACTGAGGGTAACAAATATTTTTCGTAAACCTATGACATAATTAGGCCAAAAAAGATATAGATTATATATATGCGTGTGTGTAGGGTTTAGGGTCACACTCCAGTAAACGAAAATATAGAGATGCAAAGACCAGAAGAACCAACACGATTATGAAGCGAAGCGAAGAAACCAATTAAAGCAAGGATGCAGAATAATTAGAAACTCGAAATAAAAATTATAAAAGAAAAAAAACCATATAATTAACAATTACCTCTGAAACTCGTCGACCTTTTTGTCCGCTTCTAGCATCAGTGTCGATGCTTCATCTGCGAGATTATAAATTTTATAACTCATTATAGAAATTCCAGAGAGTATCAGGAGTTTGCATATGGGATGAGCAGCTTGAGCCATTGGGAAGGATCGGATCGGACGGGACGAAAAGAATGCTCTCGAGTTAGGGCTTGAGACGGGATAGCGATAGCAGAGAAGAAAGGTTTGGGTTCATTTCTTGGACCAATTTATATACTTCCGGTCCGCTGTCCGCACAAAGATTGGGCTTTGGTTGCCCAACAATCTCCGCCTTCAAACTTTCCTGAAGAAGTCCTTCCCTCGCTTACTACGAAACGAAGCTATTATATCCAAGACAGGCCAGGCCCATCACAAATATTTTTACATATTACATTCATGGGCCGTTCTCTGGTAAGTACTTCTATTTGTGAACCTTCATGTGATAACACTTTTAGATCTAATCCAATGGCTCCAAAAATGTAATTCCAAGTGAAACCCTCAATTTGTTCTCTCTCCTCTATCCTTCTGTTGAGGCCCAAAAAATTCAGGGATTGGCCCAAATAAAATTTTGGCCCAGTGCGATACCTTATTAAAAAGAGACTGATTTAGAGACGCAAAAGTTCGTCATTCACGCTCACACGAGTCACGATCCACATGTCATGCCAAATAAATATGTAATCTGCCACACTATAGCCTATAAAATGCACTGGCTTTACAAGCTCATACTAATTATGTTGTCAAACATCATATCCCTTTTTAAAGACGACAAAATTCAAACACGCTAAGCGACATGCAACGCCAAGCGAAAATCATTATTATTACACCCAACCGCACTACAAACTTAAGTGGTCCTAAGCCACGCAAATGCCCGGGACTTGCTGTGTGGATTGTGGTATGGATGGTAACGAATTTTCATGAGGCCCATTGATGAGCCGAGAAATGAAAGTTTTGGGCTGCTTGGCAAAATCGGAAAGTAACCATTAGGGTTTCTTGGAATGGAGGAGCTCCCAGCGGCTATAAAAAGGGGTCATATCCTACCCATCAAACAACACACATCCAGAGAGCAAGCTTCATCCCTCATCCCTGAAATCTCTACAAATTTGAGCCTCATTCCTTCATCTCTTCCCAATTTCTCTTCTGGTAAATCGTTCCAGAGTTTGACATAGTTTTCATCAAGCTGCTAGAAACTATTCAACACACCCATTATACCCCCATATCTCTCTCTCTTCAACAAACCTTCTTAGAATCCCTTCACCCTTTCATTTGAACCCCTGTTTCTCATAGGAACTCACAGCCCTATCTCTCTTTAATGCTAAAATCATGACTTCTTTGCTCCTATGCCACAAGCTTCTCATGCAAAGCTAAGAATCTTCCTGTAAGCAGTCATTGTTTATGTTGGTGAAGATAACTAGGGTGTTTTCTAGGGCTTCACTACCTTTTCGAAGCATTCTTGGGGTCTAATTCTTGAACTAAGACTCAAGGGGTAATTTCACCTATTTGATCCTTACTACAGCTCAGCCTATTTGTAGTTGTTGGAACCAAAAAAGCCCCTACACCTCCAAAACTTTTTTTCAAAAAATTTTCCTATCCTGCTGGGAGCCAATTTTTCTCGGTCCTACCCTTGAATGTAGATATTTTAGCCCCAAAATTATATGAAAAGAACTGAAAGCAATAAGCTCTACCCCTTCCAGTGGACTTTTCAATCTCCATGAACTACATCCCTCTTTTCTCATCTAACTTTCCATTTATCGTTCATATCCTTGCTTTCATTTCTATACAAAGCATTACTCATCTTCGATTCTAAAATTTTTCTGCCATGAAAACTATGATGACTAGCTACCAATGTAACAACCCGGTCCTTAATTAATTTTTAATTATTAATTTAATTGAGAAAAAGGCTAAAATACCCTCGAAATTTTTTCTTATGTTTAAAGTTGACTTTTTGATCGGGAAGGAATTTGGGAACTTCTATTGTACCATTGCGTAGAGCGTAATGAAACAAGTCCGTAGACACGTAGTGGGCTTGAATCGGAGTTATAATGAAGAAAATACGATTAAAATACATTGAGGAGCAAAATTGTAATTTGCCATATCAGAAATTTTAAAACTCTCTTCCTCTCTCTACCCCCTCCCCTTTCTGGTTTCTTCCCGCAGCCCCTCACCACTGCAGCCACCATTCACGACCACCCTAGCACTCGCCACTAGTGCCAAGGCAACCGGCCTACCTCTGCAGTCAATCCCAGCTCACCCAGACGCCAGAGCTGCCAAAATCTCGCCGGATCGAGATCGGAATTGTCGGTTTTGAATGAGAATTTCGCCGGCTTCAATCTCTCTCCTCCAGCCACCAATTCAGTTGAGTAAGGTATGGATTTTCGACTATTTTTTGTGCTCTAGTTTATGGTTAGGTAGGATTTGAGAAATTTCTAGCGTTAATTTTGGATTTAGTGTTTGGCCAATTTTGGAAGCTCGATTCCGGCCATTTCCACTTGTTTTTTGGGATATGCCCAAGAACAAAAGTGACTCCAAATGAGGTTTTGCACCTAGGGTAGGAACTTGGCCCTTAAATTTGAGAATTTTTCGGCGATTGTTATCGCTTTGCACACTCATGTGCTGCCGAAGAGTGTGGTAGCACGTGGACATTGTAGAAGATGGGCATTGTGTCCCAATACGATCCCATAGTTGTCACGAGTGTGTAGGTGTGCTCAGATTTCAATTTGGACATTGTCTCTCTAACAGATTTCTCCTATTGTGCGATTTCCAAGATTGGTATATTGTAACTTGTATTTCCAGGATCGTATAGAATTCAGGAGATCACGAATCGGAGTCCCAGATACTCCGAAATCGCGAACCCTAGGGCTAGGTTTATAGTAACTACCCGATCATGCGATCGTGAGTAATCCGACTGTCCGATCGAGACCAAACTCTTGGGACATGTGTCCTAGACATATTGGAACCTTTAGAGACTCTCGAGTTTGTGATCGAAGGTCGTGGGCCCTGCGAGCCGGATTGAACAAGTTTAGACAGTTTGACCCCTTGGTTGACCGTGAGTCTTTCAAGGTAGTTATATTCCTTGGGAAGTGTTTAAATGACCGTGTAAACGAGTCCTGACCGAGAATGATTTATCTGGGTCATGTTATGATTGAGTATAGATGGTTATTTATAGATTGCTAATGTACCCAGTAGTTGTTATGAGAATGATTGCATTCACATAAGTGCTTCCCCAGGATGACTTTAAATCTTTAATGGCTGAATGTTCTCTTTACTTCAATCTCTTCATTAATGTTTTAGCTAGTATATGTTACCTGTGAGTATACGATTGATAGTATACATATAACCTTCTCCAAGTATACATTTACAAGATTTTAGTTCTAAACCTTTTCTGTGTTGTTGTTATGTTGAATTAAACTATTTAGTTCAAATTCTTTACTTCTAGTTTATTCTTCACGACACTTAGGTTTCATTTGTTTAGCTCAATCATACTCTGTGATTGAGATAGATGAATCTGTGAAACCATAACTCACTCCATACATCAAACTACATGCAACTAGAGCTTGGTGCTCTTGAGAGAATTTGCTGATAAGAGATAAAGAAAAGGTGTTTGCTGAAAGGTTGATTGAAGCTGCCTATAGGTGATAGATTAAGCTAAGTCTTCTTTCGTTTTTCTTGTATTTCAAAATGAAAGGATTGGATCTCTCCCAACTTGTTTCTTCCAGTTTTTTACCCTTTTGGGTTTTCTGGGTCAACACATCTTGTGTGTCATTTACTTCAAGCTATTAATTGAGCTTAGGGCATGGTTTTACAAATTATTATCTTTTCTTCTTACCCTTTGTGAGAAAACTAGTAATCCTTGTTCAAATGAGTCGCCTTTTTAGATCAAACTCTTGTAACAGCAACAGTTCAAGAGCCAGTATTAGTAAACTCTCAGAAATATTAAATGAAGAACAAATTTAGTATGAAACTAATAGTGAAGTTGATTATAAAGATTGGAATATCCCCAAAGTCCCCAGTCCAGACATATATAGAAAAAGATGGTCAATCTCCTCCTTTAAAATTACAACCCATGTGAAAATAGTCGAACAAATCTATGCCTTAAGTAAAGAACATGAAACATGTCAACTACTCAATCTTGAGTCAATAAAGAAACATAAGAGAGACGGAAACAATTTCCTTCATTGGCCTAGTTCAAGTAGCAGATTAGGACTAAATACCTCTATTTTACTTTGTTTACATGATGCAAGATTTACCAATTTTAGTTATGGTACTCTAGGAATCATAGAGTCAAGTCTATTTAATGGTCCAATTCATTTTGATTGTTACCCAGATTTCACAATAAGCCTTAGTGATCCCCACAAATTGGCGACACATCCACACAGGTGGCGTGAGAAATAACTAACGCACAAATTAAACCCTATAAATTATGCAATCGTAGTACGCGTAAGTAGGGATCGTTCTATTTCGGGGATTAAGAGGGATGCTAATCAACACAAATTAGACTTATTAAACTGAAAACTAAGTTAAGGGAACAATGATTGGGGGGGGGGGATTTGGACAATTTGGACAAAGTAATACTGATAGTAGCAAACAACTAAGTTGTGAATGAAATATGGATTAAGGGATAGCTACAGGATTCTTCTCCACACATGGAACATATGCACACAAATCGATCTCCAGTTACTCTTTCTATAAAGTATGAACGACAATGCCCCAAATTAATTGTGAATGCACTAATTAACTCTCAGATTTTCCTAATATCATTGAATTGGACTCAGCGACGCAATCAAATTATCCTTATCAAGTTCCCTATATGAACAACATGATAGAGATACATATCAAAGATCATTAAATTCTATAAAAATCATAAGCATTGACAAGGCAATTGTAACTATGAAAAGCATGATACTCCTGCCAGGAATTTACTTAATGCAATCATGACTAGTGACTTTTACTACTTGTGAATATAAGTTCATAATGATGAGGTGAAATTCCCTTTTATTCTAGCATCAAATCCCTGCATACGAACTAAGTATGCATCCTTAATAAACATGCAAGAATAAGTCCTCAATAAAACAGAAAAGTAAATCACATTCATACTTTATGAAACCATAACTGGAAGTAATCTATTCATATAAAACATATGTCCATGGCTTCGAATTCACCTCTAACTAAGAAGAAATTTAGTCACACATGTTCATAATAATTGAAAAGCAATCTAGAATAAACATTTAAACTAATCAAGGGAAGAACTCTGAAAAACCCCAATGGATGCAGCAGGTTCCAGCTCCAAGTTCTTCTTCTCTCTTTCTCCTTCTTGCTACGGCACCAAAAAACTCTCCTCTCCTGCGGCAACCCCTCCTTTATATATGTGGTAGATCTAGGATAAAAGGGCCCAGCAGAAACCTACGAAATTAGGGTTTTGTTTGGCAGATTTCTTTAGGAACAAGGATAGGGCCCAACAGAAACCCACGAATTTAGGGTTTTTAGTTTTCCTAATCTGAAATTAATCCCCCCCTTTTCCAACTGGAATTTAGGTAGAATAGGATTAGGATAAGGTAAAATAAAATAAAATTAGTTAGGGTTTTTTATTTCCCAGAAGCTGATTCTTGAATTAATTTCCCCATCTTTTTAGTACATTCCTAGCCTCTTTGAATTTCAAAAACGTCCATCCATCTTGGCCCATGCATATGCTATCCATTCCAAGTCCAAAACTGCTCTAAAATGCTCCAAAATGCTCTTTCTTGCCAATCTCGCCATCTGGACCTACAATAGTACGAAAATAAGCTAAATCACTCTAATAAATGGGAATTAACTAAGTAAATGCAAAGAAATAAAATAGCAAAGTCGCATAAATATGCTCCTATCAGCAGGCCTCAGTAACAAAAAGTCAACCCAAGCCGCAATCCTCGCAGGACTCAGGAGACATTTAGTTGAACTGATCCGCATTCATCACTCTACACGGTTCGGATAACCCTAAGACTCGTGGGGCAATTGTCAAACGCGCTGACATAACCGAAGGCAACAATAATCCGAAGGCAACATGGCTACCTATGGTGGTTTAAAAAGAATACATGCCTTTATTGGAAAACTACCATTTTATTCTTCATCAAACCATTAAATCTGGTTATCACCTCAATTCCTAATTTCCAAGCCATTTGCATTGAAACATAGCAACATATAAATAAAAATATTTAAATTCAATTAATCATGCTTGGAAAGTAACCGTCTTAAACAATTCAATAAAATAAATTAATGAAAGTTGAGTTGCCTAAAAATTCATTTATAAAAACAAAAGTCCACTCACTGGGCATTCGGGCTAGCTTGACCCTTTGAGGGTCCCTCCTATGGGTCAGACGGTGCTCGAGTACCTATTTAAGCCATTAAAAATATTTAATTAATAAAATTGCTCAACATAATTATTTAATCCAACTGATCCCCAGTTTCTAAAAGTGCATGTACCTAGTTTAAAACCATTCCTATGCCTACCTTAAACATCTCCAATGGTTAGAACGATTTGAAAAGACCCAAGACTCAATAAGCGACAAATTAATTGAAATAGTCAGCCCCCGACCCCGTGGGGTCCACGACCTACAATTATCAATCCGAGAGTTCCTATAGGTTTCACACATTTTAATAACCATGTCCTGCAAGTTTGGTCCGAATTGAGCGGTCGGATTGATCACGATCGTACAATCGGACGGTTATCGTTTAATTAAACTTCGAAATATTGAATCGGAATATCTGAGACTCCGATTCAAGATCCGTGAAATCCTACATGATATTAGGAGCGCCTAGATCAACATATATTAAATTGGAGTCGATCCAATGGCCCAAACCTATCGAACCCGGATAACGACTAATAGGCTTAATCCATTTGATAACCAAACGACATCCAAATTGAAATCTGAGCACACCTACGCGCTCATGACAACCTGGAGATCACATTCAAACACAATGGACCTCTGCTACAAGGCCCACACTCCAACACACGAGCCGGCAGGGCGTGTATCCTAAGCGATACCGGTGGCGAGAAAATCTCCAAACCGAAGGCCATCCTTCTGGCTATAGCTACTACTCGACGAGTGGAACACTTTATTCAACTACGGCAAGTGGTTGAAAATTCTATTGGAAAACCAGCCAAACATAGGGTTGAAATATCAAGTTACCTAGACTAGAAATCGATCAAATCCTACCCAACCATCAGCTAGAGCTCGAAGAGTAGATGAGAATCCATACCTCACTTGTCGAAAACGGTGGCCGAAGGAGGGAGAACGGGCTCCGAGAATATCTCACAAAATTGGCTGGTTTTCTATAAAAATCCGCCGGATTCCGGCTGGTTCAGGGGTGGAGATCAGTCAAGAAGGGAAAAGGGAGTGGCGGTGGTTCATTTGGGTCCTGTCCGGCAAGAGCGACGACTAGTCATGGTGGCAACATTGCAATTTCCGTTTAGGGGGTTTGTCGCGTCTGTGTGTGTGTGTGTGTGTGTGTGTGTGTGTGTGAGAGAGAGAGAGAGAGAGAGAGAGAGAGAGAGAGAGAGAGAGGAAAAATATGGTTTTTCCAAGACGAACTTCAAAATACTTACAAGTTTGCCACTGAACTTTTTTCATCGCAATTTCTTCATTACAACTCGGATTTAAGCTCACTATGTGCTACGGACTCGTCTCGACGTGCTCTACGCAACAGTCCAATTGAAATTTCTAAACTCCCTCCCAATCAAAAAGTCAACTTTTATATCAATAAAATATTTCAGGGGCAAAATAGTCTTTTACCATAATAAATTAATAATTAATAATTAATTTCGGATCAGGTTGTTACAAGTATTTATGTCCATAATTTTGAACTAAAAACAGTAGCTCTTTTTGACTCAGGAGCCAACCTTAATTGCATTTAAGAAGGATTAATTACCCTTAAATATTACAAAAAGTCAAAACGATCTTTAGGTATAGCCTCTCACCTTAAATATGAAATCCCTAAAACCCATTTATGCCAAAATAAAATATGCTTTAAAACATCCCTTGTCCTAGTCAAAGACATCACTAATGAAGTCATTTTAGGATTGCCATTTATTACCCTACGCTACCCTTTTAGTGTAGAATACGATGGAGTCACCTCTATCCATATGGGAGAAAAGGTCAAATTCTAATTCTTAGCCAAACCAGAATTACAAGCATTAAAAGCCCTCCAAAAAAATGCAATCTCCAAATCAATCAAATTAATTCAAATTAATAGCAAACAAGTCAACTTCCTTAAAGAAGAAATCAACTTTAATAGGATTGAACAACAACTTGCAAATGGAAACTTGCAACTACAAGTCAAATTTTTTGAAGAGAAGTTAAAACAAGAAATTTGTTCTGACCTACCTAATGCCTTTTGGCATAGAAAACAACATATAGTTAGTCTTCCTTACGTCAAAGACTTTATTGAGAAATATATTCCTACTAAAGCAAGACCGATCCAAATGAGTTAAGAAGTCAAGGAATTTTGCAAAAAGGAAATTGCAGAGTTCCTTCATAAAGGAATTATACGTAAAAGTAAGTCACCATGGTCCTATTGGTTTTAAAACATTTTTAAGAAGTTCATTTGAATATTAAACTTGCATTTAATCAAATTAATCGCAGCGGAAAAATATGGTGGTTGTTTAAATTCAAAAACAAAACTTCTTCCAAGTATCTTAAGCCATGAACATTGATATGATTTCATAAAGGAAAGTACAAGAGAAAAGGATAAGTATCAATTACCCTTGATGCTATAATATGAACCAAGTTGTGTTTTGGTCTTCTCTTGATGATTTCCCTATGTTGATCTCCTCTTTGATCTTTCTCCTCCTTGTGAGACACAAAAGGATATGGCCTCTAAGTCTCGACACCAATGACCTCTAAGTCTCGACACCAATTGAACCCTAAACCCTAATGGAACCTTGAGATGAGAAGGAGTATCTTGAGAATACAAGAATGCTAGTTTAAGAATCTCAAGATTGGTTTCAATCTAAACCACTTTGAAAGATGAAAGTATTTCACTCTTGAAAACACTCTTTTTATCTCTCTTTAATCTCCCAAACCTATTTGGTTGAGATTGGATTGTGTTTGTGTGTTAATTAGCTTATGGAAACAATTCCCATACACTTCTACTTAAGCATTTTCGGACAAACCCCATTGGGCTTCCAAAATTGGGCTTTATGACACTTAAACCATAATCTTTAGGTGTATAAAGCCCTTGGGCTTGATACCCAACCATTTGGGCTTCTCATTAACTATTACGGAGGCCCAAATACAATTTTACACGTAGTAACTTATCCACATCAAATCAATCAAATTGATTTCCTCATTCTCATTTGTATTACTTGAAGTTAACCATTTAAGGTGTGCGATCCATTAGGTTCTAATTTAGCAAGGCAGTGGGAAAAACATTAGAACTCTTTCTAACCAACTGGAATTAAAACCTCCCTTTTAATTCTTCCTTTATTCGGATCGATCACAATCAATCCTAGGACTTCCACAAGCGAAGAGTGACATCTAACAACATATCATGGCTACCCAAGCTAATTAGAATAGACAAAGAACCTATTCAGTTGGAATTGCAATGCAATATGGTCCTTCTCTTATACAATGTTTTCAATCATATTTTCAGGGTACGGATTGATAATGTCAAACCCCTAATATGATTAACCTCATGTGATTCAATAGAACATGATTATAAACACTTTCTAAATCATGTTCAAATACTTCGGCCGAAGATTTGTTGAATCACATCTTGAAACATTCTCTTTCTATATCAAAAGTAGAGATTCCTTATTGTACATTCACATGCTCCTATGATGAATTAAGAGATCCCAACAACACTTTAGACAAATCTTTTACGGCTTGCCTTTAAGAGCTATCGAAGATCAATAACGCATCACAGGACAACCATGATGCCTTAGGTCTAAGGACTAATTTGCATTATTGCAACTATGAGTTCTCATTTGACATATAGATAAATACTCCATACGAGAACTACAATTGATCGCGTTCAGTGTACTCATTCACTAATGGGCACCCACATATTTGTATTAGTGTCAACTACACAAATGGTTTGAGACTAACCATCCTCTCAATTGAGCATACATAATATGTGCTAATCTTGACGGTTTATCAATGCCCATTTGATAACCTATGATTAGGAACATTTTGGGGTACTACAGTTAGAGATTAAAGGTCTCATGAATCTAATCTTCTTTAGATTATTTTATCTCTTATATAGCATACCCTGGACATTTGTTTCTTTACACGATGTAAAAGATAACAAAATAAGTTTGCCCTTTATATACGAAATGTATTCTAAGGAGAATACATCAAATGTATTGGCTATTAGGGCACATTTCTAACAATCTCCCACTTGCACTAGAGCCATTTAGCCATGTATCCAATACCCATTTTCTCTGTATGTCTATCCAGTTGTGACTATGACATAGGCTTAGTGAGTGGATCTGCTACGTTGTCTGCAGATGCAACCTTTAGAATGCATACATCATCATTCGAAATGAGTTCTCGAATCTTGTGGAATTTTCTGTCAATGTGCTTGGATCTCTAATGAGACCTGAGTTCTTTGGCTTGAGCTATCGCCCCATTGTTGTCATAGTACAAAGGTACTGGTGACATTATGGTTGGAACCACATTTAGTTTGGTAATGAACTTTTTCATCCAAACAGCTTCATTTGCTGCTTCTGAGGCAGCAACATACTCAGCTTCAGTTGTGGAGTAACACTTTGTTTACAGCTTCTCCAGCTAACAACGCCTCCATTCAAAATGAAGACGTATCCAGATGTGGATTTGCGATCATCTACATCGGATGCAAAATCTGAATCAGTAAACGCTTCCACTTGTAACTCTGATGTTCCTCTATAAAAAAGGAACATGTCCTTAGTCCTTCATAAGTATTTAAGGATACACTTAACAACTCCCCAATGATCTAATCCGGGGTTCGACTGATATCTACTCGTTATACTAACAACATAACTGATATCTGGTCTTGTACAAACCATGACATACATGAGACTCCCTATTGCAGATGCATAAGGGATTTTACTCATCTGTTGTATCTCTTCAGGAGTTTTCGGACACATGTTCTTAGAAAGGTGAAGTCCATGTCTAACTGGAAGTAACCATTTCTTAGATTGTTCCATATGAAATCTCTTTAGCACCTTATCTATATACAAGGATTGAGATAATCCAATTATTCTCTGAGATCTGTCACGATAAATCTTTATTCCAAGTGTATAAGATGCCTCTCCTAAATCTTTCATTGAGAATGATTTAGTGAGCCACAGCTTCACTGAAGATAACATTCCTATATCATTTCCAATAATCAGTATGTCATCTGCATACAAGACAAGGAATACTATTGAACTCCCACTAACCTTCTTGTACACACATTGATCATCCATGTTTTGTATGAAGTCAAATGATTTGACAACTTCATCAAAATGGATATTCTAACTCCCAGAAGTTTGCTTCAATTCATAAATGGATTTATGTAGCTTGCATACCTTATGCTTATCAGCTTTAGAAATGAAGCCTTCAAGTTGATCCATGTATAGTTCTTCCTGAAGGTGGCCATTAAGAAAAGCCGTCTTCACATCCATTTGCCAAACCTCATAATCATGGTATACAGCTATTGCAAGCAAAATCTGAATAGACTTTGTCATAGCAACAGGAGAGAAGGTTTCTTCATAGTCAATTCCTTCTCTCTACTTGTAGACCTTTGCTACTAGCCTTGCCTTATAGGTTTCTACTTTCCCATCTGAGCCTATCTTCCTCTTGAAAATCCATTTATTTCCTATTGGTACAATACCAGAAGGTGGATCAACTAGAGTCCATACTTGGTTGGTATACATAGAATCCATTTCAGATTTCATGGCTCCAAGCCATTTCTGTGAGTCAATGTCTGACATTGCCTCATTGTAGTTTGAAGGGTCTTCAATATCCTTACAATCACTTAAGAGATTTAACTCTCCTTCGTTTTCATGAAGGAAACCATAATACCTCTCAGGCATTCTTCTAACCCTACTTGAAATACGCGGAGTTTGTGTTATAACAGGTTATGGATCTGATAAGGTCATAATTTCACACATTTGCATGCCTTCTTTGCTTAGTAATTCTGTTTAGTTTCTCTTTAAGTCTCTTACCTATGTTTGTGTGTTTGTAGGTTCAGACAACAAGGGCATCACATTTGATACAATTCATGCATGTTAAGGGCTGATTGGCTGATCAATGCATAATTCTGAAAATACGCAAAATGGTGCAAAAATATGCAGATCGAGTTAGCAATTCATTTCGGCCTTAACTTCTTCTTCCAAACTTGGATTGGCCCAAGTAACATGTGGTTCGAAAGATGAGAGGTTGAACGTCAAGTTGGACTGCTCAAATACATCAATTGATTAAGGCAAGCCCATTGCATGAGCCCATGAAGTTACACGTCCATTTTCTGGTGGGATTTGTTGGTGAAGTGCAGCAGCCATGAAAATGATTTTTAATTACAAGTGCTATCTGGTGGGATTGGTTGGTGAAGTGCAGCAGCGAAGAAGATGAATTTTTAATTGCAAGTGCTATTGGCATAACCCATATTCAATTCAGATATTCTCCTTTCATTCTCCCTATAAATAGCACAACAATTCTGAACACATGACATTCACTTCATCCATTACTCTCATACACACACTCAGATTCACCACAAAGAGCGGAGAAAGAGAGAAGAAGAACTTGGAGTCGGAACCTGCTGCGTCCATTGGGGTTTTCAGAGTTCTTCCCTTGATTAGTTTAAATGTTTATTCTAGATTGCTTTTCAATTATTATGAACATGTGTGACTGAATTTCTTCTTAGTTAGAGGTGAATTCGAAGCCATGGACATATGTTTTATATAAATTGATTACTTCCAGTTATGGTTTCATAAAGTATGAATGTGATTTACTTTTTTGTTTTATTGAGGACTTATTATTGCATGTTTATTAAGGATGCATACTTAGTTTGTATGCAGGGATTTGATGCTAGAATATAAGGGAATTTTACCTAATCGTTATGAACTTATATTCACAAGTAGTAAAAGTCACTAGTCATGATTGCGTTAAGTAAATTCCTAGCAGGAGTATCATTCTTTTCATAGTTACACATGCCTTGTCAAGGCTTATGATTTTCATAGAACTTAATGATCTCTGATATGTATCTCTATCATGCTGTTCATATAGGGAACTTGATAAGGATAATTTGATTGAGTCGCTAAGTCCAATTCAATGAACTTAGGAAAATCTTAGAGTTAATTAGTGCATTCACAATTAATTTGGGGCTTTGTCATTCGTACTTTATAGAATGAGTAACTGGAGATCGATTTGTGTGCATATGTTCCATGTGTGGAGAAGAATCCTCTAGCTATCCCTTAATCCATATTTCATTCGCAACTTAGTTGTTTGCTACTGTCAGTTTTACTTTAGTTTAAATCATCCAAATCCACCCCCCCAATCATTGTTCCCTTAACTTAGTTTTCAATTTAATAAGTTTAATTTGTGTTGATTAGCATCCCTCCTAATCCCCGGAATAGTTTAATTTATGCGTTAGTTATTTCTCACGCCAAATTTTGGCGCCATTTCCGAGGATTAGCAAAATTGCTAATCTTCCATTTGTTTTCGTTTTTCTTGTGTTTTTGATTTTGTTTTGTTTTGTTTTGTTTGTTGTAGGTACTAGTCTATGACTCGAAATTCACACCCTGTTCGTGTGCACATATTGGATTGGACTTTGACGACGATTTCGAACGAACTTTGAGAAGGAAGAGGAAACAGCCAGAACTTAATCCCTCTAGTTCTAGTTCTGAACCTGAATCTAAAGCGGAAACAGACTTTGAAGAGGAACAAGACATGGTTGTAGACAATCAAACAATCAAGGAACTTTCAGCCTCTGGATTGGACAATGCAGTCCCTCTTTGCATTCAATACCCTAGGGCAGCTGCGGGCAAGACCGATGAGTTTGAATTGAAGTCGAGTTTGCTACATCACATTCACAAATACCAAGGGCTGTCCATGGAAGATCCAAACAAGAATTTGAAGGAATTTGAAGTAGTATATTCAAGTATGACACCCATTAACGTGGATGGAAATATTTAGAAGATGAAAGCCTTCCCATTTTCTCTTATGGACAAGGCTAAAGATTGGCTCTATGAACTAGCACCTAGAACCATTACTTCTTGGGAAAGTACGAAGAAAGCATTCTTAAAGAAATTCTTCCCAACTTCAAGAGTCATTCTTTTGAGGAAGAAAATAAGTGGAATTCAATAAGGCCCGGGAGAATCCTTTCCAGTGTACTATGAGCGTTTTAAGACGTTAGTTGCATCCTGCCCACAACATCAAATGAAGGAAGAGCTTTTAATTCAATATTTCTATGAAGGACTACTTCCACTGGAGAGACAAATGCTTGATGCTTCATCAGTAGGTGCTTTGGTTGACAAAACACCAATTGCTGCGAAGATCTTAATAGCAAACCGAGCTTTGAATGCACAACAATACGAAGGAGTTGGAGGGAGAGATCATGCACGGCCAAGTCAAGTTAATGAGGTAAGTGTTATTTCGGAACTTCAATCTCAAATGGCTAATCTCTCTACTCTTATTTCACAGGTTGTCAAGGGATCCAAACTGCAAAGTATAGCCACTTGTAGCGTGTGCTCTATGCATGGACCCCACACTGATCAATGTCCTCAATTAATAGAGAATGGGGGATGGGAAAGTGCCAATGCCGTAGGTTATCAAGGCCAAAATCAACTTAGGTATGAACTGTTTTCAAACACCTACAATCTGGGCTGGAGAGATCATCCAAATTTGAAGTGGAGGGAGCCTCAACAACAAGGTGGATATAGATAGCCACCTCTGGGGCTTTATCAAAGGCCGTTTGCACCACTACAACCTCAACCACAAACTGCCCAATCAAATTCAGGTTTGCCATTGGATAATGATAACATGCTTCAAGTACTAACTTCTTTGACCCAGGGTTTACAAAATCAAGCCAAAGAGATGAGCGAAGTGAAGAAGCAAATTGGGTAGATGGCAGAATTCATAGGACAGTTTAGAGAAGAAGGCAAACTACCTAGCTTAACCATTGTCAATTCAAAAGGAGGTTTTGAAACGGCTAAAGCTATCATCTTGAGGAGTTGTAAAGAGATTGGAACCAATCCCGAAATATCCAAACAAAGCCCAAAAGAGAACAAAAAGCTGCTGCCCAAAGAGAAGAAGGTGGACAAAGCCACATCAAGGGAGGAACAACCCTTGCCGCAGTCCCCTAAAGCTCCTACGCAACCAAACTCGGGTAAGGTTGTTCCAAATTCAACTCATTCTAACCCTATTCCAAGAAATGTTCCTTTCCCTCGCAGGTTTATGTAATCTAAGAAAAAAGAGAATAAAAAAGACATCTTAGAGACTTTCAGGAAGGTACAAGTAAATATCCCACTTCTTGACGCAATAAAGCAAGTTCCAAGGTATGCTAAATTCCTGAAAGAGCTTTGTACAACAAGGAGGAGGATTTCGAACAAAGAAGTGGTAAGGGTAAGTGAGAATGTTTTCGCAGTTTTGAAACGAAAACTGCCACCTAAATGCAAAGATCCAGGTAGTTTCACAATCCCTTGTGTTATTGGTAACATCAAGTTTGAACATGCCATGTTAGATTTAGGTGGTTTCATTAATGTCATGCCATACTCTATTTATGCATCTATGAACTTAGGAGAGCTTAAAAACGATGGTGTTATAATTCAATTAGCCGATCGTTCTAATGCATATCCGAAAGGAGTTTTGGAAGATGTTTTGGTGCAGGTTAACCACTTGATATTTACAGCAGATTTTTATGTGCTTGAGATGGAGGATTCGACCCATTCTACACCATTGCCAATCTTACTTGGACGACCTTTCATGAAAGCAGCCCGAACCAAGATCGATGTGTTCAAGGGGACGTTGACAATGGAATTTGATGGCGATATCATTGATTTCAATATTTCTGAAGCTATAAGGTACCCTATTGATGATCACTTGTGTTTCTCTATTGATGCATTTGATTCTTTGGCGCAGGAATATCTCGAATCCCTAAATAGGGATGCCCTTGAAACCACCATTGTTCAAGAAATTGAACTCATCACCAATGGGGCCAAACCTAATCATGAAGAAATTGGCGAGATGGTGGTTGCCCTTGAGTCATTGCCACAATATGTTGGTAAGCCTCCAATCCCAATTCCAATTCCCATTTCTACTAACAAGTTGTTACCTTCGGTGATTCAGGCACCCACTCTCGAGCTTAAACCGTTACCGAATCATTTGAAGTATGTCTTCTTGGGAGATGAAGAGACTTTGCCCGTCATAGTCTCTTCATCACTCACGACAGTGGAGGAGGAAAAACTAGTTCGGGTGTTACAAGAGTACAAAGCAGCCATTGGATGGACTTTAGCCGACATCAAAGGACTTAGTCCTACAACATGCATGCATCGCATACTTCTAGAGGAAAGGGCTAAACCAACTCAAGAGGCTCAACGCCGACTCAACCCTCCAATGATGGAAGTTGTGAAAAAAGAGATCATTAAGCTTCTCGATTGTGGGGTCATTTACCCAATTTCGGATAGTCGTTGGGTTTCATCGGTTCAAGTTGTACCAAAGAAATCAGGAGTCACTGTGGTAAAAATTGAAGAGAATGAACTTGTCCCGACTTGTATCCAAACAGGTTGGAAAGTTTGCATTGACTATAGGAAGCTCAATGCCACCACAAGGAAAGATCACTTCCTTTTGCCGTTCATTGATCAAATGCTTGAAAAGTTAGCCGGTCATTCTTTTTATTGCTTTCTTGATGGCTATTCGGGATTAATCAGATTGTTATAGCCCCAGATGACCAAGAAAAGACTACTTTTACTTGTCCATTTGGTACTTTTGCTTATCAACGAATGTCATTTGGTTTATCTAATGCACCAGCCACCTTTCAAAGATGCATGGTAAGCATCTTTTCCGATTTCGTTACGAACATTATTGAGGTTTTCATGGATGATTTTAGTGTTTTTGGTGACTCTTTTGATGGCTGTTTAACTAATCTCACGTTGATATTAAAACGTTGTATTGAAACCAACCTTGTTTTAAATTGGGAAAAATGTCGCTTCATGGTAAATCAAGGCATAGTTTTAGGACATATAGTTTCTGAAAAGGGAATTGAAGTTGATATATCAAAAATAGGTCTTGTACGCCACTTACCCTCTCCTACTTCAGCGAGAGAGGTTCGCTATTTCCTTGGACATGTAGGATTCTATAGACGTTTTATCAAAGATTTCTCGAAGATTTCAACACCCTTGTGCCGACTTCTACAAAAGGATGTGCCGTTTGTGTTTCATGACGAATGTGAGAAGGCGTTCAATCACCTCAAAGAATTGTTAACTTTGGCACCTATCATTGTTCCACCAGATTGGAGCCTTCCGTTCGAGCTCATGTGTGATGCTTCAGATTATGCTTTAGGGGTTGTTTTGGGACAACGGAAGGACAATAAGCCACACGTCATCTACTATGCATCCCGAACCTTGAATGATGCTCAATTGAATTACTTCACCACTGAAAAAGAACTTCTTGCTGTTATGTTTGCTTTAGATAAGTTTCGTTCTTATTTACTTGGTACTAAAGTTATAATTTACTCTGACCATGCAGCTTTGAAGTACTTACTCACAAAGAAAGAAGCCAAACTAAGGCTTATTTGCTGGATGCTTCTTCTTCAGGAGTTTGACATGGAAATTAGGGACAAAAGATGATGTGAAAATGTAGTGGCTAACCACTTGAGCCGTTTGGTACATGAAGAAGACCTTCTACCTATTCCAGAGGCATTCCCAGATGAACAATTGCTGACCATTGAAGTAAGTGAGCCATGGTATGCTGATATTGTGAATTATATTGTGTCTAAACAAGTTCCAAGCACCATAACTAGGCACCAACGCGATAAACTTAAAAAAATGGCACAGTTTTATGTGTGGGGTGACCCTTATTTGTGGAAATATTGCCCTGATCAAATTATTTGTAGATGTGTGCATGATTCTGAGTTTAATTCAATCTTAACCTTCCGTCACACTTATGCATGTGGGGGTCACTTTGGTACACAACGCACAACACTTAAGGTTTTAGAATGTGGATTTTATTGGCCTACTATCTTTAAGGATGCTAGAAATTTTTGTATGATTTGTGATCGTTGTCAAAGAATGGGCAATATAGGTGCAAAAGATCAAATGCCACAAACCCCTATCTTTTTTGTTGAGATATTTGATGTTTGGGTCATTGACTTCATGGGCCCTTTTCTTTCCTCACATGGTTTTAATTATATCTTACTTGCTGTGGATTATGTTTCGAAATGGGTGGAAGCAAAAGCCACCCGTACCAATGATTCCAAAGTGGTTGCAGATTTTATTAAAACTAACATATTTGCAAGATTTGGAATGCCACGAGTTCTTGTAAGTGATGAGGGCTCTCACTTTTGTAATCGAACCATAGAGGCACTGCTTAAGAAGTATAATGTCACACATAAGGTTTCAACACCTTATCATCCCCAAACAAGTGGACAAGTCGAAGTTTCCAACCTGGGAAATCAAGCAAATCTTGGAAAAGACAGTTGGACCAACTCGAAAGGATTGGAGCTTGCGTTTGAATGATGCATTGTGGGCATATCGTACTGCCTACAAAACACCAATTGGAATGTCTCCTTTTCGGCTCATTTATGGGAAACCATGCTATCTTCCAGTTGAGTTGGAGCATCGTGCACATTGGGCAGTGAAGACTTTCAACATAAACATTGATGCCGCTGAACTTCGTAGGAAATTGCAATTGAATGAGCTTGAGGAAATTCGGACTGAAGCTTATGAGAATGCTCATATTTACAAGGAGAAAACAAAGGTTGCCCATGATAAGATGATTCGTAGTAAAACGTTTTCTGTGGGGCAAAAAGTGTTACTTTTCAACTCTCGCCTTCGTTTGTTTCCGGGTAAGTTGCGTTCTAAATGGATTGGTCCTTTTGTTATTACTAATGTTTTTCCCTATGGTGCAGTCCAAATTCAAAGTTTAAAGACGGGACATGAATTCAAAGTGAATGGACACCGCTTGAAGCCATACTATGAGTGTTTTGAGAAGCATGTAGTGAAGGATGTATCCCTCCATGCCATTGACCCTAGTGAAGCTTAAAGGCAGGTATCGTCCGGCTGAAGACATAAAACATAACACTTCTTGGGAGGCAACCCAAGGTGTCGAGGAGAAGATAGAACCTGCAAGGAGCTTGCTTACGTCCTAACCGCTTAAAATGGGAGTTTTTCTGAACTTTAACCTTTGGTTATGTCTTTTCCTTATCTTCTTTCCTTTCATTTATGAGGCATTGCATGTTCTTATATTCTAAACATTGAGGACAATGTTTCATTTAAGTTTGGGGGGAAGGATTTGGTTATGTGTTTTATTGTCAAAATTTAAATTTTTTTTAGTGTGTTTAGTGTCTAAAAACGCAGGATTTTGCGTGTTGTTTCGTTATCCTTCCAAACACCTATGATAAGACTTGGATTTAATACTAATATGGTTTCTCAGAAATTGATAGTCATTGTTTAAAAACTTTGTGTGGTTCTGAGTTAACTCTATCTTGCATGCCATCCTTGCACTTATTGAGCACTTTGCCAAGTTAGTCCAATTTCTTGCTACTTGGAGACGTTATGCAATTCTACTTCTCTCGTGATCTTGGTTTCGTACTCTAGAACTTATTTGAATATCTCTTGAGACATTCTACTGCCATACAATGCTTTGGAAGTGATTCAGGCCATGTTTGAACCGCTTGAGCCTTTAACCATCCCTCTACATTTATTCATCCCTAGTCAACCCATTTGAGCCTACGTTTAGCCTTTCTTTGTGTAAATCATTCTTACCATAATGAACCCTCTGTTTTCTTATTCTTACTTATTCTTTTAGCAATTAAAGCTATCCTTAAAAGAGAGTTATAAAGAATGCAAGGATTTGGAGCAAAAGTGAATCAGTAGTGCCATAACCCAAGTGTTGAAAAGAAATAAGTTTTGGGGTATTGGTAACTAATCAAAAGAGGTAATGAAGTGTGACCAATGTAGTCACGGCCCTAAGGTGTTATAAAAGAGAAGATCATGGTGATCTAGGGTAAAGAGCCATAAAATTAGGCCAAATAAACACATTTGAAGATGCTGAAATTATGTTGAAAATCTGCTCATGTATGTATTCCTTGCTTGTTACAAAGTTCAGTAATCTCTTATGCTCTTACCTGTGCTTTAATTGTGCTCAAAATATTGTATATCTCATATCCCTTCTTTCATTCTACCACTACCCTGAACCTCATTACTACCCTTGTAAAGTCCTTTTGATCCTTGGTATTGCATGGTATTACTGTGGAGAGCAGATTGGATAATGAGCTTATGGGGTTCAGAATTCTCGATTTTGCTCTAAGTGTGCACAAGTACTTATTTGAGCGGTAGGGGTTGTTTTGATTTGGCATTCACACACTACACTTAAGGGTGTCATTGTGAGCTTTGTTTTCTCGTGAATCATGTGTGGAACTTAGATTGTGATTGTTGTGTTTATTTGGAACCAAATACGTTCGTGATTTTTTGAGAATATTGTTTGGAAGGCTAGTTGCTTATTTCCTATTTCCTAAGTTATAGTTTTATTTTGTTTTGCTCGAGGACTAGCAAAATCTAAGTTTGGGGGTATTTGACAAGGTCATAATTTCACACAGTTGCATGCTTTCTTTGCTTAAAGGCCCCAAATCAATGAAACTCAATCCAACCAACCAACCAACCAACCAAACTACTTTTCTTTCTCTAAGTTTGAGGATGAACAACAGTAAGAGAATAAGTTAAATTAGAGAAAATAAATGATGAAACAGATACAACCCAATTGGCCCAAACAGGCCCATGAAAACAGAATAGCAACCCATGCCAACAGAGAAGGGAAAAAAGAAACAAACTAAGCTACCACAACTGATAAACAGAAAGCAGAAAATCAGAAAGTCAAAAGACATAAAAACAGAGTCCTTTCCAAGCATAAACCATCTTTAACTATCATATTAGGCCTAATTTGTTAGTCACCAATCATGCTCACCATCTTTTTAAGTAAATTATTGTCTTTAAAGGTAAAGAATTTCCAAGTGGGCATTTCCTTTTAGAGCCATTGAGTTTTTATTTCCTAAAGTATGCCTTTAAGGTTTTAAACCCCCCCAATGCCTCATATACTCATCAACCAATATTCCCCCGCAGTATGCATATTCAAAAATATTCATAATCTTACATGAATTAACAGAAACAAAACCAGAAATCTTGTATTGGGTCTGTCAATCTGTCAATCCCTTTTTGTAATAATCTTACATGACTTATGCTGTATTAGAAAGAAAGTAAATGAAACATCTTGCTAGTCAGTTTAACTTGGAGATGATATGTATGTCAGTTTAACAAACAAAAATGGGAAAACCAAAAAGCTGTATCTTGGGTTCTTTTCCCCACATACATTATAGATGAGCACAGCAAAAACACCAAAATAGACACCTTGTTTTGCTTATAAAATGAAAGCTTGAGTGTCAAATTACACGATCAATTCAGCAGAACAATATATATATTAAATAGTAATTAAAGTTCCAAAAGAAGCAAATATATTCGAACTACCAAGGAAGCTGCACTTATCCCCACCACTTGGCCACCAAAAGACAAAGGTTGAACCTTTGGCATTGAAAAGACCTCTTTCGAGGTCTCATACACAGCCCCTACTTCAAACCTCGAATCTGGAGGCCCGATTGTCTACGGACTCGGGTTTAGGACCACCAAATTTAATCTTCTTTAATTAATTATTATATATTTTCTATACTCACAGTGTTTGTCAGCTGACTAAATAATCAACTTAAATCAGTTAAACTCATTATACAATGCGTTTCCTTCCAATTTTTGTGTGATAAACTAATAGATAATTGATTGAATAAACATCCTCCAAAGTTTCAATAAAAATTTCCAAGTTTTTCTTACAATTTCTGTAGTTTTTATTCAATTTTTATCGATATCAATAATATCCCAATATTTCCATCAAAATTTCCGTGTTTTTGGACTACCGGTATTTCCGATAAGGTTGATATTTTAGACCTTGATAGAGGCTAATCTAATCGTTCTCATTTTGTTTCACCAAAAATTCTAATATTTTTTCTTTAGGGTTATTATCAATATTCCTTTTGTACTTCTGTCTTTAATTATAGCTTACCAGAGCTAATTAGAGGGAATTACCAATAACAAGTGTTCTATAGGGTTTACTGGGTATTTCATTTTTGGACCTTTGTTGTTTTTTAATTATTATTGTTTTTTAAAATTTTCCAGGTTGTTCCCAAGACGGGAGATGACAACCGTTGTTTCCAACATGATCCTGCTAAGCCATATATAGGACCTGATTTCACGTATGAGTTTGCAGTGTTCTTGAAATTTCTTCGGGAATAGTGTTCGAAAAGGGGGATCCTGACTAATGATTTAGCTTCTGCTCTAAATTGGAAATTTATTGCCTTGTGTATTTTGGTTTAATTCTTATGGGGATCCTGTTTAGTGGGACTGAATTTTATTTCTCGGAATATCCTTTGTGTCTTTTCTTGGTTTTTTTTTTTTATATGCATGCCCTCAAAATTAATGATGCATCTTTCCTTGTAGTTAGTTTCTTATTTTCATTGGTTGGTACACGAAAATGCTCTAAATTGGTATTTTTGGCTCGTGTATCTTGGTCTAATTCTTACAGGTTGTAGTGGACTATGAACTTTTGGCTTCTTGTAAGAACGCTTGCCTTTTCCCTTTTTACATTTTGTGTTCATATCTAAAAAATGAGAGATGGTTTTGTGTGTTTTCAGGCTCTGTTGCGAGGTTTATTCTTTACAGAGGAGAGGAGTTCTGATCTCGAGAGGGGGTTTGATGCATCTTTGCTTACGAGTTAGTTTCTTTTTTTCATTGGTTGTATGAGTTTGCAGTTTTGGGCTTAGATTTGGGGTCATCATTGTTCAGGTCAGCAACTCTGTGTCTTTTGGCCAGGCAGATTTTAAGCAGTGTTTTGGTTTTATATGATAGATTTGCTGTTGCTTCATGGTATGTGACTAGATTTATGGTTTGTAACTTGTGAGGTTTATTCTATACCATTGATGTCAGCCTTTATTGTGATCCAGCGCGTAAATTGGCGGACAACAAGTATTGAACCATCGGTTTTCCATTTGAGCCAGCGAATGGAGAAGTGAACACAAGACCTTTTGAGTTTTTGACAGAGAGGGTGATGGATTTGGATGGTCTTTTCATATACATAGCTGGCATTATTTTTGAAAAGCCTCGAAGATGGAAAAGTACAGTAACTTTGAAATAATTTGTGGGCAAATGCATGGACATGGTTGGAGAATAATGTGATGTGCTCTTCCTAAATAAGACAATCACTTGATTTCGGTCTTGAAATTAATCAACTGATAAATGAAAGAAATAACTACATCTCAAAAGAGAAAAGAAAATGAATAAAATAAATAAATAAAAACCAATAAAATATTTACCGTTGAGTTGATTGAAATTATTAGATTCCTTCTCGAGCGTAGTGAACTAAAGATCAACTCCATCCAGTCACTTTACTTCGTAGTGAACTAAGAACAGAGCAGATTTTTTACATCCTATAGCAAGCTTTCCCATAAAACTCAACCAAGCTTTAGAGTTAATTCAGACATGGCTTCTCTTCATGACAGTCCAGCTTCCATACCCCATTTCTTAAGGATCATTCTAGATAAGACTTCTAAAAAGACCAGAATTGTAAGCACTCTCTCTCTCTCTCTCTCTCTCTCTCTCTATTACTATGCTTAGAATGTTTTCTCTTAACATGTTCTGTTCTGCAGAAAATTCCAATGAAGTTTTTGACGAGATATGGAGAGAATTTATCAAGTCCAGTACATCTTAAGCTTCCAAGTGGCTTAGAAATGGAAATAGAACTCAGAAGATCCAACGATGGTTGGGTTTGGTTTGACAAGGGTTGGCCAGAGTTCTCAAAGTTGTGCTCTCTTGACTATGGTAATTCGCTAGTCTTTGGATATGAAGGGAACTCCAACTTCTCTGTGTTTATATTTGATAAAACTGCTACAGAAATTGAATATCCTAAGCCCGAGATGGAAGAAACTGATTCTGATTCTGAAGAAGAAGAATGATGATGATGATGAGTCAGGCCATGCCAGAGGAGAAATCAAAAGTACGTAATGTTATATTTGGTCTTGTGTTGTTTACCTATGTTGTGTTATCTACCAAAAAAATTAAGATACAACCTTATTTTAACAGGAGAGAATGATATGCCAACAAAGAAAGATTTTGGAGGCTCATCTAGCAGTCGAATTTTCCTTGGGAAGATGCATCCATTGACTAAAAGTGAAAAAGCTCTGGCTCTTCAGAGAGCCAATGCTTTCGAATCTGAATATCCTTATTTCTTGGTTGCCATTCAACCGGTTTATATCCACCGAGGCTACCTGGTGAGCTTTCCATATAACACTCTGCTAACTCCTATTTCTAGATGTCTGTGTGAGAAAAGATTAAGCAAAGACAGTTCCCTCTAAAAGAGCAAAATCATAACTAGACTCTCTTAAAATAAAAATAAAAAATTTCTTATATATATATATATATATATTTTTCCTAATTTCCTTTTTGCTTTAGCATTTGCCATCCGAATTTGCAAGGAGACATCTTGTCAAGCAGCGTGCACGTAACATAATCCTTAAGATTTTAGATGGAAGAACTTGGGTTGTCGAATTCAAGTATGAAACTTCAATAACTCGATTCCAGCGTGGCTGGTTGGCATTTGCAAGGGACAATAATTTGAAAGTCGGTGATGTATGTGTTTTTGTATTGATTGACTGCAATGAACGTTTATTTGAAGTATTCTTTTATCGCACCAACAATGCTGAAGATTGCCCCTTGTCACCAGGTAAATCTGTTCATTTGTGAATATATGCTCATTATGTCTGCATTGTAACTTACACAGATTCTGTTCTTTTTTCTGTAATTTTTGGGGAACACAGGCCATGGTGGAGTAGCAATTGATCGAGTTGAGAAAAGGAGAAACCCCATGATTAAAGTTGAAACTGATTGCACCACAAATTATGAAAATGGTGTGTCTTGCTCTCTTGATCCTTCTCTTGAAATTGGTTAGTCCACCAGAATGAGAAATTCCCAAAATTAAGGTTAAGGAATTCAGATTATATTTTGTTTCTTGTACTGTAGGCAAGTACAAAAGGTTGAAGACTGGTGGGCAGGTTACTCAAAGGCCTTTAAATTCATCTTCAAGGTCTCTTGAAGCTGCTAACAGGTTCACCCCAAAGAATCCATCCTTCAGAGCCACTTTGGGGTCAACACCCCTGATATTGGTAGGTTCTACATACTTATACAACTTTGCTTCAAAATAAATACTAGAAGTAAGCTCTATATATATATGTTGTCTATGTACTAGTTCCAAATCACCTCCATTAATTATTTACTAATGCTCACTAGGTTTGTATAGAGTTTCATTTCCATATATCCATCTTATGCAGCATGTACCAGTTACATTTGCCCGGAGTTTCGTCAAAAAGAGGAAGCAAACCGTGAATCTTCAGGTCAGAGAGAGATCGTGGCCTGTGAATTTGATTGGTCATACTAAAGAATCAGGAGCTAAACTTTGTGGTGGCTGGCGTGAATTTGTGACGGAAAATTGTTTGATGGAAGGAGATGTTTGTATATTTGAGCTCATTGAGAGAAATGACATTGTACTGAAAGTTCACATTTTCAGATGTTGATTAGGCAAAGTTATGTCATTTAAGAGGGATGCAGAGAGCTCAGTTATCACATTTTGCTATGTAAAATGGACCACATACTGGGAGATCACTTCGTAATTTTAATGGTGTTAATTGTTGTGGTTTAAATATTTCTGATGTATGAATCATCTTTTAAACAAGTTTCCTAGGCAGACATGTATTCAGACGGATCCCTTTCTTGCCTTCCCTCTGTTACCAAATTGCACAAATTTCACTTCAGAATTCTTAATTAAACAAAGATTTGACATCTTCATCTTCACGGCTCAGCATGTGAGATCTGAAAATAGGCCATCACTGCCATGCCAATTAGTATGAGATATGCAATCACCAAAATAGCATTCTTCCTAACAGAAACTGAACTGCCAAATCTTGCAAAATGAAAATCCTCAATATCTTAGTAATTAATGTTTCTAAACATCTGATGAGACAGGATTAGTTCAACATTGACTTGCAAGAAAAACGTATACTAAGGGCCCGTCTGATAACTCTATTAACTCTTTGTTAGCAATGCATTGCCTGAACAAATATCATAAATATATTTTGGGCCAGGACTGCCTGATTAGAAGACTCAGAATTAGAGTAGCTTGTTCAGTGAAATCACGTAGAGGGAGAATGGATATTAGCCATGTTGACAAGGAATTGCAGCAAGTCAGAGGCAATCTTATTGGATCTGCATTGAACAAAGGCCTATGCAGCAGGTAATTAGACTCTGTACTGAACAAATTATTGAATTTCTCAATTCTTTTGTTAAAGACTGGTGTTTACATAGAAATAAAAATTTGGGACATACAGATAGATTTGTAACTGAATATATACAGACAAAGATCCCTTTATTTAGTTTATTATTATGCAGTGACATAGCAAGAGCAAGCAAGGCAATGTGCAAAGAAATAGAAGAAAAGAAAAGGAAACATAATGTGAATCAGAATGTCTTCTAGTTGAGTGAGGGAGAGACTAAGAAGAGCATAAACGATGTAAAAGTATTTTCTCATTCTGCCATATAGAATACTGCCTTACATGATGTCACATACATACATGATACACAAAACATCCTTATTAAAATAATCTATTGCACATAGATGAGCTTATATGAGTCTCTAATTGACTTTATTTTGTTCACAACGACATTCATAAGCATCTGCTCCCCTTGTGAGATTACAGACATGAAAGTCCTATCTTCATCACTGAAACCAAACACTTCTCCAATTTTCTTTCTTGAACTAGGTCGCGATCCTGATTTCTTGTACTTAGTCTTTCTTGCATGTCACCATCTGTCATCATTACCCTTCGCATCATCTCTTTCAAGGAGCAATGAAGGGTCTGCTACATCAAAGGCATGGTCAGGCAACGCAGCATTAGTGAATACTTGAAAGAGATCATTGCTCTCTTTTTCAGAGTTGTTACGTTCCTTGGCAGAATGCTTTTGACAAATATGTGAGCCTCAAAGCCGCTGCCCTATTTAGATATGAAAGGGATGCAACCACCCGAGCCCCATGGGACAACCTTGAAGCATTTGAGGCCTCATTGGAGCCTTTCGAAGGTAGATTTGTTTCTCTTGGAGTCCAATGTGGTGATGCTCAAGCTACAGGACGCAACCAATCTCAGGCATCTCTTCAGACAGACCAAGCCCGAATAGACGCTTGAAATTAGTTGCGTCCTGTAACTTGAGCATCAACACATTGGACTCCAAGAGAAACAAGTCTACCTTCATTTTGAAAAGCTCCAATCAGGCCTCAAATGCTTCAAGGGCATTGTCCCATAGGGCTCGAATAGTTGCATCCCTTTTATATCTAAATGAAGCAGCGGCTTTGAGGCTCACATGTTTGTCAAAAACATTCTGCCATGGTTTTAGATGTAGGTCAACCCAACAATGTGGTTCTTAGTGCAGCCACGACCATTTGGCTATCGGTATCTCCACAAAATGTGCTCAATTTTTTCAAAGATGAAAGAACTCAATTTGGGATGAAATATCTCCCAGCAATCTACCAGAAAAACATGGATGCATTTGAACCAATGCATCTCTTAAGAACATAATTAATAGGACGAATCCACATGCCTAAAGAACCAAAAGAAAAGGCAGCCATGACAGAACGGATGATCTAGGTAACAGACAAATTGTTCAGCCACTCTGTTCACCACACCATAAAACTCACTCAAGAAAAGCAGATCCATTTATGTTCTTTACATGACCAACCATTCAGCCCGTTTGAGTACATCGAGGGCCAATTTAAGCTACTTGTAAGAGATTTAAATCTTTAATCTACAGAAGACAGCCTCTCACTTTTTCCAAGACAAGAAACAATTCATGGTAAAAAAATAAAATAGAAAAAATATTTATCTCCTAAATAATTAAACCTAGCTAAACATACAAACCGTACGAAAGAAGCACCTGCATACGTTACACTAGCACTATTAAATTGAAAGAACAAAAATGGATTCTGCAAATATCTAAGTTCACAAGTCTTCCAAACAAGAAGGTGGCAATCCACAAAAACAAAAAAGCGCTTTTGCGAGGAAATATTTCCTCGCCAAAAGTCACAATTTCCTCGCTAAATCTGGACAGTGAGGAAATGTACCTCACCAACAACAAATTTCCAGTTATTAAATCCTTATTCTAATGATGCAAGCTACATAAAACAAGTCCAGAATCCGCGGTTGCACCTATTTCCTATACAAGTACAAATGCCCTTCTCTTATCAGCCTCCCATGCTTAAGCTTTTAAAATATTCACGTGCAGAGATAAAGTTATCCTAGTAACCAAGTTTAGTCCACTTGCATAAAACTAAAAGCACATTTTTGAAAGCAAACAAAACAGAAACATATATTCTTATAAAAAAAACAGAAACATGTATTCTTAAACAAACCAGAAGCACATATGATAGAAAAATCAAATTTAGTTCCAAATTTCTAAAACCAAAAGTGTTAAAAACTTATCAATACAACAACTCCAGTCCTTAAAAACTAACAGTAGCTCATATTTTAAAGGCCCCAAATCAATGAAACTCAATTCAACCAACCAACCAAACTACTTTTCTTTCTCTAAGTTTGAGGATGAACAACAGTAAGAGAAGAAGTTAAATTAGAGAAAATAAATGATGAAACAGATACAACCCAATTGGCTACCACAACTGATAAACAGAAAGCAGAAAGTCAAAAGACATAACAACAGAGTCCTTTTCAAGCATAAACCATCATTAACTATCATATTAGGCCTAATTTGTTAGTCACCAATCATGCTCACCATCTTTTTAAGTAAATTATTGTCTTTAGAGGTAAAGAATTTCCAAGTGGGCATTTCCTTTTAGAGCCATTGAGTTTTTATTTCCTAAAGTATGCCTTTAAGGTTTTAAACCCCCCAATGCCTCATATACTCATCAACCCATATTCCCCTGCAGTATGCATATTCAAAAATATTCATAATCTTACATGAATTAACATAAACAAAACCAGAAATCTTGTATTGGGTCTGTCAATCTGTCAATCCCTTTTTGTAATAATCTTACATGACTTATGCTGTATTAGAAAGAAAGTAAATTAAACATCTTGCTAGTCAGTTTAACTTGGAGATGATATGTACGTCAGTTTAACAAACAAAAATGGGAAAACCAAAAAGCTGTATCTTGGGTTCTTTTCCCCACATACATTATAGATGAGCACAGCAAAAACACCAAAATAGACACCTTGTTTTGCTTCTAAAATGAAAGCTTGAGTGTCAAATTACACGATCAATTCAGCAGAACAATATATATTAAATAGTAATTAAAGTTCCAAAAGAAGCAAATATATTCGAACTACCAAGGAAGCTGCACTTATCCCCACCACTTGACCACCAAAAGACAAAGGTTGAACCTTTGGCATTGAAAAGACCTCTTTCGAGGTCTCATACACAGCCCCAACTTCAAACCTCGGATCTGGAGGCCCGATTGCCTACGGACTCGGGTTTAGGACCACCACCAAATTATTACCTTCAACATAACCAAACCCAGAACCATTCCAACCCTCTGACCCTTCAAAATACTAAGAACAACAATCAAAGCATACCTTTTACTTTTCCAAAGAGCCGAGACCCATATGGATGGAAGGCAGCGGTTTGGGTTTGGGGATTTAGCGGTTATATTATTTCTCAATATGACATGCATAAATTGAGGAGGGAGGAAGGAAATTCACATGACATGGAGGCTGTCAGAGGTTGAGAACAAAGAGATACATGGTTCAAATTCTCCCCATCAGTTTTCAGAACCATCAGTTTGAAAAGGAAGAGAAGGATGCAAAGAGAAAAGGAATGCAGAGACAAAGACGAGGCAGAGAAGACAATAAAGAAGTTTTTGTATCATATATTTTCACTCTATGTATTACACAAAGAATAAATAAATGCATAGAAGGGCTAATGGATAAGGACCAGCAAAGGTAGCCGTTTGGGAAGAGAATATGCTGAGCATATGTTGAGTCATATTTGGTCTTTGCTAGCTAGTGCATGCTGGCATGTACGATTCAATCTTGAGGCTTCATTTGGAATGTGTGGTGCTGCATCAAAGGTTGTGAAGGACTGCTGTGTATGGTTATGAGGATGGAGGGTTTGGGTTGGAGAGAGAGGGAGAGCATTTGGGGTCTGAGAGGGCGAGAGAGAGAGAGTGGGGGTTTGTGGTTAGGTTAGGGACGAGAGAGAGAGCAATTTCGAAGGAATGAAACCGCGAAATGAAAATTTTGTGAAAAAAGGCACTCACGCGAAAATAATTTTATGAATTCTTTAAGATAAAAATAATAAATAACAACAAAAGAACACATGTCACCATGTTATACGGCCACATGTCATAAATACTGACAGACAGCCTTTAAAAAGCTAACACATGTCAATACTTTATATTTCTTATTATTTCCCTACAATTTAACTTCTAAAATTCATAATAAATAAATTTCAAATCAGAAAAACACACCATAAATTCCTAAGAACTCCTTGTGACATTTTATTCACCTTAAAACTTCCAAAATCTAATTTTGAATCATAAAAATACAAAGTAATAACAAAAACTCACTTTTATTCATAGACAAATCAAAACATTATACCACCTTATAATCTTGTTTCTTTAATCCATTAATTACCATTAACTCAAATATTTGGAATCCTGAATTTTGATCTCCATAATTGAAGGCTATATTGTAAGGAGTATGTAGCAGTTTTTGGTGTATTTTTCTGATTTTAATTTAATTTCTTACGAATTGTTTACTTCTATAACACAATAAATTACAAGAAAATGACATAATAAATAAATAAATAATCCCAAAAAACACCGATAATTCCTATAAACTCCTTGTGATATTCTCTTCTTTTAAAGCTCAAAAAATATAATTATAAATTATAAAAATACAAAGCAACAATAAAAACTTAACTTTCTGTTGAGGCCCAAAAAATCCACGGTTCGCCCAAATAAATTTTTGGCCCATTACGATACCTTATCAAGAAGAAACCCGATTTGGGCACGCGAAAGTTCGTCATATACGCTTTACACACATGCCACACCAATCAAATAAGCAACGTGCCACGCTGCAAGCTTAAGTGGGTTTAAGCCACGCTAATGAATGGGGCTTTGAGCGGGTTGTGGTATGGATGGTCACGAGTATTCACGAGGCCCATTGATGGTCTAAGGAGTGGAAGTTTTGGGCTACTTGGGAGCACCAAAACTCAAGCTCATTTCTTGAGTCAAACATATGGGCAAGCATGAGAGAAAACTCAATAGCTCATCACCTTAAGAAAAGGCCCAAACATCTTTAAAAAATGTTCAATAGCCATAGCCCATAAAAAATCCACATCACCAAAGCTTCCGTGACGAAATCAAAGGAACTCACAAACCGTTGGAAACAAAACATAGCAGCCCAAAGCATTTTATAAAATATCCAACGTCGTGCTATGTTAAAACCAGTTCAAAGCCGAACCAGCAAAAGCAAGCAAACCCATGTGCTGATCACCTTTTTGACCAAGCACCTTTATCCATTCTTTCCTCTTCAAACTTTGGTGAGAAAACAAGAAGCAAAAGTGGGTGGCACCTCACTCACATGAAGAGTCCAGCTGCTTGAGGACCTTGGAACCCCAAAAAGCTGCGTGCCTATAGGTTCAAGCTAGAGAAATTTCACCAAACTAGATAAATGGAAGAAAGTGAAGGAAAAAGGAGAGGGTGGCTTGATAAAATTGAGTCTTCTAACTCCTATAAAAGGAGACACTTTCTTCCCAGCAAAACAACTCACAAATGGACAGAACAGACAAGAACGAATCAAAAATGGGACAGACAAGAACGAATCGAAGGCAAGCATTCACTCTGGAATCCTTCAATTTCATGCTTTGTTCTTCCATTCCTCTTTCTCTTTCTCAAAACCCACATCCAGAGAGAGCAAGCATCATCTCTCATCTCTGGAACCCTTCGATTTCATGCCTTGTTCTTCCATTGCTTCCATTTTTCTCATTTGTCAAATCGCCCATGAGCTTGACGAAGCTTTCATCAAGCTGCTGGAAATATGCTAAAGTCATCCATGCTTTCATCTTCTACCTCTCTTTCCACAACACATATTTAGAGAGCAAGCTTCATCACTCTCAAAGCCTCTGTTCCTCATAGGAAACCCCAAGCCTTCTCTCTCTCATGCTAAACTCACGAATACTCAGCTCCCATGTCACAAGCTCTCATGCCAAGCCCAAAAATTTATCTGTAAGCAATTGTTGGTTTTGTTGGTGAAGAAGACCAAGGTGTTTCCTAAGGCTCAGTTACCCTTTCGAAACACTCTGGGGGCTTGATCCTTGAACTCAGACTCAAAGGGCAATTTCATGCATGTTTCTCTTTTCGGCCCCAAGCTCATTCGTCAAGCTGCTAGAATAAAAAGACCCCTACACTTTCTTCATAGACAAATCAAAACATTCTACTCAATACACTATTGTTTCTTTGATTCAATGATCTCCCATTAATTAAAATACACGGAATTATGATTTTATATCTACATAATGGGTGACTATTTCATAAGGAGTTTGTGGCAATTTTCAGTGTATTTTTGTGATTTTTATTTAATTTGTTATGGATTGTTTAAGATCAAACAAAAAATAATAAGACAGGGACATGTGTCATAATCTGATAGGGCCAAATTTCTGAAGGAGATGCCTTAAGAGGCTGACATGTGTCAATCTCATCTATTTCATATTATGTCCCCATGATTTAACTTCTAAAATCCACAATAAATAAATTAAAAATAAGAAAAATACAAGATAAAATCCTATAAACTCATTGTGACATTATTTTCACCATAAAGCTCTAAAAATCTAATTTTGAATTAAAATAAATGAAGAAATAACAAAATTTAAACATTTTTTTTTCTTCTAACAATCCTATTTTAATTTTGCCCAAAAATTGTGGTACTTTTAAAAAAGTGAAAAATAATGTGGGAGACAAACTACGAGGAAATTAATTCCTTGTTAAAAAGCTTCAATTGAGAGGATTATATATTGTTTGTCGCTATAGGTTAGGAGGGAAATGTAAAAAATTCCCGCTAACACTTTCAATGAGGAAAAAACTATTTCCTCCTTAAGAAATTGTGAAAATAATGTGGGAGACATATTGTGAGGCAATTAATTCCTAACTAAATGGCTTCTATTGCAAGGATTGTATATTGTTGGTCTCTACAGATTTGGAGGGAATTGTAAAAAATTCTCGTTACACTTTCAGTGAGTAAAAAACTATTTCCTCGTTAATAAATGGTGAAAAAATTTGAAAGATGTACTGCGAAGAAATTAATTCCTCTTTAAAATGCTTCTAGTGCGAGGATTATATATTGTTTGTCGCTATAGGTTTAAAATGCCTCATTGACAAAATCATCGCTAAAGAAACATTTTGTTGTAGTGATCTCATATAACGAATTGAATAAAGACATACAAGAAAACTACTTAGCTGGCTGATTAGAAAAGCCATACTATGCCAATGAACATTGTATACACATTTTCTAAAAGAAAACTACTAAATTGGCTGATTAGAAAAGCCATACTATGCCAATGAACATTGTATATATGCACCCGCCCGACTGGTGAAGGTTATCATTCATGGTGATCTTGAATGATCACAATGAAAAAATAAAGGAACTTTCTTGCTGCAGGGAAGCCTCTGCCTGAAACTTTATTTTCTTTTTCACTGACTTAATATCAAACACCTTTGCTACATTTATACGACAATGCTTTCCCTTTCCTGCCCAATCCCAAAAACTAACTCCTGCAAACCCACTCCTGACTTGGCCATTTGGATATGTTTGAAGCATGACAAATTGTCAAATTTTAAAAAACAAATAATAAAATGAAAATCTCGACTAATCAAAGAATATGATGAAAAACAACCACAAAAGAAAAATATTTTTCCCTTTATCATAAAAGAAAAAGCTTTTCCCTTATTTTCTACTCATACAAACATATCAAACAAAGTTCCAACATTTGACTGCGAAACTGTTACTCACTTGGAGTGGTGAGTTCCCTGCATGCGATTTGAGTCGTTACGGGGTTTGCTGAAACTCAACGAGTCAGGTGAGTTTCAGGGCTTGAAACGCACCGTCTTGACCTTCTGTTGAAGGGAACTAGGCACAATTACAAATCTTGTTCGTGGCTTCAAATTCAAACAAAGTCCCAGACTTTCCGAAATTCCTAGGAGGTAAGCGACGCGCCTTCTTACGCAGCTTTGAGCCTTTTCTTTTTCCCTTTTTCCCGCTACACAACTTGGTCTTACCCACTTGGTTTTGTTTACTCTCTGCTTCTAGTGTCTAAGACTATTCTTATCTGATGGTGCATATCATTGGGCCTGCCATCAAACACATGGGCTTTTTATTTTTTTTATTTTTTTATTTATAAGCGTAGAATGTAAGAAGAAAAAAAGGTTTTGAACAGAGAAATCACAATTTCTGGCGGATAAGCGCAAAAACTAACCGCAAAAACTAACCGATAATTTACATAATGAAACCGCAATCGCGATAAACCGAACCGCATTTACGGTATTAAGAACCGAACCGCATTTGCGGTTGCGGTTCTGATATTGATTTTCAAAACTTGCGGTTACCGCAAACCGCAAAGTATAGCCACACGGATGATGAAGTTGAATTTTACAAGGAAATAGAACATATGACAACTTGTAAGTAATTAGTTTATTTATACTAATGTTATTTATGCTTCTTCTTATAATAAAATGTACTACACTATGTTGTTTTATTTGTAAATAATATTGGTGCTCAAACAACACAACGAGGTTCTTCAAATCCACTCACCACCAACACTTGAGTTTATAACTTTAGTTTGTAACATTGGTGCATTGCATTTTCCTTTTAGTTTGTAACTTTAATTAACTTTGAATTGAATTTTTCTTTTTTGTTGTAACTTTAATTCATTTTGCTTTGCATTTTCCTTTTGGTTTATAACTTTAAAGGATTTGGAATTGGAATGCTTGAGAAGTTTAACTTTAATTGGAATGCTTGAAATTGTAACTTTAATTTTCTTAGGTTGTGAATGCTTGAGAAGTTGATGAGATTGTGAATTTATATATGTTTGAGAAATTGAGGTTGTGTATTTATTTATTTAGGTTGTGAATTTATATTTTTGTGAATGCTTGAGAACTCGCGGTTTTAAACCGCTAATTATAACCGACCGCATTTTGCAGTTTACGCAATCTGATAAACCGCAAAAGCGCGTCGGTTTGCGGTTTCAAAAATCACCAAACCGCAAATAGTCGGTCGGTTTACGGTTTGAGTAAAAATTGTTACCGAACAACCACCCCTACTTTGGACAATAGCACCTATATCCTTTTGTTCCCTCAGGATAACCTACAAAGTAACAACTCACAGTTCTTGAATCTAGCTTCTTTTCTATAGGGTTGTAGAGTCTTGCCTCTACTTTGCAACCCCAAACCTTTAAGTGGTTTAAGCTAGGCTTCATTTTATTCCATATTTCAAAAGGAATTTTGTCAACACTTTTTGTTGGAACTCTATTCAATATGTAGTTTGCAGTCTTCAAGGCTTCTCCCCACAGATAAATAGGAAGATTGGTACAACACATCATATTTCTAACCATACCTTTTAAGGTCCTATTCCTTCTATCAGAAACTCCATTTTGCTGAGGTATACCTGGATTTGTATATTGAGCTATTATGCCTTCTTCTTGCAAATATCTTGCAAAGGGGCCTGGATTCTTACTAGTCTCATCAAATCTACCATATTATTCTCCACCTCTATATGATCGTACCACCTTTATTTTCAATTCCAGTTGCCTTTCTACTTCTGTTTTATAAACCTTGAACATATCTAATGCTTTAGACTTTTCTTTTATTAAGTAGACATGTCCAAATCTCGAGTGATCTTCTGTGAAAGTGATGAAATACTTATAACCTTCATGTGTTGGATTTCGAAAAGGACCACGGATATCTGTGTGAATTAATTCCAATAGATTTTCATTTCTTATTGCTCCTTTCTTTCTCAAGTTTGTCAATTTTCCCTTTATGCATTCAACACGGATTTCATCCATGTCATTAAAGTCAATTGGTGGCAGCACTAATTCTTTACACAGGAAGTTCATTCTTTCTTTTGAAATATGGCCCAGCCTTTTATGCCAAAGTTTTGATGATGTCTAATTCTTTTGTTTTGTATTTGCAATGTTCATAACCATTTGAGGTGGTCTGCAGTTCAATTGAAAGATGTTTCCAACAAGAGTTCTATTTCCAACTAGTTCTTTATTATTGAAAATCGAAAAACCAAATTCATCAAATCTCAAAGTGAGTTTTTATTTAACAAGCCTAGCAACTAAGATAAGGTTCCTTGTCATAGAAGGAACATAGACTACATCTACCAAATCTAAAACAAAACCAGAATCTAATCGAATCCTAACTGCTCTAATGAACTCCACTTGTACTTTGACTCCATTGCCCACGATACCTTCACCTCATCCTTGTTTGGCTGCCTCTTCGTTATGAACCCCTGCAAAGAATTAGCAATGTGTATTGAAGCACCACTGTCTAACCACCAAGTGTCAACTGAAACCTCAATCATATTTGATTCAAAACAGACCAAAACATTTTCATTCTTACCTTTGTTCTTTTGTTTCTCTAACCACCTCTTGTACTTCTTGCATTCCCTTTTCATGTGTCCAAACTTCGTACAAAAGAAACATTTCAATCCAGTTGGTTTTCCTTTTTTTTTTTTTTTTTGGGTACTGTCTTGGTCTTTCTTTTCTCCAAAAACTATCTTTTTATCCTTGTTCTACTTGCCACGATAGTCTTGAACTATGTTCATAGCTTTCTGACCTCTCTCCATTATGATGTTGTGCTCTTCTTGAACACTAATGGTTATAAGATCATCCAAAGTCCAACTTTTCTTCTGAGCCATATATGAACTCTTGAGAGTTTTGAACTCCTTTGGAAGTAAGTTCAAGGAAAAATGCACCATCATGTCATCATCTATAGTCATGTTTAGTTCCTTCAGTTTGTGTGCAACGTCTGCCATGTTCATTATGTGAGCTTTCACACAACCTCGCTCATCATACTTCATCTCAATTAATTTGTCCAACAAGGTACTTTTCTCTTCTTTCTCAGTTTCTTTGAATTTTAGACCAATGGCAGCAAGGAATTCTTATGCATTTTCTGATCTTGGAACGCTACCTCTCAAGGATGGTGTCATGGTTCTAAGCATAATCAATATAGCCATCTTGTTAGCCTTTTCCCATTTTTCATATCTCCTTTTGACATCTGTAGTCGCATTTGCAGCAGGTTCCTCAAGCGTATCCCACTTTAGAGCAATGTCATAGTCCATTAGCCCTAGTGAAATTTCCAACTCTTCTTTCCACTTCGGATAGTTTGATCTAGTCAAGATTTCGATGGAGTTGTAACTTGAAGCACTCACTGTAATTTTAAAGAAAACATAAATAAAACATCCCCAAAATCTTTAACTAAACATTATTGATTTGCACATGTGGGTTACAAGTCAACATGTTCCATAGTACTTAGAACAACAGATTTGTATGAGCAATCTTGAAACAAGGAGCATCCCCACGTCTGTGGATAGAGGAATATTCATTGTTTGTTCATACAATCTGTTTTCCATATTGTTCCATTATAAACAACCCTTCTTGCACGATTCACATCTGTGGATAGAGAATTGTATAAGAAAGGTTGAGTGCAATGCAATTTTGATACAAAAAACTTTGAATGAAGAATCTTTTGTACCAGTTGAGTTGCTATGGCTCACTCAATTGATCCAAAATCCTCCCCAAACATTGATCATTAGTCTTTCAAGCATGATTTAAGCAGGAAACTTTATGCTTATCTCTTACCTTATCAAATAAGATATGCAATGTATAATAATCAAAATATGCATTCTATAATGACTGGTGTTTTCTTTAAACTATATCATACTGTAACATATGTATTAAACCATATTTTTTTCATGCGAGCCTTCATTTATTTTACTTGTAATTAGGTTAAGAACATACAACCTAATGCTCTGATACCACATGTAAGTCTTAATAGCTTTAGATGAACTAAACACATACCTTGATCAGACATGATGTTCACAGGAAATTGTCTTGTTATTCTGCTGTAAAGAAGTCTTCTCTACTATACGGCTCTTTATCTCTCTCTAGATGGGGTGAGAATAATATTGAGTGTGTATTTAGCCGATAGCACAAGAACATCCTTTATAGGCTTCGCTTAAGACTCCTCCTCATCAAAGACATCTTAAGCTTTCCTTAAGCCAACAAAATTATTAGGTGTTTCAATCCACATGAAATTAGGAAACCTAAAGCACTTTGTATTTAATAGAAACAGTCACTTATACAAAGTCTAAAAGATAGATAAATTATGTATTCCTAATTGGCATAGAACTATATATATATCCTCAAGTGATCAGAAGACCATCTCAGTATTTGATTTGGAATGCAAATTCTTACATCCGCTACACCAAAGGCATGGTCAGGCAACGCTGCGTTAGTGAATTGGTGAATACTTAGACCATATCTAAACTTGTCATCCGTAGGTCTTTTTCCAGTGAACATTTCTAGCAACAATATTCCATAGCTATAAATATCTCCCAGTATGAAAATTTGGCCTCCCATGCCATACTCTACCATTATATAGATATACGTATATTAAAGTGTCACTATGATCGGTGCATAATTACATATCATTTTGTACCCTTCTAACTTATAATTTGGTTATGTTTTTGAGTTAAACTTGTGCTTTTAATCTCTTTTATCTTTGTTTTAGTGTATTAAGCTTTAGGACTCATTTAATGCATTTTGGAGTCAAGTTAGCTCAACAATTGTGTCTACAGATCAGTCAAATTCACGGATTATACTATACTTGCTCAGGAAGAACCAGATAATGATCCATATATCATTGGAAAGATGCGGAAGTCTAGTTTCTAGAACATTTTACAGTTTATGATTCCGAGTCTTCTAAAGGAAGTTATGCAAGTTTTGGCAGTTTAAGGTCAAAATCAATGGCATCTGCGTTACTGGGCCAAAAATGGCATTTGAAGATCTTTCCAATTTTTCCTTGAGCTGGACTGCATATGGATGGAAAGATAAGACAAAAGACTTCAAGATCTATATTTTTCCAAGAATTGTATGAATGGAGGAATGAGCCCAAAAGAATACTGCAATGCATTGTCATGCATGACATATGCATATGAGGTGTTATTGATTGTGGGAAAGTTAGGTGAAGCAGATTCAATACTTATAATTGGAGTGAAGTTTTGCAGTAGCCAAAGGAAATAAAAGAAGATGAGGTGGGAGCTGCAACACTAAGCCTAAAGACAAGAGGAATTGTTTTCAAATGCAATTGTGTGTTAGGTGAAGTGAGTGTGATTAATAAACTCAATTGTATAATTCAGATTTTCACTTCCCCTAGGCCTATAAATAGTGAGGTTCTCCAAGCTTGTAAACACACCCCAAGGGGGGGAGCTCTCAAACACTTCTCTAGAGCTCCCCTCCATTCTCTCAATTATTGTAACAAAATTCTTTTGCTAAATTTTTCTTTAAGTTTTTCTGAGTTCTTCTTTATTTTTCATTGTAATGTAAATTCTTTTCTTAAGTATTCAAGTTTGATTAGTCACCAAGGTTCAATTATGGTTCTTGTTCTTATTCATTATGCTTATAAGTTAATATGCTAGGTTGAATGATTGATCACCATTAAGGCTTGCATGTTAGCTATCTTGGTTTGAATTAAGAGTAGTCACCATGCTTTAATTCGAATTGAACTATGAATAGGAAGAGTGTGTATAGAATTCGACAATCGGGATTAGATACATACTTGGTTGTTTAAAATGTTCTTCTATGCTTAATGGATTCCTGATGCTTAATTTTAGGTTAGACAACAGATGATCAAATTAGGGAATTAGGAATACAAGGTTAGAGACAAACACACCATGGCTTAATCATACTTTAGCTAAAATCAATCCGTTAATCTAAATTGAACTTAGGAACTTATTTGCTTGAGTTAGTTATTTTCTTTCTTTCTTGTTTTCAATCCTTGTACTTTTCACAATCATCTTAAATCTTGTTTCTATTTCTGTTTTGTACAGGGAATCAAATTGAATCAATCTATCATCAATCCTTATGGGATCGACCTCGCACTTACATATGCTATACTACCAAACGGCTTGTGCACTTGCGAGATCACAAGTTGAGGATGCAGCTGAATCCATTTTGGCGTAGCTGATCTGACGACAACACATTATCAAATGACTAGAGATTAGATCTTATTTGGAAATGTTCTCATATTTATACTTCTTTTCCAGGAAAAGAACAGAAGGAATTATTATCTTTTCAATAAGGACTTAAGTTGGCTTAGTAATAAGTCTTTAGGAAGAAAATAAATGAGAAACATAGAAACTCGTACCAGGAGGAATATAGCTATGGAACCGTTTAACCCAGTTGACATATTGTTTGACTTTGCGAGGGATCATTTGATGTTTCCAAAAGGAACCTTGCTAAACCAAAGTCACCAACATGGGCTACCATATCCTCATCAAGAAGAACATTGCTTGGCTTTAGATCACAATGAACGATGGCTGTTTCACAATGGTAATGGAGATAATCTAAAGCAGAAGCAACATCAATAGAAATGTTCAATCTTTGGATAACACCCAATCTCTTAATTTGACATTGCTCCTCGTTACAACTTCAAAATTATCGTGTCCACATTAACCTTGTTAAAAGTATGGAACGCTTAAGTCTAGATTTAGTATAGTAGTCATAGAAATTTTTATGGAGGAAAAAGTTTTGAAAAAAGGTTTAGAGAAAGTTGTGATCATTAGAGGATCATCTTTTTATTGTTTGTTTGGGTGAACATTAGTCATTGCCCTGTCACGAGCAATGAGATGAAGTTCTCTCATATGTGGAGCAAAATTCATGGAGACCCTAAACCCTAAACCCTCTTGGATACAACCATGAGTCTAGACTTCCATTATCCACGTACGCAAAAACTAGACTTCTGAACTCATTACCCAAATTATCGATGTTTGAGCAGTCAGTTAGGATCTTTAGAAGATTATGATGCCTTATACTTCTTAAAGCTTTGCATTCATCAATGGAACTCTTGAAAGATCCTTGTTGTTGAAGGTTTAATACCTTAACAACAACTATTGTTCCGATGGAGCAAATATTTTCGTCTCCAATTATAGTATGCCACGTGAAAAGAAGAATATCCCTTAAATTAATTAATTGAACCAATTTATTTGGTCAATTAATTAATAGGGATAATATCTTTATTATAATATATTATCTTTATTTAAAAAGATAATATCATTAATTTAGATATTATCTAATAAGGAGATATAATCATCATCAACTTAAGAGATTTGAATCCCAATCAAATCCCTAATGGACTCAATATCTACAATTTGGGGAAAGAATAAACTCCTTCCTAATAAGAGTTTTATTCTCTATGAAACCATAGCCTCCGAGGCTCCTATAAATAGATGGCTTCATTCATCATTTAAGGTACTTCAAAACCTAATTCTACAACTCGAGAAAATACTTGAAATTCTCAATCTCTCTCTCTCCCTAGCCGCGGCGACGCCACTACCGCTGGCCACACCATTCTCTTTTCTCCATATTTTACATACATAGCTCTGGCCGGCACACATGGCTCCAGCCACTCGGTTCTCATCCTAGAGAAATCTATGTACCCTTTTTTAGCTATTGTTTCACCTAGAATTCAATCAAACTAACTTAGGCATCGGAGGGTCTATGGCCAACACCCCCAGGTGTGATCTATTTACTCCAGTCTTTTTTACAGGAATTGAGGAAGAGAGAGAGGGAAGATCAAAGGTTGAAGAATCACAAAGCGAATATACTCCCGCGAGATTATTTGCACAAACAGTTCCATCACTAGGGATTACTCCTTTGTAAACAAAACCAAAACTTCCTGAACCAATCAAGTTGTCCACAGAGAATCCATTAGTCAATTCAAGGAGTTCAGAGTAAGAGATACCTGATTTCCAATCCTTATAAGAACGTGAAGTTATTGGTCCACTCATGACGTTTTCACCTTTGAATATATAGCAATGGAACATGACAGAGCAATTATGAATGCAAATGCAAGGATGACTGCTTTTCGGGAAAATGGTCTTTGAGTGAATGGGGCTTTACTGTTAAACCACACGCACTTATCAAGGGAGAAGAATCTGAAACGGATTCTTCTTAATCACAATAGTTGACTTGCTCTCCAAATATTTTGTAATTACTTCCATGCAAGGCTTTTACTATTTATATCTTTATTGTGCAATTATAATATTGTAATATTTACACAAAGTTGAACCCTCATGGCCTCTCAATCTTCCTCCTCCTCTCTTCCTGGTCCCCACTCCTTCCATTTCATCAAGCTCAGTGACACCAAGTACCTTCTCTAGCTCCGACAAATAAAACCTTTTCTCATTGGCTGAGGATTGTGGAAATATGTTGATGGCTCCTTCTCAACCTTCTCTCTTTCTGCCCCTACTCACACCTTCTCCTAACCAAAAGCACCTGATCTTCCTCAACCTAATCTTGCTTATGAAACATGGTTTCAACAAGACCAACTCATTGTCAGTTACCTCACCAGCACTCTATCTGAATCAGTGTTGTCTCTCACCATTGGCTGCAACTCCTCAAAAGCAATTTGCGAACCAAACAGGCCCTAGGTGTGCATATGAGCCAACAATTCAAGAAATGTGGTTTTATGAATCAATTGAGTCAAATATTAATTTCTAAATTTATGTGCTTAAATTTAGGTTGTAATTTAATCATAAATTTTTACATTGGGTTGTAATTTTAAGATTATATGTTGTCATTGAATGTATGTTTAGTTGTTTGTTGCAATTGTGATTTTATGTTGTGATTGTATGTTTGGATTATGATTATGTGTTTAGATTGACTTGAATGTGAAGATAAAATATTTGATAGGTAAAATATGAATTCTTGACTCAAATTTGCCTTGCTTGCTATAAAAAAACTCAAGGAAAAAAAAAACCATTTGGTCCTAGCTGAGAATTAGAACTAAGGCTCCGTTTGAAATTGTTTTTTATAGCCAAAAACCTGCTTCTAAAAATAAAATATTCCGATTATTTTAAAAGCAGTGGTATTTTGACAGAACTTTTAAAAGCAAGCTTTGGGTTACTTTTCAAAGTTGCTTTCAAAAGAAGCAAAAATGAACTTTTAATGAATTTTTTTAATTCCCAAAATACCATAATTCATTTTAAAAAATGACACCACCTCCACTTCCACATCCAACTCCACCACTTGCACCACCACATTCACTACCTCCACAACCACTGCCACCACCACCACCACATCCTTCTCCTCCTCATCCTCCGCCACCGCCACCACAACCACCACCTCCTCCACCACCTTTACCACCTCCTCCTTCTCCTCCACCACCACCACCACCACCTCCTCCTCCAAAACCTCCACATCCACTACCACCTCCACAACCAACACCACAACCATCACCATGCTACCACTACCACCACCACCACCACCTCCACAATCGCCATCCACCACCACCACCACCACCACCACCACCACCACTACTACCACAGCCACCAACTTCACCTTCATCACCACCATTACCTCCACTCCATCACTACTACTACCACCACATGATTAGTACATAACACTTTTAACATCATGTCTATTTTAGTCATTATTCACAGTTACAACAATTTTATATTAAAATTTACCAAACGGTTTTGACACTGCTTTTTATACTAACAGCACTTTAAAATTATTGTTTACCAAACATGGAGCTGCTTTACTTTACAGCTATTTATTTTCAAAGCACAGTAGAAGCAACTTTTTTTAAAAGTAACAACAATCCCAAACTGGGCCTAAATCGGACCTCTTTATATTAGAATTAGTTCGGTTTTGTAGCACAATTTTACTAACAATCGAAATGAAAGCGAACCGTATTTTTTAGTTACGCTTTTGGTTCTACTTCTAAGTGCAATCCGTACCGAACCTTATCTTAACCACCCTTAAGTAATAAAATAATAAGAGCTATTAAAATAGAAATGAAATTGCCGATTTCACCTATGTGTCTTCTCTCACTTACTTTAAAATATATATATATATATATACATATATAAACGATAGTCTAAATGATACTAATTTACGTGGAGAGGGACTTGAACTTGGGTGCAAGAGAGATGGTTCGCTGCCCTGGCTTAACCCACATTTGGCCCCCTCATTGGTCTGCCTGGGTTGAGTGAGTGGGCAAGTCCACGATTATGACGAGCTCATTGCCTGGTCAGTGTTCTGCCCCCTTCTCTATTTGTTTCCTTGCTGTAGTGTCCGAGTGTCACTGTACCTCCAGATTTTGTGCAAAAATGAAATTGTTTTTGTGTTATCATATATATCAATGTATTTGCAAAAGCAGAGCATGTGCTAATAATAGCCTCGGCAAAATATTACATAAAACTAATTTCTTTTACATTGCAATCATCATCATCATCTTCTTCTTCTTGTTAAATTGAGATATGAGCCCCGGACTGCATTCATTTTGTTGACGACAACATCCATAAGCATCCGCTCTGTCGATGATACGGCAGAGCATGAGATCCCTATTTGCATCACTGAAGCCACGCATTCCTCCAATCTTTTTACTTTGTCTGGGCCGGGATCCTTACATCTCGCCATGGGTCCTTTTTGTATGTCAATTTCATATTTGTGGTCGTGTTCATCATCATCCTCCTCGTCATCTGTTTCAAGCAGCAACGAAGGCTCAACTATGTCCATGGCATGGTCAGGCAAAGCCATGGCTGTGAATTGGTGAATGCTTAAACCATCTTTGAACATGTCATCGGTTGGTCTTTTTCCTGTGAACATTTCTAGCAACAGTATCCCATAGCTGTAAATATCTCCCATTATGGAAACTTGGCTTCCCATGCCATACTCTGCATGTCAATGCATACATTAGGATGTTGTAGTTGATGGACCTTTAGAATTTATCTTAGATATTTCAAAATTTTCTGATACTTCTTGTCCAGTAAAAAAAGAGTCAGCAATCTTTTTTATCAAAAAGTTAATAGGAAGTGAGGATTTTAAATTTATACCTGGAGGAATGTAGCCTATGGAACCCTTTAGCCCAACAGACATGGTTTGAATTTTGGTGGGATCATTTGATGCTTGTAAGAGGAACCTTGCTAAACCAAAGTCACCAACATGGGCTACCATATCTTCATCAAGAAGAACATTGCTTGGCTTTAGATCACAATGAACAATGGCCGTTTCACAGTGGTGGTGCAGATAATCTAGTGCAGAAGCAACATCAATTGCGATACTGAGTCTTTGGATAAGGCTTAATCTCTTAGGCTGAGATTGCTCGTCATCTCTTGGATGAAGCCACTGGTCTAGACTTCCATTTTCCATGAACTCCAAAACTAGACTTTTGAAGTCATTGCCCTGATTATCAATACTGGAGCAGACGGTTACAATCTTGAGAAGATTACGATGCCTTATACTTCTTAACACTTTGCATTCACCAATGAAACTCTTGGAAGCTCCTTCTTGTTGAAGGTTTAATACCTTAACAGCGACTACCATTCCATCATTAGGGAGTACTCCTTTGTAAACAGAACCGAAACTTCCCGAGCCAATCAGATTGTCCACAGAGAACCCATCAGTTGCTTGAAAGAGTTGAGAGTATAAAACACCTGATTTCCAATCCGTATAAGAATGCGAAGTGACTAGTCTATCTTTTGACTTTTTCACATATGAACAAGCAGCAAAGGAGCATGACAGAGCAATTAAAAATGCTAGTGCACAAGTTATAGGGATGAATACTTTCGGGGCAAGTAATCCTCGGGGTGAATGGCGCTTTTTGCTAGAGCATGCAGGAAGAAGAAATTCTGGAATTCCACCACATAGCCTATTATTTCCAAGGATTGAGACACCACTTGCATTTGAAAAGATCCCTTCTCTAGGCAATTCACCCTCAAAATTGTTATGAGAAAGATTGAGATGCTTAAGAGATCCAAGATTTCCTAGAAATTCTGGAATTTTCCCTGATAAGTTATTACGCGAAATGTCTACTTCTTCCAAGCCTCTTAAATTTTCTAGTGTTTGAGGAATTGATCCTTCAAGTTTATTACCTTGCAAATGAAGACGCTCCAAACTAATACAACTGCCGAGGGTTCCTGGGATTTCACCTGATAACTTGTTTTCCTGAAATATCTAACTCCCCAATATTTTTCAGATCACCCACTTCAGATGGTAGTGAACCAGTCAAAAAATTGTTAGATATGGATAAAGAAATTGAAAGGGATGAAAGCCCAATAACCTCTTTAGGAATGGTGCCATTTAGATTGTTACTTGAAAGGTTAAGTATCTGTAGATTTTTGCAGTTCCCGAAACTTGGTGGTATACTTCCCCAAAACTTATTCTCTTCCATGAAGAGCCTTGTCAATGAAGTCAAGTTACCTAGGGAGGATGGAACTGGCCCAGAAAATTGGTTAACATTCAACCATAAACCCTGAAACTTCGGAAGTTTCCCGATTACATCAGGGACACTACCACCCAAATAGTTCTTCTAGTCCAAGACTGATCAAGTTTATAAGATTTCCAATGCCGTTAGGGATGCTTCCATGTATCAAATTGGTCCCCAAAGTAAGCTTTTTTAGTTGGGTAGAAAGGTTGGCGATTGATGCTGGCAATTCTCCTCCAAAATGATTACCCCTAAGACCCAACACCTCAAGACTAGTACAATTAGCTAGGAAACTGAGAAAATTCAGGTCACCAGTTTTCCCACTTCCTAGTCTATTTTGATCAAAGTTGAGTCTAACTAAGCTCTGCAAAGTTGCAAGATTTTCAGCGGGGATTGGCCCAGTGAGACCATTTTCTGGAAAATCAAGCACTTGAAGTCTCGAAGCATTGGACAATGACAGAGGAACAGTTCCAGTGAACTTGTTGACCCCACCGGCAAATACTTCAAGATTAGGAAGAGTAATTCCCATATTAGGTGGTAGCTCTCCATGCAGCTGGTTTAAAGTAACAGTGAAGTAGTATATGGATGAAATATTATAGAGTGAAGTAGGGATCATACCAGACAGATTATTATCCCAGAGTACAAATCTTCTCAAGTTTGTTAGACGCCCAAGTTCATTGGGTATGCTTCCTTGAAAATTGTTGATAGCAAGGCACAAAAATTTCCAAAGATGAAGTTTCCTATCCAATGTGGGATAGTTCCAGTGAGATTGTTAATACCAAGACCTAGAGCTAACTAAATTCAACAATGAACTGAGTTGGTTAGGAATTGACCCAAAAAGCTTATTGGAACGAAGATCGAGTACGCTTAGTTGCATACAGTGAGATACATTAGATGGAATTTTCCCACCAAAGGAATTGAAAGACAGGTTGAGATGTTGCAGGCTCAGTAGTCGACCGATTTGTTGAGGAATTTCACCATGAAAGCTGTTGTTCATCAGGTTGATTCCAGTAAGATAAGTAAGATTTCCCAAAGAAGGAGATAAGGAACCTACCAATTTTTGAGCTTCCAGGTTCAAAACGATGACCCTTGTCGTGGCAGGGTTGCACGTAACGCCTACCCAACTGCAGAGATCAATGGAATCGTTCCATGAGCTCATGATATGGAAGAGGATCTTGAGTTATTCTTTTCTTGAAGTCTAGCAATGCCAGGCGATCAGATTCATTTCCAGAAGTGGATAGTGTTGCAGATTGCAGACATGTGGTCCACCATAAAAAAAGGAAAATCTAAACAAAATCTGGCTAGAATGAGTTTGTGAGTGTTCCATCTTGTTCTGAATGCAAAGTTTATGCATGGAGAAAATCAGAAACCAAGTCTCATATAGATGAAAGTATAAATTTCTTATCTATACAGAGCCAAAGGGTTTGTTGCAGGATCACACAAATAGTAAACTATTAATTACGGATGGTCCCAGAAATAATCAATTTATTATAGTGATATGGTTGAATGCTGTCTCAATTACAAGAGGACTCTGTCTCTTCATTATTGGAATGGTAATGTACAGCTTGTTTGAATTTCATTATGGAGCTGAGATTTTTAGGTTGGGGAGCTATTATTAGTCTCAGCAGGCCCAACCATTGTGGTCCAAAATATTAAATTCATCATCATGGAGAATTAGTTTTCTAGTTGTTAAACTAGATGTAGCTTGAATTATTGGTTTTTCTCTCATGTATTCTTGGTGTGGATTGCTTATCCACGTTTCTGTACAGTTTTCTGCTGTGAAATAAAATTTCGTCTTTTCGTTCGAAAAAGAAAATGAGCAAAAATGTTGATTGCATGACCGCAAACACTTGAGAAATATGAATGGAGAGAAATCTATTGTGGTGATTTGGTTCAATGAAGTCTTCAGTCTTAATTTTGATTATGTAGATGATATTTTAGTGGTGGGGAAGCAACCACTGCTGTCCAATTTTAATTTCATTATGGAGAAAAGATTGTCTGGAATTGGAAAGCACAAAGGCTTGTTACTCGAATGTGACTCTTGCTGGTTCCTATTAGAATATAGAGGAATGCTAAGCCATGGCGTGAATTGGTGATTGCTTAGACCATCTTTGAGCATGTCATCGGATCGGTTGGTCTTTTTCCGCTGAATATTTCTAGCTAACAGTATCCCATAGCTATAAACATCTCCCCGTGTGGAAACTTGGTCTCCCATGCCATACTTTCAAGGGCGGCCCTGGGGACAAGAAAGCAAGGCGACCCCTAGGACCCTAAATTGGGAGGGCTTCAATTTATATAATTCATTTATATACATACTATACTATGACATAAAAAAGAATTTGTCAATGAGGGTTGGTTTAGTTGGTAAGGATCCGATGTACTATGTTGCCCCGTCTCGAGGTTGAGTCTTCATTGGCACTAATGATGAGAGTAACCAATCTCTTCCAAAACTTTTACAAACCAAAATAATAATAAAACAATTTATATCTAAAATTTATATTAGACCCAATTATTAAATCCAAAATTAAGAAGAGCCCAACTCAAAAAATTCCCATTAAAAAAAGAAAAATAACTAAAAGGACAGCATTGACATTGTATACCACAGCATTGACATTGTATACCGTCGTCTATTCAACAAAATTTGACATTTGAAAAAGGACAACATTGACATGTATTGTGTAGCCCCATCTAGTAAAAGGACAACATTGACATTGTATACCGACTATTAAACAAAATTTGACATTCAAAAAGGACAGCAATTGACATGTACTGTGTAGCCCCATCTAGTAAAAGGACAACATTGGCATTGTATACCGTCTATTAAACAAAATTTGACATTCGAAAAAGGACAACATTGACATGTACTGTGTAGCCCCATCTAGTAAAAGGACAGCCTTGACATTGTATACCGTCTATTAAACAAAATTTGACATTTGAAAAAGGACAGCAATTGACATGTACTGTGTAGCCCCTTCTAGTAAAAGGACAGCTATTAAACAAAATTTGACATTTGAAAGAGGACAGCAATTGACATGTATTGTGTAGCCCCATCTAGTATAAGGACAACATTGGCATTGTATACCATCTAGTAAATAAAGAGGACTTTCTTAAAGCATTTCCAGCGTTGCACCTTAGCCCAGGCAAGAGGGGGCCTAGGCCCACAAATGCACTTCTAGCATGCAAATGCAGCCCAAACAAGACGTGGGGGCCACCAATCTAGGCAAGGCTCAAGGCAAAATTAGCCCGTTCTCCTGCTTGAGGGTTGTGACGTTAGTGCACAAATTCAAATTTTTCTTGGAGACTGCGCGCGTCAAGCACGCCAATAGTAAAAAAAATTCAAAATTTCATCACTGATGCCAACCTGGCAGCCCTACTTTCCCTCATGGATAGAAGCCACGTGGAGCTTCCTATGATGTCCAATCCATTCTTTCTACTCCAATCCAATGGTTGCCAATTTTTGGAGCAAATTGCTATCAACGACAGACTAAGAATTGAGAGAGACATGAAATGAGATGAGGCTAACAAGACAAGAGATGAAGCATTTGCAAATGAAATGGAGTATGCACACAAACAAGACATAGACAAGAAAGATCGGAAACCATGGCCAAGAATATGAGCTATATGTCTCTTGAAACAAAGTCATTTTGGAAGCAAGAACGAAGGGATGTTACGAGAAGAAGGCTTTTCCATGACAATGGACCTAGCAACATGAATTGGTTAAATGATGAAAACCATTAGGTTGTATTGATAGAGTTGCCATTTCTTAATTAGTTGTATTGCTTGTCTTTTATTGAATTAGTGTCATTTCTTAATTAGTTGTATTAGTTGTATTTTTATTGAATTAGTTGTATTTTTTGTCTTTTATATAAAGAAAGCATTCAATAATATAACTATTTATTTAAAACATTGCATACATCAAAACAAAGCATAATTCATTACAAAACACAAAGAAAGCATAATTCAAAACAAAACACAAACAAAACATAATTCAAAACTAAGCATTAAACTTGACTTCATTGACCGTGATTGTCTTTCAACACCCATAAGTACTCAATCAAGTCAACTTGACGTCTTTCGTGAACATAAGAAGATTGTATTTATGTACAACGGTCAATCATACGGATGTTGTAACGATAGTCCCTAATTAATGGTTGGTGCTCCAGTGGTTGTCCATTTGCTCCTTCAGGTCGTTCATAAATTCTTGTCAATGTCGTGTTTATGGGATCAGATTTGAACATCTATGGTTCATCATAATCATACTCATCCTCCACAAGCATGTTATAGAGGATGATGCGCGTCATCATAATACTTCAAAGCATCTCTTCATCAAACATACAAGCAGCCCCCCTAATGATTGCCCACCGAGCTTGGAGGATACCAAAACACCTTTTCACATCTTTCCTACAACACTCTTAATAGGCAACAAAATAAGTTTTCTTCTCCGATTGGCGATGAGGAATTGTTTTGACGAATGTCGTCCATCTCGGGTAAATTTCGTCTGCTAAGTAGTACCCACATAAGAGATGGTATTATTGATTTCATACGTGATATGAGGGGCTTGACCTCTGAATGCATCGTTGAACATCGGGGACTGACCGAGCATGTTAAGGTCAGTTTGAGATCCTCCAACTCCGAAAAAGGTATGCCAAACCCAGGTATTGAAAGATGCAATGGCTTCTAGAATGATACTTTTTTAGCCATTCCTATTCCCATAATTTCCACACCAGGAAATTGGGCAATTCTTCCACTACCAGTGCATGCAGTCGATGCTTCCAATCATGCCTGTGAAACCTCAAGCCTCGACTTTTTGTAAAAGCCTGTAGAGGTCCCTAGGCGTATGTTTGTAGAGTTAATCCCTCGTGTAGATAGTTTCGATTACATCACAGAATCTGACCAAGCTCTCTAGGATAGTGGATTTCCCCATCCTAGCAATCTCTTCCACCTAGTCTGCAGATGCACCAAATACAAGCATTCCTAAAGAAGTTGTAAGTTTTTGCTCTGAAAACGACCCAAAATCCTTAGTACATCATACTCGAACGAAGTATCGTCATAATTGTAAACATTATGTATGATTTTATTGAACAGTTGGGGTTGAATTCTATATCGCCCTCGAAAATCAAAACTAGAGTACAACGAATTTGGGATAAAGTAATCGTCCAATAGATTCTTACCCCTAGACTGCCTACATCTATCCACGTTTAGGCCACGGCCGGGTTGTGAACCACGGTGGTGTTGGCTTGATTGATCAAGCATACCCATTACCATGACAACTTGATCATCATCTGATTCCCACTCCCTTTCTTCTTCAGCTCGTTTGTGCATTATTTCTTCATTTTCTCACTCGGCCCTCTCCAACAATGTCCTCGTGTAAGACATTGAAAGTAGAATGTGTTTTGTAAAATCTGAAAAATGAAAGGATAGAGAGGATATGGATGATTGCTATGAGTTGAGGTTGTGGTTTTATAGAGGGATTTAGAAGATAAAGATGACACGTGGCACAATTGTAGTAACTGAAAATCTTATCTGAAATCTGAGATGTGAATTTTATAATAAATATAGACATGTGGCAATCGAAAATCTTATCCAAAAATTTTATTCGAAAATCTTGTCCGAAAATTTTATCCGAAATATGAGAGTGAATTTTATAATAAATATTGACACCTGGCAATCGAAAATCTTATCCAAATTAATCGTTTAAGTACAAAAAATAAAATTAATTTAAAGTGAATAGCAATTGCCTTTTGTCATGGCAATAGGTTGGAAACCTAACTTGCCTTTTATAAGAGCTGGCACTATTCACATAAATAATAACTTGCCTTCCCTTGCCCTTTGCCATAACAAATGGGTAGAAATGTTCTTAACATAGTATAGAAAATGCACTGGTGCTCTTTATACCTAATTTTTTTTAGCATTTCTAACAAAAAAATTTAATTGCCACTGAATTAATCAAATATACCACATTAGACTTTGAATATGAGTAAATAGTTAATGTCAGTTATTTTGTGTCAACTTGCATTATTTAATTACCTGACTATTTTAAACGATTTGGACTTTTAATATTCTCCATATATGACTAACTAATACAACTACACCTCAATTTAGATAATACACATTTAATTATAAAGTTAGGGAAAAAAACACGCATGAAACATCATACACTTTCATCTTCTTCTCCCTATGGTTCTCCTATGCAAGAGGCACCAGTCAGCGGTTGAGCGGGTTGACTCTCACTTCATCGCCATCAACGAAGTCCAAGTTCGTGAAATTGCAATTCCATGGGCTGGTAGGGTTTGCATACCCAGTTGAAGGGAGAAGACCCCAGGATAAAGGGAACACCACAAAGTCAATTCTACAATCAATGGATATTTCTCCACCTCTCGAGGGAGATTTTAACAAGTCCAAGTTCGGCTATGACGTTCTCTCCTTTCAACAAGTCCGTTGTTTGTTGCTTTCATCATTTTTCTTCATTTTGATTTAAAGTTTTATACTTTCTTCATTTTTTAAGTTTTATGTTCGTTTATTTATATGCAAATTAATATATGACTTGTTTGTTGGGTTGGGTTGCTGTAGATGTCAGAGCAATTCAACCAGGATTTGACTCTATTTGGTAAAATCTCAACTGGCCATTTCTATAATGCATTTGAGTTTACAAGAGGATGGCAAAAGGACGGTGTCAACACAAAAACCATCAGAAAATAAGTTTTTTTTAAAAAAAAAAAAATATCAAAATGTGAATTTTTTTCTTCATCAATAAACATCCCAAGTTCTACGATTATGATAATGAGTTAGTTGATGTAATCTTGTCTTATAGATTTTGGCAAAAATAAAAATAAAATAAAAATCTTATCATTTATCTATACTAGCCCATTACGCATGTGCCAATTGGTTTTCTTTTTTCTTTTTTATTTTATTTTTAGAATTAAGAAAAGATAACATGGGTAGTTATGTTCAATAAAAGTAGGATCTATTATATGATTTTATTTTTAATTTTAATATTAAAAAATGTGAATTTACCATGTTATCCTCATTTCATTAATAACACCAAACATTTTATAATATTATGGATAAATCGTCAGTACTATTCGGAGCCGATTAATACTATCCAATATAATTTAGTCAGTACAATTCAACATTCCAAACAAACCCTATATATACATGGGAATTTAAACTTGCGTGCAATATGACGGGCAACTACCCTAACCCACATTTGCTTATCAATGTCTTTTTATATCAATTTAATCATAAAATCTTTGATCAATGGGTGAATAAATCATCAGTCGCGTAATATGACCTTTTTTTAAGTCTGAACTATTTATTTATTTTTAAAACAAGTTCAGATGTGAAAGATAAAGATAAAATGCCATTTTGGTAATTACGTGTTTTAAAAAAGGAGCGTAGTGTAAAGTCATATAAAGTAACCGTTGAACCCCATTCATCATCTATCGTTTATTTTGAACTGAGCCAGACTAAGAACCAACTTTGCAGCATCTGACCAGTTTTAGAGAATTCGCGTTGTATTCCAAATCGCAAGATATCGACCGCTTACTTGAAACACTTTTGGTGAGTTTTCCCACATTCTTTAGAAATCTGTATGATTTAATCTAATTCGTTTATTAGGGTTTAGGTTTGAATTATAATTTGGGAAATTTTTTTGAATTGTAATTTGAATTGTGGTTCTTAATCTCCTAATTGTTTCGGTTTCAAGGAAAAAAGGAGATATAATTTTCCATAGACTCGGTGTTACAGAACTTTTCTGGGATTTGGATTTGGATTTGGATTTGGTGTTCTTGTTTTTCAAATATTTGCACAGTAAAAAAAGAATTTGAATTTAAGATTCAGATGGTACCCATTAGAAATGATTGAAAATGATGGTGAATGGTGATGAGGGATACATATTAGCGATGCAAATAAATAAGAATTTGGTGTTTTTTTTCAATTGCCATTTGAGGTTCGTAATTTTCTAAGATCTTGGATTCTGGATAGTATTTCTTTCACTTCAGTTTAAGTGTTCAATTAGTTTTAGAATTCTGGATATGTATTTCTTTATCTAAGGCCACATCTTGTACGGAAGTTGGTGATGTGAGGGATTGTTCTAAGTGTTTTTATTTTCCTTTGTTTCTGCAGTTAGCAGAAAATTAAATCGAAAAGTGGGTACAGAAAACAACAATGGCATCACAAGTTGGTCGTGTGATTCACGATCAGAATCTTAATGCCCAATCTAATGGTACTTCTCAAGCCTACCAATTATTTTCTTTCTTGCCTAAAATTCTTGTTGGCTATTTTGGTGTAACCCTTATAACATGTATCACAGGTGCTTCTGTTGTGGGAAAGGCTGATACAGTTAAAACACAAAGGAAAGGAGGCCTTGGTGGAAAGAAATCGCTCGGTGATTTATCCAATTCCAGGAAGCCTGCATTCAATCAGGTATCGAAAAAGCAGCATTCCAAGAATTTTGCAACAGGAGCTTCAATTGTGGGAAAGGGTGATGTTTTAAAAACACAAATGAGAGGGCTTGGTGGAAGGAAACCGCTTGGTGACATATCGAATTCGGGGAAGCCTGTTCTCTCCCAGGCATCAAAAAAGCAGCCATCCAAGAATTTTCCTGTCGTTGAGGAAGTGACCAGCCTTCCTAAAATCGTTCATGATGCGAGCACTAGGAAAGGTGTTTTTAAAGCCTCAGAGAAAGTGCAGACCCATAGTAGGAATACGCTATCTCACATTTCAAACTCAGTGAAACCAAATCTGCAGAAGAACCAAAGCATGAAGCTAAAGGTTATGGCAGAAGAACCTCTTTGTCCTAGTGCTATTGCAGAGGAGGGGTTCTTACACAATCATCAAGAATGCATCAAAGCACAGAACAAGGCCATGGACTTGGATCAACTTCTGATGAATTTCAGTGAACTTAAGGCAAGTCTTAATTTCCTTTTTCTTCATTTTCTGAAGTCATTTTGTCGGTTTGGATTTCCTAACAATGTGGTTTTTTGGTCTTTGTTTTCAGCCGGAGAGTCCCTTAAGGTGCAAAAAGTCGGAAGAGATGTCTGAAAATCTTGACCCTCCACCTCCTGCATTTGAATCACCAAAATACTACACTGCATATGAGGATTTTGATGAGCTCTCTGACAAGTTTGACTATCCACCAATTGACTATACTGATTTCCCTTGGATTTCAGAGGACTGTGATTTCAAGTTGATGTCTCCAAATCACTGATTCCCCTGAATTTCCAGACTGTGCTCTATGAAATGCTGCATATGCAGTTCAAGAGAATCAATGAATGTTTTGTAAATTTTGGTTGTTCCATCCATCAACTTAAAATCAATGAATGTTAATTGTGTAGAACTCTGTTTGTAGTGTCGCTTGGTTTCTTTTGGCTTTTTTGTTAACTGAGTATTTGAATGTTCATAACTGCTTGTTCCAAAACTTGAAATTGATATAGTCAGTCTTTCTGCTTGTTCCATGAATTTTGGAATTGCCATATGTATTGTCATTATATATAAAATGCCAATTAGATCCTTATTTTTGGACGCTATACCTAATTTAATGGTTTCCTCTTCTAATTCACATATAGCACAATAATTCTCCACCCGCACTCCCCATCGAAGTAAATTATATATAACATTTAAGTTTATTTGGTACATTTAAATGCCAAATACCTCGCCAAACCTTCTAGCCATCGTCTCCGGTACTTGTCATACCCTAGTTGCCATTCCTCTGCATATCGTACTGGTATCCTGACTTGGCCGCATATAATCCCTTCTTGGAAAAGTGCCAAATCAAACGGTCAGGACACCCCATCTTACTAATTGGCATCCCCAAAATCATGGAAGCCTCACGTTTGTCAAACATCACTTTAACCTTCACAGCATTCCACTGATGTGTGTCTTGATCAATTAAGCTACCCACTCTATCTTCTGCATCACCTCTATAGGACAGGGTACAAAAAGGGTGTAGAATCGGCAACCAAGGATGCTCTCGGATTCTAACTGAAGTACCGAGCCCCACCGGCTAATGTAAACCACCTTTAAGCAGGGCCGTCCCGAGGTTTTGAGGGCCCTGTGCGAAACTTAAATTGGGGCCTCACATAAACTTATACGAAAATACTATAAATAAAAATTTGTCATAACTTAATGTCATAAACAATTTTTTTATAACTAAAAGTCACCATCAATAAACATGTAATGACAATCAGAAATCCAATTCATAAAAATTTAAATGTTTTCATTTGATAAAGTTAAATATTAGTATGTTTGGTACAAATATAAGCTCCTTGTGCCCCTAAAAGGTCCCTTGCTGCCTCCAATAGGCAATTTGTGTTTAATAGGAAAAAAAATTAGCAATCACAAATTAAAGAGTTGTTGCACACAAATGTCATTAACAAATTAGATTATATTGCATTAAACACAAAAGCAACAACAAAAACATACATGACTATCCAAAAATCAATCACATTGTATTTGTTGTCTTTATTTGAATAATTAAAACTATTACGAGAGCTTTTTCCTCAAAAGAAAAAAAAACAGAACTAGTACAATACTAATGTCTGAAAATTGATCTTCTTGAATTTTTAAAAGAGAAATCATTAATCAAATGTTCATAATCGAGTTTTTCAAGAAAGATATATATTCCTGGTGGTTAGCTTCGATGTTTCCCTTTTTTTTTTTTTTTTTTTAAAGGTGTTTCTGTTTTTTTTTTAAAATAATAATAATTATGTACAACTTGTTGTTATAATGCCAAAAAAATATGTAAAAAGGCAAATAGCTAACTTCAATAAGAATCGAACTTGGGCGCCTCTTTTAAGTGGAAACACACTGGGAAGCCAACTCCACCACAGACGCTTTTGTGCAGATACTTAGCACGCTGTTGAGGCCCAAAACTCCACGGTTTGGCCCAAATAAATTCTCGGCCCAATGCGGTACCTTATCGAGAAGAAACCTGATTTGGGCACGCGGAAGTTCATCATATGCACTTGTACACATACCACGCCAAGCGACACGCCACGCCAAGCAAGGAATTATTATTCCGCACCTAATCACGCCACAAGCTTAAGTGGGCCCAAGTCACGCAAGATGCATGGGGCTTGCTTGAGTGGATTGTGGTATGAATGGTAATAAGTTGTCATGAGGCCCATTGATGAGCCGAGAAATGGAGGTTTCGGGTTGCTTGGGAGCCTCAGAACCCAAGCCCATTTCTTAAGCCCAAACATGTGGGTGAGCACAAAGAGAAAATATCCCAACCAAAATAGCCTATTGACTGAACCAAAAGCCCCAACACCTCAAGCCAAACCTTGTTGAGGTTAGCCCATTTATTTTGACAAACCAACCCATTATCTTAGAAGGCCCATACAATTAGAAAAGAGAAGAAGCCAAAGCATCAGCTCCTTGCTGAAAAAACATAGCCACGTAGGGAGCAAGATGTACACATATGCAGAGCTGCTGGAAGGCTCCAACATATGGGAAGGAACAATTTCCAAGCACAAAACACCCAAAGAACCAAGGGATATTAACGTGCAAGGTGCCAGGAAGAGAAGCACCCTTCGAACCAAAGATACATATCCTAATTCATTCCCCATCGGACTGCCATGAAAAAGGAAAGAAAGAAAAGAAGGAGATGGTGGAATGGAAGACTCCCCTAAAAAACCATTTGGAAAGGGGGCCTTAAGCTCCCAAAATTCATGATTTTGTTTAAATAGATAGAGGAAATTTCACCAAGATAGAAAAGTCAAGGGAGGAGATGAGAAAGGAATGAAAAGCTTGGCCAAGTTGGGAAGAAACCATTAGGGTTTCTTGGGAAAGGATAGTTTCCCGCAGCTATAAAATGAGGCCTCTTCTACCCAACAAAACCAACTTAGATTTAGAGAGCAAGCTTTCTCTCTTACTTGCAAAAACCCAGCAATTTCATGCACTATTCACCCTTGTTCTCCATTTTCCTCTTCTGGCAGACCACTTTCACATATGTCAGAAGCTTTGTCAAGCTACCAGAAGAACATTGTTCTTTCTTTCTCTCTCCTAGCCAAATCAGCCTGCAAACCTCTTCTTCCTCACCTTAAACACTCCCATTTCTCCCTAGGAAGCTATATTTTCCTCTTTGGTGCTAAACTTATGCTGATTTTGCTTCCATGCCACAAGTTTCTCATGTCAAGCTAGAAATTTATCTGTAAGCATCAAGAAATCATCTGTAAGCAGCCATTATTTCCGTTGGTGAAGGTAACCAGAATGCTTCCCAAGGCTCTACTCTCTTTCGAAACGCTTTTGGGGCTTGATTTTCAAACTCAGGCTCAATGGGCAATTTCTTCCATTTTGCTCTTTATGGCAGCCCAGACCCATAATACCTGCCGGAAGAAAAAGCCCTATAGTATATATACAATTCTTATAAATATTATATATATATATAATATAAACAAATTTTTTTTTCGGGGCCCGTGTAGTGGCGCCACTTACACCACCCCAGGGCCGAGCACATGCCTACCTTTTAGTACACGTTTCCATCCCAAAGAACACACCCTTCCCTCCTTTGCAACAAGAAAAGATCCACAGGGGAAGTATTTTTCCGTAACACTCGACATTAAAGTGACGTTAGATTCTGAATTAACCTCCGACCAGTTCTAGCTAAAGTGGTTAAATTAAAGCAGATCAAATCCTTAAAACCAAAGTCACCTCTGTGGCAAGTTTGAATAATTTGATCCCCAGAAGCCCAAGGATTGCCCTTCTTCAACATCTGCCCTTCCCACCAAAACTAACCAAGATCCATTTTATCTCTTTACAAATCCCTATTGGTAACTATTGATACCGTGACTAACCGAGCAACTAGTTAAGCAAGATCAGCCACGTGCCATGCTTTAAGAGGTCATCACCTTAGCCAAAGAAGTCTTACCACAAGTCACAACTCTAAGCAAGGTAGGGAGTCCCACATTGGAAGACTCCAAGAGGCGGAGACTCCCCCTCACCTATAAAAGAAGACCACTCTCTTCTTAGAAAAGGTTCTTTGGTCTTTAGCCTCGGACTCTTGGGCTTTGTACCTTAGGCATTAAGCCTTTTTCCCTTTATCTTTCCGTCTAATCCCCTTGTACAAATGTAAACAAATATTATCATAATGAGAACATCCTTCTCCGTGGACGTAGCCCATCATTCGGGTGAACCACGTATACCTTGTCTTCTGCATGCTTATTTACTTTGCTTATGTTGAATGTCACTAACTGCCGAAGGTAGCCTCCTGCTTTGCCTCCCAAAGGCATATACACATACTGAAGGCCCACGTCTTAACACACCATCCACCACTCCACATCTATCCAAGTTGAAATCCATTTTGAGCATCAACAGTAACTTATTGAAATACATCATATAATTTGGCATTGCCATTGCAAATGCCTTAACTAGAATCTCTTTCCCAGCCGGCAATAAGAACTGCTTTGACAGGACCTGACCCAAATTCCACTTTGGAATATGAACCGAGCCTTGTGCATGTCCAACACCTGGTAGGTGCCGAGCACACCTGTCCAAATTGCTCTTCTAACGAAACCTAAAGTTTCTTTAGAGTTTGACTTCTGCCAAAAATTCGGCAGAGTCTCCCATGTAAATTGCTCGTTTCCCAAATTTTTCACATGTACAACAAGCAATTTAAATATCCACAATCGCTCAGCATGCACAATATATAATTCAAGCAACCAACATCAAATCTTTATGGCCTCAGGCCTCTTGAAAACAAATAAAATGTTCTGCGAATAGAAACGGATCCAAACTTTTGAAACAACACGAATACGTTAATAGATTCGAAATAATTTAACTGAACAACTTTTCAATCATTTGGTATCACGACTGCACCTAGTAATCTCTAGGTTGCCTACATACCCTTAACCAGGGATCAAGCCACACGTAGTTCTTTCACTTTTCACATTTGCACTTGTATATATTCATCAATTGTTATTTTTCAATGAAATTTGCAAATCAAACTATTGAAATTCAAGCATGGGTTGTTGATTTCAGCACAATGTTCCACTCATCCCATACAAGCTTATACAAATATATATTTAATTACTTATTACAGAAAAGTAGCAACCGAGAAAATTATTAAAATAGCACTGAACCCATGAAACCTAAATGTCATTACCAACAATTTAAATAAAAACCTGCTTCCCTCTTTCTCATGTAACAACAAATTCATTACTCAAGAAAATAATTATGAATTGTATGAACTCTTGAAAACTTAGAAATCCTCAACCTTTGTCTCACACATTGGAAAATATGTATTAAAGCTTTAACCAATAAATATCAAGATAAAATCACAAATTTTAGTTTAAACATCTCATTTACTCTCCACCTAGGTGTACCCCCATTTATATTCCGTCAATTCCTTTAATATGCCGTCAATTCCGATAAGATTCCATCAATTCCATGATTTTCTATTTAATTCCTACAATATACCGTCAATTCCTTGTGTCACATAATATGACACATCCTTGCAGGTCTCGGGAACACAAAGTCATCTCGAGCTGCATTCCTTGCAGGCCTCAGTGACACAAAGTCATCTCGAGGTGCATTCCTCGAAGGCCTCGATGACACAAAGTCATTCTGAGCCGTAATCCTCGTGAGAACTCGGGGGACTGTAGTCAGCCCGAGAACACACATCCTCACACCACACGGTTCAGGCGTCCACGAAACTCATGGGGCAATGTCATAAATGACCAATCTATTTCAAAGGCAAGCTGGGGGGGTACTCTGAGGTGGGTTTGAAAACCATATTCTGAACTTGTCTTGAAATTCGTCTTATTTCACAAATCATACTTAAATTCTTTTCTCAACTTTCTAGAAATCAGTTCTCAGCTACCTTAAAATTTACATTACATACTGTTGAGATCTAGTGTCCATAATTCCGCATTTTCCCTACTAAGTATATATATATATATATATATATATATATATATATACAAGAGCTTCCATTGAGGGATCCTCAAATAAGCTTATTTGAGGGACACCCCTTGTAGGCCCCACTCGGATTGTATTAAACTAATCCAAACCGTCTATTTTGTAGATACTCATTCAAAGATCATCTCCACAAAAAATCACTTGAATCTGATATCATTTGACCATTCAATTGAGTTATTGAAATTTTAGTACTTTCTTGAAGTACCGTATTCGTTGATTTTGTAGAACACAATTGGATGTCGAAACAGTTTCCGATTTGTCTAATTTTTTGTAAGGATGATCTATGAATGAAGACCTAAAAAATATATGGTTTGGATTATTGAAAAAAAAATTGTATGGTACCCTAAAGGGCGTCCCTCAAATAAAATTATTTGAGGATCCTCAAATAAAATTATTTGAGGGATCCCTCAATAGAAGGGGACTGTATATATATAATCTTAATAGTAATGGATAATTAAATAAATAATAAATAGATAAATAATTAAATAACCACAACCCCTAGAGATTTCCCCATTTCCAATAATGCATAATCTTCAAATATCGGAAATAACGTTTAGGAATACCATAAAATACTATAATATAATCACAAATATCAAAGCAATAGAAATATTCACAATTAGCAATCTATATATATAATATATATATATATATATACACTATATATATATATATATACCTATATATTTTCATTCCATATTCATGTAAACCCATAATAGGTTTCATGGTAATTTAATCAATGAAAAGTAATAACCTTTAAAGAAAATCTCATATCGAATCAATTTCCAATCTAAACCCACTATACAAAAAGTTCCATATGATAACATAAAGACAAATCCCAAAATCCCTCCAAAATCAACATAGCTCTACTAACAGTTAAGACTCGTTAATAAGGTAGTTCTAGTACTTCCCAAAGGGTGAAGTTACCTCAGAAGACTCGGTCAACCGAGGGGTCAAACTATCAAAACATGGTCAATCTGGCCCGCCGGGCCCACGACCTCCGATTTCCGATCCGAAGATTCCAATGAGTTCCACAAGGTTTACTAAGCATGTCCTGTAAGTTTGGTTCAAATCGAACGGTCGGATCGTATGATCGGACGATTATTGTTTACCACAAACTTTAAGTTATTGAATCGGAACATCCGCTCCGATTCACGATCCGCGAATTTCTAACCCTCCTAGGAATGCCTAGATCAACATGTTGAACTTGGATAATGCTTAATATGCGATATCCGATCGATGGTCAAACGGTCACCAAATTCATATCCGAGCATACCGTTGTGCTCAGAACGACATGGGGAACATTTTTAGGATAAAAACCCAACCTTGACACCCCGCCGACAAGCCGCCACCGCCAGCGGGTGTATTGAGTAATTTTCCGGCGATCGAAAAACTCCAAACCGCCGGCCAAGACTAATACCTACATGATCAGAACATTAAGGGGAGTAACTTTATATATTGGCTCGACGATCAATTCGACCTTTAAAGCCCTCGAACGAAGCTTTCTATCTCTTGAAAAACCTAGAAATTCTAGGTTTGAATTCGACGGTTTTGGGATGAAATCAAGTCGGGTCTTCGAGGAAATATACAAAGGGAAGGTAGGGAAGTGTTTTGGAAGTGATTGGGTGGCTGGTAGTGGCCGGAGTTGGCCGGAGATGGCTGAAAATTCTGAAGAATATTTTGGCAGATTTTTGGCTCTTTTTTCGATCGTTTTTCCGGTTTTCTTGCTTGAATTTGGGCCTAGAAATTGGTATTAATGGAAAGAGGAGAGAGAGACGAAGAGTTAGAAAGTTGTGGCACCAGATTTGGTGGCTAGACGGAAGAGAAATCAGTGTTTGAAAAATGGCTGTTCGTCAAATTCGCGAGAGAGAAGAAATCTGGGTTTAAAAATCTGAACTCCAAAAAATTTACGATTATGCCACTGAACTTCTTTTGATCGTAACTTTCTACTCAGATTTGGCGTATGTGTCTGACTCATTTCGACGTGTTCTACACAATAGTATCACTGAAATCCCCAAATTCTTTCCCCAATCAAAATCAACTTTAAACCATTAAAATATTCCGGGATAAAATTGTCTTTTACTTGAATAAATTAATAATTAAAAATTAGTTTAAGTTCGGGTTATTACATGCTCCGCCCACCCTTTCACTCTCCCTTGGGATTTGCTTGACTTTTACTCTTAAGTTTGGCACCTCATTAAAAAATCATTTGAAGGCTAGTAAATTGACACCACATATATTACCAAACAAAAACTTAAAACAAGAAGTTTACGTTCTCTTCTCTCTTCAAATCAGGTTTTCAAATTAGGTTCAATTTCTGGATTTTTAGACCAAGTTTTAAAATGGCTCTTTTAAGGATTTTAATTTTGGAATCCATAATTAAAATCCTTAATCCAGCAATTTTAGTTTCTTCCTCATTCGATCCTATAGTTTCTAACAACTATTTTTTCTCATAAATTTGAGCTTTATTTATCGTCTTCTCCTCTAATTCAATCGTCACATATCTTCTTCGTCTGACCAACCTTAATTATTACAACTTCTTGCATATTTCTTGAACCCTAACTCCTAAGTTTCTTCCTCATTCGATCCACTGCCCACGCTCATATTTCTGGTCAAGATGTCAAAGAGCATGCCAGAAAAGTTCATGAGGCTTTGGTGATTATCTAAACAAAGGTTTTGATGAAGCGGTTCGCACCTGTTCATGGTCAATCACTTACGGGTGGTGATTCCTTAAGAACTTCTGTTGAATTTCAAGATTTGATAAAGAAGGCTATCATACTTACCAGTCTAGCAGGTATCTCTCGAGTCGGACCGGAATCTTCTATCTCGAATGCGTAAATAAAGCATTGTTTGTCCCTTCATCTTCCTCTAATATAAGCAATTCACTGTTATATATATTTTTTTTGTAAAAAAGCTCCGCCTAAAGAACAATTTAAATCCCATCAAACCATTACAGCCAAACCACCTTAATCTTGAGATAAATTGTTTAAAGTCCTCACCAACTCCCGAGGCGGAAAAGACTACTTGAGAGATATTCCTCACCCAAATTCAATCGTTTGTTTGCAGATATCGGTAACTTAGGGCAAGTTATCCATTTCAAACCAAATACTAGAAATTTTGCTAGCGTGGCCTCGCACCAAAAAGCTGACTTGTTGGACGGTTTATGGTTCTCAGAGGCAGCGTAGGGAACTTTGCCCTTCCATCATAGGAGTAAACCAAGAACGGGCAAACAACAACATATCTTTCTTTTTTTCTTTTTTTTTTACAACATTTAATTTGGGTTTTTGGGCATGAGGATTGATATTTGATTTTGAAATAATTAATAGATGAGTTTTTTTGGTATTAAAGTTGAGAGAGAGAGAGAGATGACAAGGTGGAGGTGGAGGTGGCTGTGGAGAGAAGGCTAGGGATGGGAGGTCATGGCTGTGGGACTAGTCGGGAAAGGTTATGGAGGGTTAATTGTGAAAGTTTGAGATGCACAATCAAGTCCAAAGGGGAAACAATAATTAAGCCAAAAAAAAAAAAAGAATTCAATAAAAACAAGAAGTGGACCCAAAAGAAAAAAAAATAGGAGACATTGACTTACATTTAGGGGTGGGCATTTAAAGCTGTGAACCGAGTCGCTGGATCATTATCGTCTCGATTCTTGTCTTGGAAAAATCAGTTTAAACCGAACCAGACCGATTATGTTAAGTTTACTTATTCATTTATATCCAAAATTATTAGTAAGCCTAATTAATATTTAAATAACATTAGGGCTCATTTAGGAGTGCTTCTTTCAGAAGTGCTTAGGTCAATAGCACTTGCTTATGCCAATAAGCCTTTCTTACTGAGAAGAAGTTACGCTTAGACCATATAGGCGAGAACCACGATCTTGCTTTCAGCCAGAACAAGGACAAAACCTCCCGTTAATGCTCTAAATGGCGTGGGGCATTGCAGATGATCGGAAATGATGGAGCTGCCAAAGCGGGAGAAAGGCCCACCTATGAAGCCATATCCACCTGCCCTTCGATCAGATACCCTTGTCCCTAGGTTTAAGTACCAAACTTCACTTTATTCAGCAGAGGATCCTCATGCTTCATCGTTAAGCACGTGGCGATTTTACAATGCATAGCCATGAAGAATAACTTGCTGTTAAGCTAAGACTTTTTGGGAACTCTCTCCTTGGACAAGCTTTCATGGTACACTACACACCACCCGCCAAATTCTATTGGACTTAGGAGCAAATGGAGAGCATCTTCACATTGCTATTATACAGGATTCAGCGAGAAGTCACCATCGGTGACCTTGCGCTCTCAAGCAGTGAAGATGAACCTGCCCAAGACTTCTCGCGAGGTTCAGGAAGCTCAAAATGAAGTGCGAATCCCCATCGAAGAAAGACACTTCATCTAAATGGCTCATTTGCCCTCAAAATTTTCTGAGGAAAGATTTGATGGGATGTTGTTTGGAGATCCAGAACTGGCAAAACAGCGGATAAAGGCGGTCAATCTAGAAATTACTCGAGAGAGGCAGTGAAGAGAAACTCTTCCAAAGCACGTATTCTAAATCCCCTTCTTCCTCATACATATGATTGTGGAGTGGAAGTCAAAAGATGCAGAGGAATCGAGAGGAGAGAGGTTGCAGTTGCGGAAATGGCAAAATTAAAGCATCCCATCAGCTTGTAAAACCCTTACAAAGCCTCAAGGATCAAAAGCGCCACCATTCACGGGAGGTTCGTTCCAAACAAACCCATGCAACAAAGTATATTCTTTGATCCTGACCAAGTAGATGCTTTGTTTGATGAAATATTGCTATAGAAAGCAATAGAGGCGCCTCACAGAATGCCCAAACAGGAAGAACTCAGGGCAGTGATGCGTATGATGACACAATTCTTGAATCATTCTACCAATAGTTGTGTTGTTTGAAGATGTTATCTGAGAGGGATACTGCAGGAAGCTGAAGCTAGCATGAAAAACCTCCATCCGTCACTCTACCACAGATCCTTTCCGCACAAGTTAATATAGTCAACCTAAATTGGCGGAGGAGCGAAGGAAGTAGACGAGCTATGATGACTCCAGTGAAGCAATAGTTTCAAAGGAGACTATGGAAAGACCAAGCAACCATTTCATTATTTGGAATAGTGCTCTCTGCAGTGCAAGGTGTGTGTGTGGTGGGGAGAGTAATCCTGGAAAACAGAGATCGCCCACTCAAGTATTTTTGGACCGGATTGGAACCACGCGAGAATAAGGCGAGACAGAGAAACTACCTAGGCTCATTCAATTTCAAAGTGAGAAGAATGACTAAGCGCGACAAGGAAGAAAAATCAATAAGAGTGCCCAGTAGTGATAAACCTTTGGCGGCCATCATTGAAGGCAGAAGTGGTTATACACATCGGGAAAAGCGCGGACTAACAATGGGAGTAGAACAGAACCCAAAGGGAGGAGGTTGAGAGACACGATCTGCACATTCCTCAATGCGAAGAACGCATAAGCTGTGCTTCCAGAGGCCAATCACACTTAAAAGGAAAAAGAGCCGAGTAAATATTTCCCCAGATGCAGGAACAAGCAATCTCTCAGCGAAGTTGAAAAAAGCAGAGAATCCTCAAAGGCCTTCTATCCATTCTACCTCCAGCCTCGGAAAATCTACTTAAACTCCACACCGGCAGGAAAAAACCATCCTATTCGGGAGAAGGGCAATGAGAGTTGAGGAATATGAAGAGAAGCGGTGGATTATGAACCATCTACAGATGGCCGACTGTCGCTCCTGAGGAGGAAGAACTAGGAGAATGGGCGGAGTATGATGGAAGAAACAGATGGATTATGGCGGATAATTGGATCACGAGAACCTGAGGCCTTGGTGCAGGTGGAGGGAATTGGAGGACTTATTACGTTCGACCTAGAGCATCAATATGGTTATTCATTACGCGAGAAAAAGTTACAGGGCGTAGAAAGGACGAGAAGAGCACTGCAGGCGAGACGATTTTCCCAAGAAAGTTTTGAATGCGAGTTGGCAGGAGCGGAAGAAATGCCAGAACAATACAAGCAGTGACAGTCCCGGGGGCAGAAGAACAACCCACAAGTTGGCTCTGATCAAGCTTTGCTTCTCCAAACCAGCAAAGAAATGGCAAACCACCTCGGACCCTTGTTTATAACACGGCCAAACTTTGGGGGTGTTCCTATTCCCAAAACTATGGTAGATGGAGGTGCAGCCATCAACCTTCTGCCTCCGCAATCGAGCAAAATGGGCATAACAGAGGATTTAATTAGCAGCTTTGCCGTCACCAATTTACGCATAAGAGGCATCACCAAAACCTACAGGATCCTAGATGTGGATGTTTTAGTAGGAAGCAAGAAGTGAAGGTTGCATTCTTTGTGGTAGATACTACCTCTACCACTTACAATGCATTGTAGCGGACTGGATTCACGGAGTCTATGTGTTCCTTCCTCTTCATCAGAGTTAGCTTTATGGAATGAAGAAGGCTACATGGAGATAATGAGGCGATCCACGGCCATTTCTACCATGTGTTGTGAGGTAAGGTATCATGATGACCTTGGTCCTTTCACCTTCTTTGGAGTCAACCAGAACGGCCACCCCCATGGTGTCACGGCCCAGGCTCATTGAAGAAGGTCTAACCAATTCCTTGGAGGATTGGAACAGACCTTTTGTTCTAAATTTCTATAGCACTAATGTCTAGTCCCAATCAACAAGAAAAGGATCGAGCCATCAATATGGCAGAATTCACTCATGAAAGCACGGAAAGCCAGGAGGAAGAGGAACTACAGGAGGAAGTGCTAGATTTTGCACCACCGCACTGGATGACTCTGCGAGTAGAAGATCGCTAGAAATAAACTTAAGGCAGGGGAGGATCAAGGCCTACCTTTATCAGTAGCACTATTGAAAGAGCCATAGAATGAACTCATTGCACTTCTACAAGTTCAAAGATTGTTTTTTTGCAGCATTATCATGAGATGCGAGAGATTAGGCAGAGGTGGTAGAACAAGCTGCCAATCAAAGAGGATACCTTAGGTCAAGCGAGGCGAGGAAGGGATGTCCATGGACCTGAGAACCAAAAGTCAGAGAAGAAATAGAAGGCTGCTCAAGCGCGAGATTCATCGAGGCACTGCCATCTATCGATTGGCTAGCTAATATTGTACAGTTCTAAAAGGAAAGCTGGGCGATCGGAATCTGCGTGGATTACATAAGCTTCAGATGAAGCCTCTCCCAGGATGAGTACCCTATGCCAATGTGACATGCTAGTAGATGGAGCTGCCCACAGCGGATGCTATCTTTTTTATGGATGTAGCGCGAGTTACAATCAGATCATGATGGTAGAAGAAGATATCCACAAGACCTTCATGTGCCGGGGGCATATAGGTGCTTTTGATACCTTTGTGCCTTTTGGCTTGAAATCACGAGGCTACCTATCAAAGGCAATGAATTCTGTTTTCCACGATATGATTGGACATTTGGAGTTTATATTGATGATGTTGTGATTAAATCACGGAGGAGAAACCACATGACAAATCTAAAAGAGCATTCCTAAGAATGAGGCAACATAAGTGAAAATGAACCCAAAAGTGCGTTTTTGGAGTTCAAGCGGGAAATTTCTAAGTTCTTGGTCACCAGAGGCATAGAGATCGACAAAAACAAAGCAAGATCCATCATAGAAGCTTTGCCACCTAGGAACAAGAAGGAATTGCAAAGTCTCTTAGGAAAAATTAATTTTTTAAGGAGATTTATATCCAATTCTGCAGGAAAGATCCAGCCTTTCTATTCTTTGTTAAGATTAAAACAAGAACAAACCTTTAAGTGGGAAGAACAGCACCAACAAGCTTTTGAGGAAATCAAGCATTACCTCTCAAATCCAACAGTTCTGTCCCCACTAAAGAAATGGACCACTCAAGCTCTATATATCTGCATCAGAAGTATCCATTGGAAGTTTATTGGTTCAGGATAACAAGGAAGGAAAGGAACAGGCGGTTTATTACCTAAGCATAACTCTAACAGAAGTGGAAAGAAAATATTTTGCAATTGAAAGACTTTGCCTAGCCTTGTACTTCACCGCTGTAAAGCTCAGACATTACATCTTGCCATACACCATCTATATCATTGCCAAGCAGTCGATCAAATACATACTATAGACCAATGCTAAGAGCGAGGTGGAAAATGGACCTTGTTGTGAAATTTGCCTTGAGATATATTCCTCAAAGCCGTCAAAGGACAAGGTGTGGCGGACTTCTGTAGATCATCCGGAAAGGAGTGAAAATATGGACTCTTTAGACATAGCAAATGGATCTATTAGCGAGCTCACACACCTCAACAATCCTATCTACTCAGTTCATCTTGCACCTTGGAGTTATACTTTGATGGATCAAAGCGATGATAAACCGAGGCGGGGTATCTTGGAAGAACCACTTGGAATCAGACACTGCTACTCTTTCCAATTGGATTTCCAATGCACCAACAACAGGGCAGAATATGAGGCCTTAATCATTGGCTTAGAAATACTGGTAGAACTAGAATCAATTTGTAAAATTCAGGAGATTCCATCTTTGGTTTAAAACAAATTCTTTGAGGAATACAAGTGCCTAAGCCCTTCTTTGGCTGTCTACTTGGTGGCAGCTAGGAATCTTCTGACAGAATTCGGAGAAGCCACTTGGGAACATATCCCAAGGGAAGAAAATTTTCTGGCCAATGGGTGGCGGTGTAGCAGTACAAATGCAGAACTGCGTGTACAAAGAATCATCAGGATAGGAAAGAAAAGCCTACCATCTGTTCTGGCCAGGGGGATGGAGATAGATGTCAACTCTGCCACAATCACTGAAGATGATTGGAGAAATCCTATCATGACCTATCTACGATATCCAACTTTGCCCTCTGAGAAGAGAGTCAGAATCATGGCTTTAAACTACCTTATGTGGAATGAAGATTTGGTCCGAAAGAGCAAGGATGAGGTGCTTTTAAGGTGCCTCGGAAAGAAAGAATACATGAGTTGTAGAAACCATGAAGGAATCTATGGAGCGCATCAAGGTGGGAGGAAAAATGTCTTTGGTTAATTAGGAGATATGGCTACTGGCCAACCATGATGAAAGATTGCATTAACTATTCCAAGGGGTGTGAATCTTGTCAAAGACACGGCCCAGTCCAGCAGGCTCCATCAGTTCCCATGAATCCAGTGGTAAAACCATGGCCCTTTAGGGGATGGGCAATGGATCTCATTGGTAAGATCTATCGGCCCGACAGTGACTGCTTTATCATTGTTGCCACAGACTATTTCACTAAGTGGGTGGAAGCCAAGGCTGTTAAATCTACTACATCTCAAGATATCATCATTTTCATAGAAGAACCGATTATACAAAGATTTGGCATCCCAGAATCAATCACACTGATAGAGGATCCTCCTTCATATCAGGAGATCTTTGGACATGGCGGAGGCATTCAAATCAGACTGCTCCAATCCACTCCTTATTATGCCCAAGCCAATGGACAGGCGGAATCAAGCAACAAAGTGATCATCAACATTATCAGGAAAATGCTTGAGAAGAATTCGAAACAATGGCATGAGAAGCTGTCAGAAACTCTGTGGGCATATAGAACTTCAAAAAGAGAAGCGACTGGCATGACTCCCTATGCGTTAACCTACGGTCATGATGCAATTCTGCCTGGAGATGGTATTCAGTCCTCAGGTGCTCACCAACATGGCTTAGTAGAAAACTACTCCTAGCCATGCTCTTTGAAGCTGGAGGATTGGATGCAGGCAGAATTGACACTCTCAACAAACTCCTGGCAGGAAAACAGGCTGTATCAAGGGCCTATAACAAGAGAGTCAGGAACAAGAGTTTTGAAGAAGGGGAGATAGTCTGGAAAGCAGTTCTGGCCCTCGGAACCCATGTGGCGGTTATGGAAAATGGTCGCCTACATGGGAAGGCCCTTTCATAATCAATCAGATCCTCGGAATGAGGGCATACAGTTGCAGGATAGGGATGGAAATTCATCGGCCCCAATCAATGGCAAATGGTTAAAAAGTTTTATCCAACCATGTAGGATTCGCGGTTAATACAAGCGGACCACAGGATAGACACAGATTACACTAAAAAT